>NW_027457661.1:2943713-3307426 GCF_050624435.1 Tenrec ecaudatus
GGCACATGGACTATCTAGGTTAACTAGCGGGCACTTGGACTATGTAGTTTCCCTAGCGGGCATTTGGATTACTTAGGTTACCTAGTGGGCACTTGGACTATGTAGGTTACCAAGCGGGCACTTGGACTATGTAGGTTAACTAGAAGGAACTTGGACTATCAAGGTTACCTAGCGGGCCCTTGGACTATGTAGGTTAGCAGCGGTCACTTTGACTATCTAGGTTAATGAACGTGCACTAGGACTATGTAGGTAACCTAGCGGGCACTTGGACTGTCTAGGTTACCTAGCGGGCACTTGGCCTATCTAGGTTAACGAACGGGCACTTGGACTATGTAGGTTAACTAGTGGACACTTCGACTATCTAGGTTAGCTAACGGGCAATTGGACTATCTAGGTTACCTAGCGGGCACTTTGACTATGTAGGTTCCCTAGCGGGCACTTGGACAATTTAGGTTACCTAGCAGGCACTTTGACTATCTAGGTTAACTAACGGGCACTTGGACTATGTAGGTTGCCTAGCGAGCACTTGGACTATGTAGGTTCCCTAGCGGGCACTTGGACTATGTAGGTTCCCTATCGGGTACTTGGACTGTCTAGGTTAACTAGCGGGTAATTGGATTGTCTAGGTTACCTAGTGGGCACTTGGACTATGTAGTTTATTTAGCAGGCACTTGGACTATGTAGGGTAACTAGCGGGCACTTGAACTATCCAGGTTACCTAGAGGGCACTTGAACTATGTACGTTCCCTAGCGGGCACTTGGGCTATCTACGTTACCTAGCGGGCACTTGGACTATGTAGGTTAACGAACGGGCACTTGAACTATTTAGGTAACCTAATGGTCACTTCGACTGTCTAGGTTACCTAGCGGGGATTTGGACTATGTAGGTTAACTAGCGGGCACTTGGACTATGTAGGATCCCTATCGGACATTTGTACTACTTAGGTTAACTAGCGGGCACTTTGACTATCTAGGTTAGCTAGCGGGCACTTGGACTATCTAGGTCAACTAGCGGTCCCTTGTACTATGTAGGTTAACTAGCGGGCACTTGGACTATCTAGGTTAACTAACGGACCTTGGACTATGTAGGTTAACTAGCGGGCACTTGGACTATCTAGGTTACCTAGCAGGCACTTGGACTATGTACGTCACCTAGCGGGCACTTGGACTATCTAGGTTAACTAGTGGGCACTTGGACGATCTAGGTTTATTAGCGGGCACTTGGACTATCTAGGTTAACTAGCGGGCACTTGGACTATCTAGATTAACTAGCGGGCGCTTGGACTATCTAGGTTTACTAGCGGGCATCGGACTATCTAGGTTAACTATCGGGCACTTGGACTATGTAGTTTCCCTAGCGGGCATTTGGATTACTTAGGTTACCTAGTGGGCACATGGACGATGTAGGTTACCTAGCGGGCACTTGGACTATGTAGGTTAACTAGAAGGCACTTGGACTATCAAGGTTACCTAGCGCGCCCTTGGACTATGTAGGTTACCAGCGGGCTCTTGGACTATCTAGGTTAAGGAACGTGCACTTGGACTATGTAGGTAACCTAGCGGGCACTTGGACTGTCTAGGTTACCTAGCGGGCACTTGGCTTATCTAGGTTAACGAACGGGCACTTGGACTATGTAGGTAACCTAGCGGGCACTTGGACTGTCTAGGTTACCTAGCTGGCACTTGGCCTATCTAGGTTAACGAACGGGCACTTGGACTATGTAGGTTAACTAGCGGACACTTCGACTCTCTAGGTTAGCTAACGGGCAATTGGACTATATAGGTTACCTAGCGGGCACTTGGACTATGTAGGTTCCCTAGCAGGCCCTTGGACAATTTAGGTTACCTAGCATGCACTTTGACTATCTAGGTTAACTAACGGGCACTTGGACTATGTAGGTTGCCTAGCAGGCACTTTGACTATGTAGGTTAACTAACGGGCACTTGGACTATGTAGTTGCCTAGCGAGCACTTGGACTATGTAGGTTCCCTAGCGGGCACTTGGACTATGTAGATTCCCTATCGGGTACTTGGACTGTCTAGGTTAACTAGTGGGTAATTGGACTGTCTAGGTTACCTAGTGGGCACTTGGACTATGTTGTTTACCTAGCAGGCACTTGGACTATGTAGGTTAACTAGTGGGCACTTGGACTATGTAGGTTAACTAACGGACCTTGGACTATGTAGGTTAACTAGCGGGCACGTGGACTATGTACGTCCCCTAGTGGGCACTTGGACTATCTAGGTTAACTAACGGGCACTAGGACTATCTAGGTTAACTAGCGGTCACTTGGACTATCTAGGTTACCTAGCAGGCACTTGGATTATGAAGGATGCCTAGCGGTCACTTGGACTATCTAGGTTACCTAGCAGGCACGTGGACTATGTAGGTTAACTAGCGGACACTTGCACGATCTAGGTTAACTAGTGGCCCTTGCACTATGTAGGTTAACTAGCGGGCCCATGGATTGTGTAGGTTTAATAGCAGGCACTTGGACTATCTAGGTTAACTAGCAGGCACTGGACTATGTAGTTTCCCTAGCGGGCATTTGGACTATTTAGGTTACCATCGGGAACTTGGACTATGTAGGATACCTAGCGGGCACTTGGACTATGTAAGTCACCTAGTGGGCACTTGGACTATCTAGGTTAAAGAACGGGCAATTGGACTATGTAGGTTGCCTAGCGGGCACTTGGACTATGTAGGTTCCCTAGCGGGCACTTGGATTATGTAGGTTCCCTATCGGGCACTTGGATTATGTAGGTTCCCTATCGGGCACTAGGACTATGTAGGTTAACTAGCGGGCACTTGGACTGTCTAGGTAACCTAGCGGGCACTTCGACTATCTAGGTTAACGAACGGGCACTTGGACTATGTAGGTAACCTAGCGGGCACTTGGATTATCTAGGTTAGCTAACAGGAACTTGGAATATCTAGGTTACCTAGCGGGCACTTGGACTATGTAGGTTACCTTGCGGGCACTTGTACTATCTAGGTTACCTAACGGGAACTTGGATTATGTAGGTTAACCAGCGGACACTTGGACGATCTGAGTTAACTAGCGGGCACTTGGAATATCTAGGTTAACTAGCGGGCCCTTGGACTATGTAGGTTAACTAGCGGGAACTTGGACCATCTAGGTTAACTAGGGGTTCTTGGACTATGTAGGTTAACTAGCGGGCATTTGGACTATCTAGGTTAATTAGCTGACCTTGGACTATGTACGTTAACTAGCGGGCACTTGGACTATCTAGGTTAACTAGCTGACCTTGGACTATGTAGGTTAACTAGCAGGCACTTGGACTATCTAGGTTAACTAGCGGGCACTTGCACAATGCAGGTTTCCTAGCGGGCAGTTGGACTATATAGGTTCCCTATGGGCACTTGGACTATCTAGGTTCCCTAACGGGCTCTTGGAATATATAGGTTCCCTATCAGGCACTTGGACTATGTAGGTTCCTCAGCGGGCACTTGGAATATGTAGGTTCCCCATCGGGCATTGGACTATGTAGGTTAACTAGCAGGACCTTGGACTATCTAGGTTACCTAGCGGTCACTTGGACTATCTAGGTTAACTAGCGGGCACTGGGACGATCTAGGTTAACTAGCGGGCACTTGGACTATCTAGGTTAACTAGCGGGCACTTGGACTATCTAGATTAACTAGCGAGCCCTTGGACAATCTAGGTTTACTAGCGGGCACTTGGACTATCTAGGTTAACTAGCGGGCACTTGGACTATGTAGTTTCCCTAGCGGGCATTTGGATTACTTCGGTTACCTAGTGGGCACTTGGACTATGTAGGTTACCAAGCGGGCACTTGGACTATGTAGGTTAACTAGAAGGAACTTGGACTATCAAGGTTACCTAGCGGGCCCTTGGACTATGTAGGTTAGCAGCGGGCACATGGACTATCTAGGTTAATGAACGTGCACTAGGACTATGTAGGTAAACTAGCGGGCACTTGGACTGTCTAGGCTACCTAGCGGGCACTTGGCCTATCTAGGTTAACGAACGGGCACTTGGACTATGTAGGTTAACTAGTGGACACTTCGACTATCTAGGTTAGCCAACGGGCAATTGGACTATCTAGGTTACCTAGCGAGCACTTTGACTATGTAGGTTCCCTAGCGGGCACTTGGACAATTTAGGTTACCTAGCAGGCACTTTGACTATCTAGGTTAACTAACGGGCACTTGGACTATGTAGGTTGCCTAGCGAGCACTTGGACTATGTAGGTTTCCTAGCGGGCACTTGGACTATGTAGGTTCCCTATCGGGTACTTGGACTGTCTAGGTTAACTAGCGGGTAATTGGATTGTCTAGGTTACCTAGTGGGCACTTGGACTATGTAGTTTATTTAGCAGGCACTTGGACTATGTAGGTTAACTAGCGGGCATTGGATTATCAAGGTTACCTAGAGGGCACTTGAACTATGTACTTTCCCTAGCGGGCACTTGGGCTATCTACGTTACCTAGCGGGCACTTGGACTATGTAGGTTAACAAACGGGCACTTGAACTATTTAGGTAACCTAATGGTCACTTCGACTGTCTAGGTTACCTACCAGGGACTTGGACTATGTAGGTTAACTAGCGGGCACTTGGACTATGTACGATCCCTATCGGACATTTGTACTACTTAGGTTAACTAGCGGGCACTTTGACTATCTAGGTCAACTAGCGGGCCCTTGTACTATGTAGGTTAACTAGCGGGCACTTGGACTATCTAGGTTAACTAACGGACCTTGGACTATGTAGGTTAACTAGCGGGCACTTGGACTATGTACGTCCCCTAGTGGGCACTTGGACTATCTAGGTTAACTAACGGGCACTAGGACTATCTAGGTTAACTAATGGGCACTTGGACTATCTAGGTTACCTAGCAGGCACTTGGATTATGAAGGATCCCTAGCGGGCACTTGGACTATCTAGGTTACCTAGCAGGCACGTGGACTATGTAGGTTAACTAGCGAGCAATTGGATTCTAGGTTAACTAGCGGGCACTTGGACTATCTAGGTTAACTAGCGGGCACTTGGACTATCTAGATTAACTAGCGAGCCCTTGGACAATCTAGGTTTACTAGCGGGCACATGGACTATCTAGGTTAACTAGCGGGCACTTGGACTATGTAGTTTCCCTAGCGGGCATTTGGATTACTTAGGTTACCTAGTGGGCACTTGGACTATGTAGGTTACCAAGCGGGCACTTGGACTATGTAGGTTAACTAGAAGGAACTTGGACTATCAAGGTTACCTAGCGGGCCCTTGGACTATGTAGGTTAGCAGCGGTCACTTTGACTATCTAGGTTAATGAACGTGCACTAGGACTATGTAGGTAACCTAGCGGGCACTTGGACTGTCTAGGTTACCTAGCGGGCACTTGGCCTATCTAGGTTAACGAACGGGCACTTGGACTATGTAGGTTAACTAGTGGACACTTCGACTATCTAGGTTAGCTAACGGGCAATTGGACTATCTAGGTTACCTAGCGGGCACTTTGACTATGTAGGTTCCCTAGCGGGCACTTGGACAATTTAGGTTACCTAGCAGGCACTTTGACTATCTAGGTTAACTAACGGGCACTTGGACTATGTAGGTTGCCTAGCGAGCACTTGGACTATGTAGGTTCCCTAGCGGGCACTTGGACTATGTAGGTTCCCTATCGGGTACTTGGACTGTCTAGGTTAACTAGCGGGTAATTGGATTGTCTAGGTTACCTAGTGGGCACTTGGACTATGTAGTTTATTTAGCAGGCACTTGGACTATGTAGGGTAACTAGCGGGCACTTGAACTATCCAGGTTACCTAGAGGGCACTTGAACTATGTACGTTCCCTAGCGGGCACTTGGGCTATCTACGTTACCTAGCGGGCACTTGGACTATGTAGGTTAACGAACGGGCACTTGAACTATTTAGGTAACCTAATGGTCACTTCGACTGTCTAGGTTACCTAGCGGGGATTTGGACTATGTAGGTTAACTAGCGGGCACTTGGACTATGTAGGATCCCTATCGGACATTTGTACTACTTAGGTTAACTAGCGGGCACTTTGACTATCTAGGTTAGCTAGCGGGCACTTGGACTATCTAGGTCAACTAGCGGTCCCTTGTACTATGTAGGTTAACTAGCGGGCACTTGGACTATCTAGGTTAACTAACGGACCTTGGACTATGTAGGTTAACTAGCGGGCACTTGGACTATCTAGGTTACCTAGCAGGCACTTGGACTATGTACGTCACCTAGCGGGCACTTGGACTATCTAGGTTAACTAGTGGGCACTTGGACGATCTAGGTTTATTAGCGGGCACTTGGACTATCTAGGTTAACTAGCGGGCACTTGGACTATCTAGATTAACTAGCGGGCGCTTGGACTATCTAGGTTTACTAGCGGGCATCGGACTATCTAGGTTAACTATCGGGCACTTGGACTATGTAGTTTCCCTAGCGGGCATTTGGATTACTTAGGTTACCTAGTGGGCACATGGACGATGTAGGTTACCTAGCGGGCACTTGGACTATGTAGGTTAACTAGAAGGCACTTGGACTATCAAGGTTACCTAGCGCGCCCTTGGACTATGTAGGTTACCAGCGGGCTCTTGGACTATCTAGGTTAAGGAACGTGCACTTGGACTATGTAGGTAACCTAGCGGGCACTTGGACTGTCTAGGTTACCTAGCGGGCACTTGGCTTATCTAGGTTAACGAACGGGCACTTGGACTATGTAGGTAACCTAGCGGGCACTTGGACTGTCTAGGTTACCTAGCTGGCACTTGGCCTATCTAGGTTAACGAACGGGCACTTGGACTATGTAGGTTAACTAGCGGACACTTCGACTCTCTAGGTTAGCTAACGGGCAATTGGACTATATAGGTTACCTAGCAGGCACTTGGACTATGTAGGTTCCCTAGCAGGCCCTTGGACAATTTAGGTTACCTAGCATGCACTTTGACTATCTAGGTTAACTAACGGGCACTTGGACTATGTAGGTTGCCTAGCAGGCACTTTGACTATGTAGGTTAACTAACGGGCACTTGGACTATGTAGTTGCCTAGCGAGCACTTGGACTATGTAGGTTCCCTAGCGGGCACTTGGACTATGTAGATTCCCTATCGGGTACTTGGACTGTCTAGGTTAACTAGTGGGTAATTGGACTGTCTAGGTTACCTAGTGGGCACTTGGACTATGTTGTTTACCTAGCAGGCACTTGGACTATGTAGGTTAACTAGTGGGCACTTGGACTATGTAGGTTAACTAACGGACCTTGGACTATGTAGGTTAACTAGCGGGCACGTGGACTATGTACGTCCCCTAGTGGGCACTTGGACTATCTAGGTTAACTAACGGGCACTAGGACTATCTAGGTTAACTAGCGGTCACTTGGACTATCTAGGTTACCTAGCAGGCACTTGGATTATGAAGGATGCCTAGCGGTCACTTGGACTATCTAGGTTACCTAGCAGGCACGTGGACTATGTAGGTTAACTAGCGGACACTTGCACGATCTAGGTTAACTAGTGGCCCTTGCACTATGTAGGTTAACTAGCGGGCCCATGGATTGTGTAGGTTTAATAGCAGGCACTTGGACTATCTAGGTTAACTAGCAGGCACTGGACTATGTAGTTTCCCTAGCGGGCATTTGGACTATTTAGGTTACCATCGGGAACTTGGACTATGTAGGATACCTAGCGGGCACTTGGACTATGTAAGTCACCTAGTGGGCACTTGGACTATCTAGGTTAAAGAACGGGCAATTGGACTATGTAGGTTGCCTAGCGGGCACTTGGACTATGTAGGTTCCCTAGCGGGCACTTGGATTATGTAGGTTCCCTATCGGGCACTTGGATTATGTAGGTTCCCTATCGGGCACTAGGACTATGTAGGTTAACTAGCGGGCACTTGGACTGTCTAGGTAACCTAGCGGGCACTTCGACTATCTAGGTTAACGAACGGGCACTTGGACTATGTAGGTAACCTAGCGGGCACTTGGATTATCTAGGTTAGCTAACAGGAACTTGGAATATCTAGGTTACCTAGCGGGCACTTGGACTATGTAGGTTACCTTGCGGGCACTTGTACTATCTAGGTTACCTAACGGGAACTTGGATTATGTAGGTTAACCAGCGGACACTTGGACGATCTGAGTTAACTAGCGGGCACTTGGAATATCTAGGTTAACTAGCGGGCCCTTGGACTATGTAGGTTAACTAGCGGGAACTTGGACCATCTAGGTTAACTAGGGGTTCTTGGACTATGTAGGTTAACTAGCGGGCATTTGGACTATCTAGGTTAATTAGCTGACCTTGGACTATGTACGTTAACTAGCGGGCACTTGGACTATCTAGGTTAACTAGCTGACCTTGGACTATGTAGGTTAACTAGCAGGCACTTGGACTATCTAGGTTAACTAGCGGGCACTTGCACAATGCAGGTTTCCTAGCGGGCAGTTGGACTATATAGGTTCCCTATGGGCACTTGGACTATCTAGGTTCCCTAACGGGCTCTTGGAATATATAGGTTCCCTATCAGGCACTTGGACTATGTAGGTTCCTCAGCGGGCACTTGGAATATGTAGGTTCCCCATCGGGCATTGGACTATGTAGGTTAACTAGCAGGACCTTGGACTATCTAGGTTACCTAGCGGTCACTTGGACTATCTAGGTTAACTAGCGGGCACTGGGACGATCTAGGTTAACTAGCGGGCACTTGGACTATCTAGGTTAACTAGCGGGCACTTGGACTATCTAGATTAACTAGCGAGCCCTTGGACAATCTAGGTTTACTAGCGGGCACTTGGACTATCTAGGTTAACTAGCGGGCACTTGGACTATGTAGTTTCCCTAGCGGGCATTTGGATTACTTCGGTTACCTAGTGGGCACTTGGACTATGTAGGTTACCAAGCGGGCACTTGGACTATGTAGGTTAACTAGAAGGAACTTGGACTATCAAGGTTACCTAGCGGGCCCTTGGACTATGTAGGTTAGCAGCGGGCACATGGACTATCTAGGTTAATGAACGTGCACTAGGACTATGTAGGTAAACTAGCGGGCACTTGGACTGTCTAGGCTACCTAGCGGGCACTTGGCCTATCTAGGTTAACGAACGGGCACTTGGACTATGTAGGTTAACTAGTGGACACTTCGACTATCTAGGTTAGCCAACGGGCAATTGGACTATCTAGGTTACCTAGCGAGCACTTTGACTATGTAGGTTCCCTAGCGGGCACTTGGACAATTTAGGTTACCTAGCAGGCACTTTGACTATCTAGGTTAACTAACGGGCACTTGGACTATGTAGGTTGCCTAGCGAGCACTTGGACTATGTAGGTTTCCTAGCGGGCACTTGGACTATGTAGGTTCCCTATCGGGTACTTGGACTGTCTAGGTTAACTAGCGGGTAATTGGATTGTCTAGGTTACCTAGTGGGCACTTGGACTATGTAGTTTATTTAGCAGGCACTTGGACTATGTAGGTTAACTAGCGGGCATTGGATTATCAAGGTTACCTAGAGGGCACTTGAACTATGTACTTTCCCTAGCGGGCACTTGGGCTATCTACGTTACCTAGCGGGCACTTGGACTATGTAGGTTAACAAACGGGCACTTGAACTATTTAGGTAACCTAATGGTCACTTCGACTGTCTAGGTTACCTACCAGGGACTTGGACTATGTAGGTTAACTAGCGGGCACTTGGACTATGTACGATCCCTATCGGACATTTGTACTACTTAGGTTAACTAGCGGGCACTTTGACTATCTAGGTCAACTAGCGGGCCCTTGTACTATGTAGGTTAACTAGCGGGCACTTGGACTATCTAGGTTAACTAACGGACCTTGGACTATGTAGGTTAACTAGCGGGCACTTGGACTATGTACGTCCCCTAGTGGGCACTTGGACTATCTAGGTTAACTAACGGGCACTAGGACTATCTAGGTTAACTAATGGGCACTTGGACTATCTAGGTTACCTAGCAGGCACTTGGATTATGAAGGATCCCTAGCGGGCACTTGGACTATCTAGGTTACCTAGCAGGCACGTGGACTATGTAGGTTAACTAGCGAGCAATTGGATTCTAGGTAACCTAGCGGGCACTTGGACAGTCTAGGTTACCTAGCGGGCACTTGGACTATCTAGGTTAACGAACGGGCACTTGAACTATGTAGTAACTTAGCAGACACTTGGAGAGTCTAGGTTACCTAGCGGGCAATTGGACTATCTAGGTTACCTAGCGGGCACTTGGACTATGTAAGTTACCTAGCGGGCACTTGGACTATGTAGGTTAACTAGCGGGCACTTGGAGTATCTAGGTTCCCTACCGGGCACTTGGACTATGTAGGTTCCTCAGCGGGCACTTGGACTATGTAGGTTCCCTATCGGGCATTGGACTATGTAGGTTAACAAGCAGGCCCTTGGACTATCTAGGTTACCTGGCAGGCACTTGGACTATGTAGGTTAACTAGCGGACACTTGGACAATCTAGGTTACCTAGCGGGCACTTGAACTATGTACATACCCTAGCGGGCACTTGGACTATCTAGGTTAACTAGTGGGCACTGGGACGATCTAGGTTAACTAGCGGGCACTTGGACTATCTAGGTTAACTAGCGGGCACTTGGACTATCTAGATTAACTAGCGAGCCCTTGGACAATCTAGGTTTACTAGCGGGCACATGGACTATCTAGGTTAACTAGCGGGCACTTGGACTATGTAGTTTCCCTAGCGGGCATTTGGATTACTTAGGTTACCTAGTGGGCACTTGGACTATGTAGGTTACCAAGCGGGCACTTGGACTATGTAGGTTAACTAGAAGGAACTTGGACTATCAAGGTTACCTAGCGGGCCCTTGGACTATGTAGGTTAGCAGCGGTCACTTTGACTATCTAGGTTAATGAACGTGCACTAGGACTATGTAGGTAACCTAGCGGGCACTTGGACTGTCTAGGTTACCTAGCGGGCACTTGGCCTATCTAGGTTAACGAACGGGCACTTGGACTATGTAGGTTAACTAGTGGACACTTCGACTATCTAGGTTAGCTAACGGGCAATTGGACTATCTAGGTTACCTAGCGGGCACTTTGACTATGTAGGTTCCCTAGCGGGCACTTGGACAATTTAGGTTACCTAGCAGGCACTTTGACTATCTAGGTTAACTAACGGGCACTTGGACTATGTAGGTTGCCTAGCGAGCACTTGGACTATGTAGGTTCCCTAGCGGGCACTTGGACTATGTAGGTTCCCTATCGGGTACTTGGACTGTCTAGGTTAACTAGCGGGTAATTGGATTGTCTAGGTTACCTAGTGGGCACTTGGACTATGTAGTTTATTTAGCAGGCACTTGGACTATGTAGGTTAACTAGCGGGCACTTGAACTATCCAGGTTACCTAGAGGGCACTTGAACTATGTACGTTCCCTAGCGGGCACTTGGGCTATCTACGTTACCTAGCGGGCACTTGGACTATGTAGGTTAACGAACGGGCACTTGAACTATTTAGGTAACCTAATGGTCACTTCGACTGTCTAGGTTACCTAGCGGGGATTTGGACTATGTAGGTTAACTAGCGGGCATTTGGACTATGTAGGATCCCTATCGGACATTTGTACTACTTAGGTTAACTAGCGGGCACTTTGACTATCTAGGTTAGCTAGCGGGCACTTGGACTATCTAGGTCAACTAGCGGTCCCTTGTACTATGTAGGTTAACTAGCGGGCACTTGGACTATCTAGGTTAACTAACGGACCTTGGACTATGTAGGTTAACTAGCGGGCACTTGGACTATCTAGGTTACCTAGCAGGCACTTGGACTATGTACGTCACCTAGCGGGCACTTGGACTATCTAGGTTAACTATGGGCACTTGGACGATCTAGGTTTATTAGCGGGCACTTGGACTATCTAGGTTAACTAGCGGGCACTTGGACTATCTAGATTAACTAGCGGGCGCTTGGACTATCTAGGTTTACTAGCGGGCATCGGACTATCTAGGTTAACTATCGGGCACTTGGACTATGTAGTTTCCCTAGCGGGCATTTGGATTACTTAGGTTACCTAGTGGGCACATGGACGATGTAGGTTACCTAGCGGGCACTTGGACTATGTAGGTTAACTAGAAGGCACTTGGACTATCAAGGTTACCTAGCGCGCCCTTGGACTATGTAGGTTACCAGCGGGCTCTTGGACTATCTAGGTTAAGGAACGTGCACTTGGACTATGTAGGTAACCTAGCGGGCACTTGGACTGTCTAGGTTACCTAGCGGGCACTTGGCTTATCTAGGTTAACGAACGGGCACTTGGACTATGTAGGTAACCTAGCGGGCACTTGGACTGTCTAGGTTACCTAGCTGGCACTTGGCCTATCTAGGTTAACGAACGGGCACTTGGACTATGTAGGTTAACTAGCGGACACTTCGACTCTCTAGGTTAGCTAACGGGCAATTGGACTATATAGGTTACCTAGCGGGCACTTGGACTATGTAGGTTCCCTAGCAGGCCCTTGGACAATTTAGGTTACCTAGCATGCACTTTGACTATCTAGGTTAACTAACGGGCACTTGGACTATGTAGGTTGCCTAGCAGGCACTTTGACTATGTAGGTTAACTAACGGGCACTTGGACTATGTAGTTGCCTAGCGAGCACTTGGACTATGTAGGTTCCCTAGCGGGCACTTGGACTATGTAGATTCCCTATCGGGTACTTGGACTGTCTAGGTTAACTAGTGGGTAATTGGACTGTCTAGGTTACCTAGTGGGCACTTGGACTATGTTGTTTACCTAGCAGGCACTTGGACTATGTAGGTTAACTAGTGGGCACTTGGACTATGTAGGTTAACTAACGGACCTTGGACTATGTAGGTTAACTAGCGGGCACGTGGACTATGTACGTCCCCTAGTGGGCACTTGGACTATCTAGGTTAACTAACGGGCACTAGGACTATCTAGGTTAACTAGCGGTCACTTGGACTATCTAGGTTACCTAGCAGGCACTTGGATTATGAAGGATGCCTAGCGGTCACTTGGACAATCTAGGTTACCTAGCAGGCACGTGGACTATGTAGGTTAACTAGCGGACACTTGCACGATCTAGGTTAACTAGCGGCCCTTGCACTATGTAGGTTAACTAGCGGGCCCATGGATTGTGTAGGTTTAATAGCAGGCACTTGGACTATCTAGGTTAACTAGCAGGCACTGGACTATGTAGTTTCCCTAGCGGGCATTTGGACTATTTAGGTTACCATCGGGAACTTGGACTATGTAGGATACCTAGCGGGCACTTGGACTATGTAAGTCACCTAGTGGGCACTTGGACTATCTAGGTTAAAGAACGGGCACTTGGACTATGTAGGTTGCCTAGCGGGCACTTGGACTATGTAGGTTCCCTAGCGGGCACTTGGATTATGTAGGTTCCCTATCGGGCACTTGGATTATGTAGGTTCCCTATCGGGCACTAGGACTATGTAGGTTAACTAGCGGGCACTTGGACTGTCTAGGTAACCTAGCGGGCACTTCGACTATCTAGGTTAACGAACGGGCACTTGGACTATGTAGGTAACCTAGCGGGCACTTGGATTATCTAGGTTAGCTAACAGGAACTTGGAATATCTAGGTTACCTAGCGGGCACTTGGACTATGTAGGTTACCTTGCGGGCACTTGTACTATCTAGGTTACCTAACGGGAACTTGGATTATGTAGGTTAACCAGCGGACACTTGGACGATCTGAGTTAACTAGCGGGCACTTGGAATATCTAGGTTAACTAGCGGGCCCTTGGACTATGTAGGTTAACTAGCGGGAACTTGGACCATCTAGGTTAACTAGGGGTTCTTGGACTATGTAGGTTAACTAGCGGGCATTTGGACTATCTAGGTTAATTAGCTGACCTTGGAGTATGTACGTTAACTAGCGGGCACTTGGACTATCTAGGTTAACTAGCTGACCTTGGACTATGTAGGTTAACTAGCAGGCACTTGGACTATCTAGGTTAACTAGCGGGCACTTGCACAATGCAGGTTTCCTAGCGGGCAGTTGGACTATATAGGTTCCCTATGGGCACTTGGACTATCTAGGTTCCCTAACGGGCTCTTGGAATATATAGGTTCCCTATCAGGCACTTGGACTATGTAGGTTCCTCAGCGGGCACTTGGAATATGTAGGTTCCCCATCGGGCATTGGACTATGTAGGTTAACTAGCAGGACCTTGGACTATCTAGGTTACCTAGCGGTCACTTGGACTATCTAGGTTAACTAGCGGGCACTGGGACGATCTAGGTTAACTAGCGGGCACTTGGACTATCTAGGTTAACTAGCGGGCACTTGGACTATCTAGATTAACTAGCGAGCCCTTGGACAATCTAGGTTTACTAGCGGGCACTTGGACTATCTAGGTTAACTAGCGGGCACTTGGACTATGTAGTTTCCCTAGCGGGCATTTGGATTACTTCGGTTACCTAGTGGGCACTTGGACTATGTAGGTTACCAAGCGGGCACTTGGACTATGTAGGTTAACTAGAAGGAACTTGGACTATCAAGGTTACCTAGCGGGCCCTTGGACTATGTAGGTTAGCAGCGGGCACATGGACTATCTAGGTTAATGAACGTGCACTAGGACTATGTAGGTAAACTAGCGGGCACTTGGACTGTCTAGGCTACCTAGCGGGCACTTGGCCTATCTAGGTTAACGAACGGGCACTTGGACTATGTAGGTTAACTAGTGGACACTTCGACTATCTAGGTTAGCCAACGGGCAATTGGACTATCTAGGTTACCTAGCGAGCACTTTGACTATGTAGGTTCCCTAGCGGGCACTTGGACAATTTAGGTTACCTAGCAGGCACTTTGACTATCTAGGTTAACTAACGGGCACTTGGACTATGTAGGTTGCCTAGCGAGCACTTGGACTATGTAGGTTTCCTAGCGGGCACTTGGACTATGTAGGTTCCCTATCGGGTACTTGGACTGTCTAGGTTAACTAGCGGGTAATTGGATTGTCTAGGTTACCTAGTGGGCACTTGGACTATGTAGTTTATTTAGCAGGCACTTGGACTATGTAGGTTAACTAGCGGGCATTGGACTATCAAGGTTACCTAGAGGGCACTTGAACTATGTACTTTCCCTAGCGGGCACTTGGGCTATCTACGTTACCTAGCGGGCACTTGGACTATGTAGGTTAACAAACGGGCACTTGAACTATTTAGGTAACCTAATGGTCACTTCGACTGTCTAGGTTACCTACCAGGGACTTGGACTATGTAGGTTAACTAGCGGGCACTTGGACTATGTACGATCCCTATCGGACATTTGTACTACTTAGGTTAACTAGCGGGCACTTTGACTATCTAGGTCAACTAGCGGGCCCTTGTACTATGTAGGTTAACTAGCGGGCACTTGGACTATCTAGGTTAACTAACGGACCTTGGACTATGTAGGTTAACTAGCGGGCACTTGGACTATGTACGTCCCCTAGTGGGCACTTGGACTATCTAGGTTAACTAACGGGCACTAGGACTATCTAGGTTAACTAATGGGCACTTGGACTATCTAGGTTACCTAGCAGGCACTTGGATTATGAAGGATCCCTAGCGGGCACTTGGACTATCTAGGTTACCTAGCAGGCACGTGGACTATGTAGGTTAACTAGCGGACACTTGCACGATCTAGGTTAACTAGCGGGCCCTTGCACTATGTAGGTTAACTAATTGGCCCATGGATTATGTAGGTTTAATAGCAGGCACTTGGACTATCTAGGTAAACTAGCAGGCACTTGGACTATGTAGTTTCCCCAGCGGGCATTTGGACAATTTAGGTTACCATCGGGAACTTGGACTATGTAGGATACCTAGCGGGCACTTGGACTATGTACGTCCCCTAGAGGGCACTTTGACTATCTAGGTTAACTAACGGGCACTTGGAATATATAGGTTCCCTACCGAGCACTTGGACTATGTAGGTTCCTCAGCGGGCACTTGGACTATGTAGGTTCCCTATCGGGCATTGGACTATGTAGGTTAAACAAGCAGGCCCTTGGACTATCTAGGTTACCTCCCAGGCACTTGGACTATGTAGGTTAACTAGCGGACACTTGGACAATCTAGGTTACCTAGCGGGCACTTGAACTATGTACATACCCTAGCGGGCACTTGGACTATCTAGGTTACCTAGCAGGCACTTGGACTATGTACGTCCCCTAGCGGGCACTTGGACTATCTAGGTTAACTAGCGGGCACTGGGACGATCTAGGTTAACTAGCGGGCACTTGGACTATCTAGGTTAACTAGCGGGCACTTGGACTATCTAGATTAACTAGCGAGCCCTTGGACAATCTAGGTTACCTAGCGGGCACTTGGACTATCTAGGTTAACGAACGGGCACTTGAACTATGTAGTAACTTAGCAGACACTTGGAGAGTCTAGGTTACCTAGCGGGCAATTGGACTATCTAGGTTACCTAGCGGGCACTTGGACTATGTAAGTTACCTAGCGGGCTCTTGGACTATGTAGGTTAACTAGCGGGCACTTGGAGTATCTAGGTTACCGAACGGGCATTTGGACTATGTCGATAACCTAGCGTGAACTTGGACAGTCTAGTTTACCTAGCGGGCACTTGGACTTCTAGGTTAACGAACGGGCACTTGGACTATGTATGTTGCATATCGGGCAATTGGACTATCTAGGTTAGGTAACGGGCATTGGAATATCTAGGTTACCTAGCGGGAACTTGGACTATGTAGGTTACCTAGCGGGCACTTGGACTATCTAGGTAAACGAAAGTGCACTTGGATTATGTAGGTAACATAGCGGACAATTGGACAGTCTGGGTTACCTAGCGGGCACTTGGACTATCTAGGTTAACGAAAGGGCACTTGGAATATGTAGGATACCTAGCGGGCACTTGGATTATCTAGGTTAGCTAACAGGAACTTGGAATATCTAGGTTACCCAGCGGGCACTTGGACTATGAAGGTTACCTTGCGGGCACTTGTACTATCTAGGTTACCTAACGGGAACTTGGACTATGTAGGTTAACTAGCGGACACTCTGACGATCTAGGTTAACTAGCGGGCACTTGGAATATCTAGGTTAACTAGCGGGCCCTTGCACTATGTAGGTTAACTAGTGGGAATTTGGACTATCTAGGTTAACTAGCGGCTTCTTGGACTATGTAGGTTACCTAGCGGGCATTTGGACTATCTAGGTAAACGAACATGCACTTGGATTATGTAGGTAACCTAGCGGACAATTGGACAGTCTGGGTTACCTAGCGGGCACTTGGACTATCTAGGTTAACGAAAAGGCACTTGGAGTATGTAGGTTACCTAGCGGGCACTTGGATTATCTAGGTTAGCTAACAGGAACTTGGAATATCTAGGTTACCTAACGGGAACATGGACTACGTAGGTTAACTAGCGCACACAGTCTGACGATCTAGGTTAACTAGCGGGCACTTGGAATATCTAGGTTAACTAGCGGGCCCTTGCACTATGTAGGTTAACTAGTGGGAATTTGGACTATCTAGGTTAACTAGCGGCTTCTTGGACTATGTAGGTTAACTAGCGGGCACTTGGAATATCTAGGTTAACTAGGTGACCTTGGACTATGTAGGTTAACTAGCGGGCACTTGGACTATCTATGTTAACTAGCTGACCTTGGACTATGTAGGTTAACTAGCAGGCACTTGGACTATCTAGGTTAACTAGCGGGCACTTGCACTATGCAGGTTCCTAGCGGGCACTTTGACTATGTAGGTTCCCTAGCGGGCATTGGATTATATAGGTTCCCTATGGGCTCTTGGACTATCTAGGTTCCCTAACGGGCACTTGGAATATATAGGTTCCCTACCGGGACTTGGACTATGTAGGTTCCTCAGGGGGCACTTGGACTATGTAGGTTCCCTTTCGGGCATTGGACTATGTAGGTTAACAAGCAGGCCCTTGGACTATCTAGGTTACCTGGCAGGCACTTGGACTATGTAGGTTAACTAGCGGACACTTGGACAATCTAGGTTACCTAGCGGGCACTTGAACTATGTACATACCCTAGCGGGCACTTGGACTATCTAGCTTACCTAGCAGGCACTTGGACTATGTACGTCCCCTAGCGGGCACTTGGACTATCTAGGTTAACTAGCGGGCACTGGGATGATCTAGGCTAACTAGCGGGCACTTGGACTATCTAGGTTAACTAGCGGGCACTTGGATTATCTAGATTAACTAGCGAGCCCTTTGACAATCTAGGTTTACTAGCGTGCACTTGGACTATCTAGGTTAACTAGCGGGCACTTGGACTATGTAGTTTCCCTAGCGGGCATTTGGATTACTTAAGTGACCAAGCGGGCACTTGGACTATGTAGGTTAACTAGAAGGAACTTGGACTATCATGGTTACCTAGCGGGCCCTTGGACTATGTAGGTTAGCAGTGGGCACTTGGACAATCTAGGTTAACGAACGTGCACTAGGACTATGTAGGTAACCTAGCGGGCACTTGGACTGTCTAGGTTACCTAGCGGGCACTTGGCCTATCTAGGTTACCGAATGGGCACTTGGACTATGTAGGTTAACTAGTGAACACTTCGACTATCTAGGTTAGCTAACGGGCAATTGGACTATCTAGGTTACCTAGCGGGCACTTTGACTATGTAGGTTCCCTAGCGGGCACATGGACAATTTAGGTTACCTAGCAGGCACTTTGACTATCTAGGTTAACTAACGGGCACTTGGACTATGTAGGTTGCCTAGCGAGCACTTGGACTATGTAGGTTCCCTAGCGGGCACTTGGACTATGTAGGTTCCCTATCGGGTACTTGGACTGTCTAGGTTAACTAGCGGGTAATTGGATTGTCTAGGTTACCTAGTGGGCACTTGGACTATGTAGTTTATTTAGCAGGCACTTGGACTATGTAGGTTAACTAGCGGGCACTTGGACTATCAAGGTTACCTAGAGGGCACTTGAACTATGTACGTTCCCTAGCGGGCACTTGGGCTATCTACGTTACCTAGCGGGCACTTGGACTATGTAGGTTAACAAACGGGCACTTGAACTATTTAGGTAACCTAATGGTCACTTCGACTGTCTAGGTTACCTACCAGGGACTTGGACTATGTAGGTTAACTAGCGGGCACTTGGACTATGTACGATCCCTATCGGACATTTGTACTACTTAGGTTAACTAGCGGGCACTTTGACTATCTAGGTCAACTAGCGGGCCCTTGTACTATGTAGGTTAACTAGCGGGCACTTGGACTATCTAGGTTAACTAACGGACCTTGGACTATGTAGGTTAACTAGCGGGCACTTGGACTATGTACGTCCCCTAGTGGGCACTTGGACTATCTAGGTTAACTAACGGGCACTAGGACTATCTAGGTTAACTAATGGGCACTTGGACTATCTAGGTTACCTAGCAGGCACTTGGATTATGAAGGATCCCTAGCGGGCACTTGGACTATCTAGGTTACCTAGCAGGCACGTGGACTATGTAGGTTAACTAGCGGACACTTGCACGATCTAGGTTAACTAGCGGGCCCTTGCACTATGTAGGTTAACTAATTGGCCCATGGATTATGTAGGTTTAATAGCAGGCACTTGGACTATCTAGGTAAACTAGCAGGCACTTGGACTATGTAGTTTCCCCAGCGGGCATTTGGACAATTTAGGTTACCATCGGGAACTTGGACTATGTAGGATACCTAGCGGGCACTTGGACTATGTACGTCCCCTAGAGGGCACTTTGACTATCTAGGTTAACTAACGGGCACTTGGAATATATAGGTTCCCTACCGAGCACTTGGACTATGTAGGTTCCTCAGCGGGCACTTGGACTATGTAGGTTCCCTATCGGGCATTGGACTATGTAGGTTAAACAAGCAGGCCCTTGGACTATCTAGGTTACCTCCCAGGCACTTGGACTATGTAGGTTAACTAGCGGACACTTGGACAATCTAGGTTACCTAGCGGGCACTTGAACTATGTACATACCCTAGCGGGCACTTGGACTATCTAGGTTACCTAGCAGGCACTTGGACTATGTACGTCCCCTAGCGGGCACTTGGACTATCTAGGTTAACTAGCGGGCACTGGGACGATCTAGGTTAACTAGCGGGCACTTGGACTATCTAGGTTAACTAGCGGGCACTTGGACTATCTAGATTAACTAGCGAGCCCTTGGACAATCTAGGTTACCTAGCGGGCACTTGGACTATCTAGGTTAACGAACGGGCACTTGAACTATGTAGTAACTTAGCAGACACTTGGAGAGTCTAGGTTACCTAGCGGGCAATTGGACTATCTAGGTTACCTAGCGGGCACTTGGACTATGTAAGTTACCTAGCGGGCTCTTGGACTATGTAGGTTAACTAGCGGGCACTTGGAGTATCTAGGTTACCGAACGGGCATTTGGACTATGTCGATAACCTAGCGTGAACTTGGACAGTCTAGTTTACCTAGCGGGCACTTGGACTTCTAGGTTAACGAACGGGCACTTGGACTATGTATGTTGCATATCGGGCAATTGGACTATCTAGGTTAGGTAACGGGCATTGGAATATCTAGGTTACCTAGCGGGAACTTGGACTATGTAGGTTACCTAGCGGGCACTTGGACTATCTAGGTAAACGAAAGTGCACTTGGATTATGTAGGTAACATAGCGGACAATTGGACAGTCTGGGTTACCTAGCGGGCACTTGGACTATCTAGGTTAACGAAAGGGCACTTGGAATATGTAGGATACCTAGCGGGCACTTGGATTATCTAGGTTAGCTAACAGGAACTTGGAATATCTAGGTTACCCAGCGGGCACTTGGACTATGAAGGTTACCTTGCGGGCACTTGTACTATCTAGGTTACCTAACGGGAACTTGGACTATGTAGGTTAACTAGCGGACACTCTGACGATCTAGGTTAACTAGCGGGCACTTGGAATATCTAGGTTAACTAGCGGGCCCTTGCACTATGTAGGTTAACTAGTGGGAATTTGGACTATCTAGGTTAACTAGCGGCTTCTTGGACTATGTAGGTTACCTAGCGGGCATTTGGACTATCTAGGTAAACGAACATGCACTTGGATTATGTAGGTAACCTAGCGGACAATTGGACAGTCTGGGTTACCTAGCGGGCACTTGGACTATCTAGGTTAACGAAAAGGCACTTGGAGTATGTAGGTTACCTAGCGGGCACTTGGATTATCTAGGTTAGCTAACAGGAACTTGGAATATCTAGGTTACCTAACGGGAACATGGACTACGTAGGTTAACTAGCGCACACAGTCTGACGATCTAGGTTAACTAGCGGGCACTTGGAATATCTAGGTTAACTAGCGGGCCCTTGCACTATGTAGGTTAACTAGTGGGAATTTGGACTATCTAGGTTAACTAGCGGCTTCTTGGACTATGTAGGTTAACTAGCGGGCACTTGGAATATCTAGGTTAACTAGGTGACCTTGGACTATGTAGGTTAACTAGCGGGCACTTGGACTATCTATGTTAACTAGCTGACCTTGGACTATGTAGGTTAACTAGCAGGCACTTGGACTATCTAGGTTAACTAGCGGGCACTTGCACTATGCAGGTTCCTAGCGGGCACTTTGACTATGTAGGTTCCCTAGCGGGCATTGGATTATATAGGTTCCCTATGGGCTCTTGGACTATCTAGGTTCCCTAACGGGCACTTGGAATATATAGGTTCCCTACCGGGACTTGGACTATGTAGGTTCCTCAGGGGGCACTTGGACTATGTAGGTTCCCTTTCGGGCATTGGACTATGTAGGTTAACAAGCAGGCCCTTGGACTATCTAGGTTACCTGGCAGGCACTTGGACTATGTAGGTTAACTAGCGGACACTTGGACAATCTAGGTTACCTAGCGGGCACTTGAACTATGTACATACCCTAGCGGGCACTTGGACTATCTAGCTTACCTAGCAGGCACTTGGACTATGTACGTCCCCTAGCGGGCACTTGGACTATCTAGGTTAACTAGCGGGCACTGGGATGATCTAGGCTAACTAGCGGGCACTTGGACTATCTAGGTTAACTAGCGGGCACTTGGATTATCTAGATTAACTAGCGAGCCCTTTGACAATCTAGGTTTACTAGCGTGCACTTGGACTATCTAGGTTAACTAGCGGGCACTTGGACTATGTAGTTTCCCTAGCGGGCATTTGGATTACTTAAGTGACCAAGCGGGCACTTGGACTATGTAGGTTAACTAGAAGGAACTTGGACTATCATGGTTACCTAGCGGGCCCTTGGACTATGTAGGTTAGCAGTGGGCACTTGGACAATCTAGGTTAACGAACGTGCACTAGGACTATGTAGGTAACCTAGCGGGCACTTGGACTGTCTAGGTTACCTAGCGGGCACTTGGCCTATCTAGGTTACCGAATGGGCACTTGGACTATGTAGGTTAACTAGTGAACACTTCGACTATCTAGGTTAGCTAACGGGCAATTGGACTATCTAGGTTACCTAGCGGGCACTTTGACTATGTAGGTTCCCTAGCGGGCACATGGACAATTTAGGTTACCTAGCAGGCACTTTGACTATCTAGGTTAACTAACGGGCACTTGGACTATGTAGGTTGCCTAGCGAGCACTTGGACTATGTAGGTTCCCTAGCGGGCACTTGGACTATGTAGGTTCCCTATCGGGTACTTGGACTGTCTAGGTTAACTAGCGGGTAATTGGATTGTCTAGGTTACCTAGTGGGCACTTGGACTATGTAGTTTATTTAGCAGGCACTTGGACTATGTAGGTTAACTAGCGGGCACTTGGACTATCAAGGTTACCTAGAGGGCACTTGAACTATGTACGTTCCCTAGCGGGCACTTGGGCTATCTACGTTACCTAGCGGGCACTTGGACTATGTAGGTTAACGAACGGGCACTTGAACTATTTAGGTAACCTAATGGTCACTTCGACTGTCTAGGTTACCTAGCGTGGACTTGGACTATGTAGGTTAACTAGCGGGCACTTGGACTATGTAGGATCCCTATCGGACATTTGTACTACTTAGGTTAAGTAGCGGGCACTTTGACTATCTAGGTTAGCTAGCGAGCACTTGGACTATCTAGGTCAACTAGCGGGCCCTTGTACTATGTAGGTTAACTAGCGGGCACTTGGACTATCTAGGTTAACTAACGGACCTTGGATTATGTAGGTTAACTAGCGGGCACATGGACTATGTACGTCCCCTAGTGGGCACTTGGACTATCTAGGTTAACTAACGGGCACTAGGACTATCTAAGTTAACTAATGGGCACTTGGACTATCTAGGTTACCTAGCAGGCACTTCGATTATGAAGGATCCCTTGCGGGCACTTGGACTATCTAGGTTACCTAGCAGGCACGTGGATTATGTAGGTTAACTAGCGGACACTTGCACGATCTAGGTTAACTAGCGGGCCCTTGCACTATGTAGGTTAACTAATTGGCCCATGGATTATGTAGGTTTAATAGCAGGCACTTGGACTATCTAGGTAAACTAGCAGGCACTTGGACTATGTAGTTTCCCTAGCGGGCATTTGGACTATTTAGGTTACCATCGGGAACTTGGACTATGTAGGATACCTAGCGGGCACTTGGACTATGTACGTCCCCTAGTGGGCACTTTGACTATCTAGGTTAACTAACGGGCACTTGGACTATGTCAGTTGCCTAGCGGGCACTTGGACTATGTAGTTCCCTACCGGGCACTTGGATTATGTAGGTTCCCTATCGGGCTCTTGGATTATGTAGGTTCCCTATCGGGCACTTGGACTATGTAGGTTAACTAGCGGGCACTTGGACTGTCTAGGTAACCTAGCGGTCACATGGACTATCTAGGTTAACGAACGGGCACTTGGACTATGTAGGTAACCTAGCGGGCACTTGGACTGTCTAGGTTACCTAGCGGGCACTTTGACTATCTAGGTTAACGAAAGGGCACTTGGACTATGTAGGTTACCTAGCGGGCACTTGGACGATCTAGGTTAACTAGCGGGCACTTGGAATATCTAGGTTAACTAGCGGGCCCTTGCACTATGTAGGTTAACTATCGGGAACATGGACTATCTAGGTTAACTAGCGGGTTCTTGGACTATGTAGGTTAACTAGCGGGCACTTGGACTATCTAGGTTAACTAGCTGACCTTGGACTATGTAGGTTAACTAGCGGGCACTTGGACTATCTAGGTTAACTAGCGGGCACTTGCACAATGCAGGTTCCCTAGCGGGCACTTTGACTATGTAGGTTCCCTAGTGGGCACTTAGATTATATAGGTTCCCTATGGGCACTTGGACTATCTAGGTTCCCTAACGGGCACTTGGAATATATTGGTTCCCTATCGGGCACTTGGACTATGTAGGTTCCTCAGAGGGCACTTGGACTATGTAGTTCCTTATCGGGCATTGGCCTATGTAGGTTAACAAGCAGGCCCTTGGACTATATAGGTTACCTGGCGGGCACTTGGACTATGTAGGTTAACTAGCAGACACTTGGACAATCTAGGTTACCTAGCGGGCATTTGAACTATGTACATACCCTAGCGGGCACTTGGACTATCTAGGTTACCTAGCAGGCACTTGGATTATGTACGTCCCCTAGCTGGGACTTGGACTATCTAGGTTAACTAGCGGGCACTTGGACGATCTAGGTTAAATAGCGGGCACTTGGGCTATGTAGATTAACTAGCGAGCCCTTGGACTATCTAGGTTTACTAGCGGGCATCGGACTATCTAGGTTAACTATCGGGCACTTGGACTATGTAGTTTCCCTAGCGGGCATTTGGATTACTTAGGTTACCTAGTGGGCAAATGGACTATGTAGGTTACCTAGCGGGCACTAGGATTATGTAGGTTAACTAGAAGGCACTTGGACTATCAAGGTTACCTAGCGTGCCCTTGGACTATGTAGGTTACCAGCGGGCTCTTGGACTATCTAGGTTAAGGAACGTGCACTTGGACTATGTAGGTAACCTAGCGGGCACTTGGACTGTCTAGGTTACCTAGCGGGCACTTGGCCTATCTAGGTTAACGAACGGGCACTTGGACTATGTAGATTAACTAGCGGACACTTCGACTCTCTAGGTTAGCTAACGGGCAATTGGACTATATAGGTTACCTAGCGGGCACTTGGACTATGTAGGTTCCCTAGCAGGCCCTTGGACAATTTAGGTTACCTAGCAGGCACTTTGACTATCTAGGTTAACTAACGGGCACTTGGACTATGTAGGTTGCCTAGCAGGCACTTTGACTATGTAGGTTAACTAACGGGCACTTGGACTATGTAGTTGCCTAGCGAGCACTTGGACTATGTAGGTTCCCTAGTGGGCACTTGGACTATGTAGATTCCCTATCGGGTACTTGGACTGTCTAGGTTAACTAGTGGGTAATTGGACTGTCTAGGTTACCTAGTGGGCACTTGGACTATGTTGTTTACCTAGCAGGCACTTGGACTATGTAGGTTAACTAGTGGGCACTTGGACTATGTAGGTTAACTAACGGACCTTGGAGTATGTAGGTTAACTAGCGGGCACGTGGACTATGTACGTCCCCTAGTGGGCACTTGGACTATCTAGGTTAACTAACGGGCACTAGGACTATCTAGGTTAACTAGCGGTCACTTGGACTATCTAAGTTACCTAGCAGGCACTTGGATTATGAAGGATGCCTAGCGGTCACTTGGACTATCTAGGTTACCTAGCAGGCACGTGGACTATGTAGGTTAACTAGCGGACACTTGCACGATCTAGGTTAACTAGCGGCCCTTGCACTATGTAGGTTAACTAGCGGGCCCATGGATTGTGTAGGTTTAATAGCAGGCACTTGGACTATCTAGGTTAACTAGCAGGCACTGGACTATGTAGTTTCCCTAGCGGGCATTTGGACTATTTAGGTTACCATCGGGAACTTGGACTATGTAGGATACCTAGCGGGCACTTGGACTATGTAAGTCACCTAGTGGGCACTTGGACTATCTAGGTTAAAGAACGGGCACTTGGACTATGTAGGTTGCCTAGCGGGCACTTGGACTATGTAGGTTCCCTAGCGGGCACTTGGATTATGTAGGTTCCCTATCGGGCACTTGGATTATGTAGGTTCCCTATCGGGCACTTGGACTATGTAGGTTAACTAGCGGGCACTTGGACTGTCTAGGTAACCTAGCGGGCACTTCGACTATCTAGGTTAACGAACGGGCACTTGGACTATGTAGGTAACCTAGCGGGCACTTGGATTATCTAGGTTAGCTAACAGGAACTTGGAATATCTAGGTTACCTAGCGGGCACTTGGACTATGTAGGTTACCTTGCGGGCACTTGTACTATCTAGGTTACCTAACGGGAACTTGGATTATGTAGGTTAACCAGCGGACACTTGGACGATCTGGGTTAACTAGCGGGCACTTGGAATATCTAGGTTAACTAGCGGGCCCTTGGACTATGTAGGTTAACTAGCGGGAACTTGGACCATCTAGGTTAACTAGGGGTTCTTGGACTATGTAGGTTAACTAGCGGGCATTTGGACTATCTAGGTTAATTAGCTGACCTTGGACTATGTACGTTAACTAGCGGGCACTTGGACTATCTAGGTTAACTAGCTGACCTTGGACTATGTAGGTTAACTAGCAGGCACTTGGACTATCTAGGTTAACTAGCGGGCACTTGCACAATGCAGGTTTCCTAGCGGGCAGTTGGACTATATAGGTTCCCTATGGGCACTTGGACTATCTAGGTTCCCTAACGGGCTCTTTGAATATATAGGTTCCCTATCAGGCACTTGGACTATGTAGGTTCCTAAGCGGGCACTTGGAATATGTAGGTTCCCCATCGGGCATTGGACTATGTAGGTTAACTAGCAGGACCTTGGACTATCTAGGTTACCTAGCGGTCACTTGGACTATCTAGGTTAACTAGCGGGCACTGGGACGATCTAGGTTAACTAGCGGGCACTTGGACTATCTAGGTTAACTAGCGGGCACTTGGACTATCTAGATTAACTAGCGAGCCCTTGGACAATCTAGGTTTACTAGCGGGCACTTGGACTATCTAGGTTAACTAGCGGGCACTTGGACTATGTAGTTTCCCTAGCGGGCATTTGGATTACTTCGGTTACCTAGTGGGCACTTGGACTATGTAGGTTACCAAGCGGGCACTTGGACTATGTAGGTTAACTAGAAGGAACTTGGACTATCAAGGTTACCTAGCGGGCCCTTGGACTATGTAGGTTAGCAGCGGGCACATGGACTATCTAGGTTAACGAACGTGCACTAGGACTATGTAGGTAAACTAGCGGGCACTTGGACTGTCTAGGCTACCTAGCGGGCACTTGGCCTATCTAGGTTAACGAACGGGCACTTGGACTATGTAGGTTAACTAGTGGACACTTCGACTATCTAGGTTAGCTAACGGGCAATTGGACTATCTAGGTTACCTAGCGAGCACTTTGACTATGTAGGTTCCCTAGCGGGCACTTGGACAATTTCGGTTACCTAGCAGGCACTTTGACTATCTAGGTAAACTAACGGGCACTTGGACTATGTAGGTTGCCTAGCGAGCACTTGGACTATGTAGGTTTCCTAGCGGGCACTTGGACTATGTAGGTTCCCTATCGGGTACTTGGACTGTCTAGGTTAACTAGCGGGTAATTGGATTGTCTAGGTTACCTAGTGGGCACTTGGACTATGTAGTTTATTTAGCAGGCACTTGGACTATGTAGGTTAACTAGCGGGCATTGGACTATCAAGGTTACCTAGAGGGCACTTGAACAATGTACTTTCCCTAGCGGGCACTTGGGCTATCTACGTTACCTAGCGGGCACTTGGACTATGTAGGTTAACAAACGGGCACTTGAACTATTTAGGTAACCTAATGGTCACTTCGACTGTCTAGGTTACCTACCAGGGACTTGGACTATGTAGGTTAACTAGCGGGCACTTGGACTATGTACGATCCCTATCGGACATTTGTACTACTTAGGTTAACTAGCGGGCATTTTGACTATATAGGTCAACTAGCGGGCCCTTGTACTATGTAGGTTAACTAGCGGGCACTTGGACTATCTAGGTTAACTAACGGACCTTGGACTATGTAGGTTAACTAGCGGGCACTTGGACTATGTACGTCCCCTAGTGGGCACTTGGACTATCTAGGTTAACTAACGGGCACTAGGACTATCTAGGTTAACTAATGGGCACTTGGACTATCTAGGTTACCTAGCAGGCACTTGGATTATGAAGGATCCCTAGCGGGCACTTGGACTATCTAGGTTACCTAGCAGGCACGTGGACTATGTAGGTTAACTAGCGGACACTTGCACGATCTAGGTAACTAGCGGGCCCTTGCACTATGTAGGTTAACTAATTGGCCCATGGATTATGTAGGTTTAATAGCAGGCACTTGGACTATCTAGGTAAACTAGCAGGCACTTGGACTATGTAGTTTCCCTAGCGGGCATTTGGACAATTTAGGTTACCATCGGGAACTTGGACTATGTAGGATACCTAGCGGGCACTTGGACTATGTACGTCCCCTAGAGGGCACTTTGACTATCTAGGTTAACTAACGGGCACTTGGAATATATAGGTTCCCTACCGAGCACTTGGACTATGTAGGTTCCTCAGCGGGCACTTGGACTATGTAGGTTCCCTATCGGGCATTGGACTATGTAGGTTAAACAAGCAGGCCCTTGGACTATCTAGGTTACCTCCCAGGCACTTGGACTATGTAGGTTAACTAGCGGACACTTGGACAATCTAGGTTACCTAGCGGGCACTTGAACTATGTACATACCCTAGCGGGCACTTGGACTATCTAGGTTACCTAGCAGGCACTTGGACTATGTACGTCCCCTAGCGGGCACTTGGACTATCTAGGTTAACTAGCGGGCACTGGGACGATCTAGGTTAACTAGCGGGCACTTGGACTATCTAGGTTAACTAGCGGGCACTTGGACTATCTAGATTAACTAGCGAGCCCTTGGACAATCTAGGTTACCTAGCGGGCACTTGGACTATCTAGGTTAACGAACGGGCACTTGAACTATGTAGTAACTTAGCAGACACTTGGAGAGTCTAGGTTACCTAGCGGGCAATTGGACTATCTAGGTTACCTAGCGGGCACTTGGACTATGTAAGTTACCTAGCGGGCACTTGGACTATGTAGGTTAACTAGCGGGCACTTGGAGTATCTAGGTTACCGAACGGGCATTTGGACTATGTCGATAACCTAGCGTGAACTTGGACAGTCTAGTTTACCTAGCGGGCACTTGGACTTCTAGGTTAACGAACGGGCACTTGGACTATGTATGTTGCATATCGGGCAATTGGACTATCTAGGTTAGGTAACGGGCATTGGAATATCTAGGTTACCTAGCGGGAACTTGGACTATGTAGGTTACCTAGCGGGCACTTGGACTATCTAGGTAAACGAAAGTGCACTTGGATTATGTAGGTAACATAGCGGACAATTGGACAGTCTGGGTTACCTAGCGGGCACTTGGACTATCTAGGTTAACGAAAGGGCACTTGGAATATGTAGGATACCTAGCGGGCACTTGGATTATCTAGGTTAGCTAACAGGAAATTGGAATATCTAGGTTACCCAGCGGGCACTTGGACTATGAAGGTTACCTTGCGGGCACTTGTACTATCTAGGTTACCTAACGGGAACTTGGACTATGTAGGTTAACTAGCGGACACTCTGACGATCTAGGTTAACTAGCGGGCACTTGGAATATCTAGGTTAACTAGCGGGCCCTTGCACTATGTAGGTTAACTAGTGGGAATTTGGACTATCTAGGTTAACTAGCGGCTTCTTGGACTATGTAGGTTACCTAGCGGGCATTTGGACTATCTAGGTAAACGAACATGCACTTGGATTATGTAGGTAACCTAGCGGACAATTGGACAGTCTGGGTTACCTAGCGGGCACTTGGACTATCTAGGTTAACGAAAAGGCACTTGGAGTATGTAGGTTACCTAGCGGGCACTTGGATTATCTAGGTTAGCTAACAGGAACTTGGAATATCTAGGTTACCTAACGGGAACATGGACTACGTAGGTTAACTAGCGCACACAGTCTGACGATCTAGGTTAACTAGCGGGCACTTGGAATATCTAGGTTAACTAGCGGGCCCTTGCACTATGTAGGTTAACTAGTGGGAATTTGGACTATCTAGGTTAACTAGCGGCTTCTTGGACTATGTAGGTTAACTAGCGGGCACTTGGAATATCTAGGTTAGCTAGGTGACCTTGGACTATGTAGGTTAACTAGCGGGCACTTGGACTATCTATGTTAACTAGCTGACCTTGGACTATGTAGGTTAACTAGCAGGCACTTGGACTATCTAGGTTAACTAGCGGGCACTTGCACTATGCAGGTTCCTAGCGGGCACTTTGACTATGTAGGTTCCCTAGCGGGCATTGGATTATATAGGTTCCCTATGGGCTCTTGGACTATCTAGGTTCCCTAACGGGCACTTGGAATATATAGGTTCCCTACCGGGACTTGGACTATGTAGGTTCCTCAGGGGGCACTTGGACTATGTAGGTTCCCTTTCGGGCATTGGACTATGTAGGTTAACAAGCAGGCCCTTGGACTATCTAGGTTACCTGGCAGGCACTTGGACTATGTAGGTTAACTAGCGGACACTTGGACAATCTAGGTTACCTAGCGGGCACTTGAACTATGTACATACCCTAGCGGGCACTTGGACTATCTAGCTTACCTAGCAGGCACTTGGACTATGTACGTCCCCTAGCGGGCACTTGGACTATCTAGGTTAACTAGCGGGCACTGGGATGATCTAGGCTAACTAGCGGGCACTTGGACTATCTAGGTTAACTAGCGGGCACTTGGATTATCTAGATTAACTGCCGAGCCCTTTGACAATCTAGGTTTACTAGCGTGCACTTGGACTATCTAGGTTAACTAGCGGGCACTTGGACTATGTAGTTTCCCTAGCGGGCATTTGGATTACTTAAGTGACCAAGCGGGCACTTGGACTATGTAGGTTAACTAGAAGGAACTTGGACTATCATGGTTACCTAGCGGGCCCTTGGACTATGTAGGTTAGCAGTGGGCACTTGGACAATCTAGGTTAACGAACGTGCACTAGGACTATGTAGGTAACCTAGCGGGCACTTGGACTGTCTAGGTTACCTAGCGGGCACTTGGCCTATCTAGGTTACCGAATGGGCACTTGGACTATGTAGGTTAACTAGTGGACACTTCGACTATCTAGGTTAGCTAACGGGCAATTGGACTATCTAGGTTACCTAGCGGGCACTTTGACTATGTAGGTTCCCTAGCGGGCACATGGACAATTTAGGTTACCTAGCAGGCACTTTGACTATCTAGGTTAACTAACGGGCACTTGGACTATGTAGGTTGCCTAGCGAGCACTTGGACTATGTAGGTTCCCTAGCGGGCACTTGGACTATGTAGGTTCCCTATCGGGTACTTGGACTGTCTAGGTTAACTAGCGGGTAATTGGATTGTCTAGGTTACCTAGTGGGCACTTGGACTATGTAGTTTATTTAGCAGGCACTTGGACTATGTAGGTTAACTAGCGGGCACTTGGACTATCAAGGTTACCTAGAGGGCACTTGAACTATGTACGTTCCCTAGCGGGCACTTGGGCTATCTACGTTACCTAGCGGGCACTTGGACTATGTAGGTTAACGAACGGGCACTTGAACTATTTAGGTAACCTAATGGTCACTTCGACTGTCTAGGTTACCTAGCGTGGACTTGGACTATGTAGGTTAACTAGCGGGCACTTGGACTATGTAGGATCCCTATCGGACATTTGTACTACTTAGGTTAAGTAGCGGGCACTTTGACTATCTAGGTTAGCTAGCGGGCACTTGGACTATCTAGGTCAACTAGCGGGCCCTTGTACTATGTAGGTTAACTAGCGGGCACTTGGACTATCTAGGTTAACTAACGGACCTTGGATTATGTAGGTTAACTAGCAGGCACATGGACTATGTACGTCCCCTAGTGGGCACTTGGACTATCTAGGTTAACTAACGGGCACTAGGACTATCTAAGTTAACTAATGGGCACTTGGACTATCTAGGTTACCTAGCAGGCACTTCGATTATGAAGGATCCCTTGCGGGCACTTGGACTATCTAGGTTACCTAGCAGGCACGTGGATTATGTAGGTTAACTAGCGGACACTTGCACGATCTAGGTTAACTAGCGGGCCCTTGCACTATGTAGGTTAACTAATTGGCCCATGTATTATGTAGGTTTAATAGCAGGCACTTGGACTATCTAGGTAAACTAGCAGGCACTTGGACTATGTAGTTTCCCTAGCGGGCATTTGGACTATTTAGGTTACCATCGGGAACTTGGACTATGTAGGATACCTAGCGGGCACTTGGACTATGTACGTCCCCTAGTGGGCACTTTGACTATCTAGGTTAACTAACGGGCACTTGGACTATGTCAGTTGCCTAGCGGGCACTTGGACTATGTAGTTCCCTACCGGGCACTTGGATTATGTAGGTTCCCTATCGGGCTCTTGGATTATGTAGGTTCCCTATCGGGCACTTGGACTATGTAGGTTAACTAGCGGGCACTTGGACTGTCTAGGTAACCTAGCGGTCACATGGACTATCTAGGTTAACGAACGGGCACTTGGACTATGTAGGTAACCTAGCGGGAACTTGGACTGTCTAGGTTACCTAGCGGGCACTTTGACTATCTAGGTTAACGAAAGGGCACTTGGACTATGTAGGTTACCTAGCGGGCACTTGGACGATCTAGGTTAACTAGCGGGCACTTGGAATATCTAGGTTAACTAGCGGGCCCTTGCACTATGTAGGTTAACTATCGGGAACATGGACTATCTAGGTTAACTAGCGGGTTCTTGGACTATGTAGGTTAACTAGCGGGCACTTGGACTATCTAGGTTAACTAGCTGACCTTGGACTATGTAGGTTAACTAGCGGGCACTTGGACTATCTAGGTTAACTAGCGGGCACTTGCACAATGCAGGTTCCCTAGCGGGCACTTTGACTATGTAGGTTCCCTAGTGGGCACTTAGATTATATAGGTTCCCTATGGGCACTTGGACTATCTAGGTTCCCTAACGGGCACTTGGAATATATTGGTTCCCTATCGGGCACTTGGACTATGTAGGTTCCTCAGAGGGCACTTGGACTATGTAGTTCCTTATCGGGCATTGGCCTATGTAGGTTAACAAGCAGGCCCTTGGACTATATAGGTTACCTGGCGGGCACTTGGACTATGTAGGTTAACTAGCAGACACTTGGACAATCTAGGTTACCTAGCGGGCATTTGAACTATGTACATACCCTAGCGGGCACTTGGACTATCTAGGTTACCTAGCAGGCACTTGGATTATGTACGTCCCCTAGCTGGGACTTGGACTATCTAGGTTAACTAGCGGGCACTTGGATGATCTAGGTTAAATAGCGGGCACTTGGGCTATGTAGATTAACTAGCGAGCCCTTGGACTATCTAGGTTTACTAGCGGGCATCGGACTATCTAGGTTAACTATCGGGCACTTGGACTATGTAGTTTCCCTAGCGGGCATTTGGATTACTTAGGTTACCTAGTGGGCAAATGGACTATGTAGGTTACCTAGCGGGCACTAGGATTATGTAGGTTAACTAGAAGGCACTTGGACTATCAAGGTTACCTAGCGTGCCCTTGGACTATGTAGGTTACCAGCGGGCTCTTGGACTATCTAGGTTAAGGAACGTGCACTTGGACTATGTAGGTAACCTAGCGGGCACTTGGACTGTCTAGGTTACCTAGCGGGCACTTGGCCTATCTAGGTTAACGAACGGGCACTTGGACTATGTAGATTAACTAGCGGACACTTCGACTCTCTAGGTTAGCTAACGGGCAATTGGACTATATAGGTTACCTAGCGGGCACTTTGACTATATAGGTTCCCTAGCGGGCACTTGGACAATTTAGGTTACCTAGCAGGCACTTTGACTATCTAGGTTAACTAACGGGCACTTGGACTATGTAGGTTGCCTAGCAGGCACTTTGACTATGTAGGTTAACTAACGGGCACTTGGACTATGTAGTTGCCTAGCGAGCGCTTGGACTATGTAGGTTCCCTAGCGGGCACTTGGACTATGTAGATTCCCTATCGGGTACTTGGACTGTCTAGGTTAACTAGCGGGTAAATGGACGGTCTAGGTTACCTAGTGGGAACTTGGACTATGTTGTTTACCTAGCAGGCACTTGGACTATGTAGGTTAACTAGTGGGCACTTGGACTATGTAGGTTAACTAACGGACCTTGGACTATGTAGGTTAACTAGCGGGAACGTGGACTATGTACGTCCCCTAGTGGGCACTTGGACTATCTAGGTTAACTAACGGGCACTAGGACTATCTAGGTTAACTAGCGGGCACTTGGACTATCTAGGTTACCTAGCAGGCACTTGGATTATGAAGGATGCCTAGCGGTCACTTGGACTATCTAGGTTACCTAGCAGGCACGTGGACTATGTAGGTTAACTAGCGGACACTTGCACGATCTAGGTTAACTAGGGCCCTTGCACTATGTAGGTTAACTAGCGGGCCCATGGATTGTGTAGGTTTAATAGCAGGCACTTGGACTATCTAGGTTAACTAGCAGGCACTGGACTATGTAGTTTCCCTAGCGGGCATTTGGACTATTTAGGTTACCATCGGGAACTTGGACTATGTAGGATACCTAGCGGGCACTTGGACTATGTACGTCCCCTAGTGGGCACTTGGACTATCTAGGTTAAAGAACGGGCACTTGGACTATGTAGGTTGCCTAGCGGGCACTTGGACTATGTAGGTTCCCTAGCGGGCACTTGGATTATGTAGGTTCCCTATCGGGCACTTGGATTATGTAGGTTCCCTATCGGGCACTTGGACTATGTAGGTTAACTAGCGGGCACTTGGACTGTCTAGGTAACCTAGCGGGCACTTGGACTATCTAGGTTAACGAACGGGCACTTGGACTATGTAGGTAACCTAGCGGGCACTTGGATTATCTAGGTTAGCTAACAGGAACTTGGAATATCTAGGTTACCTAGCGGGCACTTGTACTATGTAGGTTACCTTGCGGGCACTTGTACTATCTAGGTTACCTAACGGGAACTTGGATTATGTAGGTTAACTAGCGGACACTTGGACGATCTGGGTTAACTAGCGGGCACTTGGAATATCTAGGTTAACTAGCGGGCCCTTGGACTATGTAGGTTAACTAGCGGGAACTTGGACCATCTAGGTTAACTAGGGGTTCTTGGACTATGTAGGTTAACTAGCGGGCATTTGTACTATATAGGTTAATTAGCTGACCTTGGACTATGTACGTTAACTAGCGGGCACTTGGACTATCTAGGTTAACTAGCTGACCTTGGACTATGTAGGTTAACTAGCGGGCACTTGGACTATCTAGGTTAACTAGCGGGCACTTGCACAATGCAGGTTTCCTAGCGGACACTTTGACTATGTAGGTTCCCTAACGGGCACTTGGAATATATAGGTTCCCTATCAGGCACTTGGACTATGTAGGTTTCTCAGCGGGCACTTGGAATATGTAGGTTCCCCATCGGGCATTGGACTATGTAGGTTAACTAGCAGGACCTTGGACTATCTAGGTTACCTAGCGGTCACTTGGACTATCTAGGTTAACTAGCGGGCACTGGGACGATGTAGGTTAACTAGCGGGCACTTGGACTATCTAGGTTAACTAGCGGGCACTTGGACTATCTAGATTAACTAGCGAGCCCTTGGACAATCTAGGTTTACTAGCGGGCACTTGGACTATCTAGGTTAACTAGCGGGCACTTGGACTATGTAGTTTCCCTAGCGGGCATTTGGATTACTTAGGTTACCTAGTGGGCACATGGACTATGTAGGTTACCAAGCGGGCACTTGGACTATGTAGGTTAACTAGAAGGAACTTGGACTATCAAGGTTACCTAGCGGGCCCTTGGACTATGTAGGTTAGCAGCGGGCACTTGGACTATCTAGGTTAACGAACGTGCACTAGGACTATGTAGGTAAACTAGCGGGCACTTGGACTGTCTAGGTTACCTAGCGGGCACTTGGCCTATCTAGGTTAAAGAACGGGCACTTGGACTATGTAGGTTAACTAGTGGACACTTCGACTATCTAGGTTAGCTAACGGGCAATTGGACTATCTAGGTTACCTAGCGGGCACTTTGACTATGTAGGTTCCCTAGCGGGCACTTGGACAATTTAGGTTACCTAGCAGGCACTTTGACTATCTAGGTAAACTAACGGGCACTTGGACTATGTAGGTTGCCTAGTGAGCACTTGGACTATGTAGGTTTCCTAGCGGGCACTTGGACTATGTAGGTTCCCTATCGGTTACTTGGACTGTCTAGGTTAACTAGCGGGTAATTGGATTGTCTAGGTTACCTTGTGGGCCCTTGGACTATGTAGTTTATTTAGCAGGCACTTGGACTATGTAGGTTAACTAGCGGGCACTTGGACTATCAAGGTTACCTAGAGGGCACTTGAACTATGTACGTTCCCTAGCGGGCACTTGGGCTATCTACGTTACCTAGCGGGCACTTGGACTATGTAGGTTAACGAACGGGCACTTGAACTATTTAGGTAACGTAATGGTCACTTCGACTGTCTAGGTTACCTAGCGGGGACTTGGACTATGTAGGTTAACTAGCGGGCACTTGGACTATGTAGGATCCCTATCGGACATTTGTACTACTTAGATTAACGAGCGGGCACTTTGACTATCTAGGTTAGCTAGCGGGCACTTGGACTATCTAGGTCAACTAGCGGGCCCTTGTACTATGTAAGTTAACTAGCGGGCACTTGGACTATCTAGGTTAACTAATGGACCTTGGACTATGTAGGTTAACTAGCGGGCACTTGGACTATATACGTCCCCTAGTGGGCACTTGGACTATCTAGGTTAACTAACGGGCACTAGGACTATCTAGGTTAACTAATGGGCACTTGGACTATCTAGGTTACCTAGCAGGCACGTGGACTATGTAGGTTAACTAGCGGACACTTGCACGATCTAGGTTAACTAGCGGGCCCTTGCACTATGTAGGTTAACTAATTGGCCCATGGATTATGTAGGTTTAATAGCAGGCACTTGGACTATCTAGGTAAACTAGCAGGCACTTGACTATGTAGTTTCCCTAGCGGGCATTTGGACTATTTAGGTTACCATTGGGAACTTGGACTATGTAGGATACCTAGCGGGCACTTGGACTATGTACGTCCCCTAGTGGGCACTTTGACTATCTAGGTTAACTAATGGGCACTTGGACTATGTCAGTTGCCTAGCGGGCACTTGGACTATGTAGGTTCCCTAGCGGGCACTTGGATTATGTAGGTTCCCTATCGGTCTCTTGGATTATGTAGGTTCCCTATCGGGCACTTGGACTATGTAGGTTAACTAGCGGGCACTTGGACTGTCTAGGTAACCTAGCGGTCACATGGACTATCTAGGTTAACGAACGGGCACTTGGACTATGTAGGTAACCTAGCGGGCACTTGGACTGTCTAGGTTACCTAGCGGGCACTTTGACTATCTATGTTAACGAAAGGGCACTTGGACTATGTAGGTCACCTAGCGGGCACTTGGATGATCTAGGTTAACTAGCGGGCACTTGGAATATCTAGGTTAACTAGCGGGCCCTTGCACTATGTAGGTTAACTATCGGGAACATGGACTATCTAGGTTAACTAGCAGGTTCTTGGACTATGTAGGTTAACCAGCGGGCACTTGGACTATCTAGGTTAACTAGCTGACCTTGGACTATGTAGGTTAACTAGCGGGCACTTGGACTATCTAGGTTAACTAGCGGGCACTTGCACAATGCAGGTTCCCTAGCGGGCACTTTGACTATGTAGGTTCCCTAGCGGGCACTTAGACTATATTGGTTCCCTATGGGCACTTGGACTATCTAGGTTCCCTAACGGGCACTTGGAATATATTGGTTACCTATCGGGCACTTGGACTATGTAGGTTCCTCAGAGGGCACTTGGACTATGTAGTTCCTTATCGGGCATTGGCCTATGTAGGTTAACAAGCAGGCCCTTGGACTATCTAGGTTACCTGGCGGGCACTTGGACTATGTAGGTTAACTAGCAGACACTTGGACAATCTAGGTTACCTAGCGGGCATTTGAACTATATACATACCCTAGCGGGCACTTGGACTATCTAGGTTACCTAGCAGGCACTTGGACTATGTACGTCCCCTAGCGGGCACTTGGACTATCTAGGTTAACTAGTGGGCACTTGGAGGAATTAGGTTAATTAGCGGGCACTTGTACTATCTAGGTTAACTAGTGGGCCCTTGGACTATCTAGGTTTACTAGCGGGCACCGGACTATCTAGGTTAACTATCGGGCACTTGGACTATGTAGTTTCCCTAGCGGGCATTTGGATTACTTAGGTTACCTAGTGGGCACATGGACTATGTAGGTTACCTAGCGGGCACTTGGACTATGTAGGTTAACTAGAAGGCACTTGGACTATCAAGGTTACCTAGCGCGCCCTTGGACTATGTAGGTTACCAGTGGGCTCTTGGACTATCTAGGTTAAGGAACGTGCACTTGGACTATGTAGGTAACCTAGCGGGCACTTGGACTGTCTAGGTTACCTAGCGGGCACTTGGCCTATCTAGGTTAACGAACGGGCACTTGGACTATGTAGGTTAACTAGCGGACACTTCGACTCTCTAGGTTAGCTAACGGGCAATTGGACTATATAGGTTACCTAGCGGGCACTTTGACTATGTAGGTTCCCTAGCGAGCACTTGGACCATTTAGGTTACCTAGCAGGCACTTTGACTATCTAGGTTAACTAACGGGCACTGGACTATGTAGGTTGCCTAGCAGGCACTTTGACTATGTAGGTTAACTAACGGGCACTTGGACTATCTAGTTGCCTAGCGAGCACTTGGACTATGTAGGTTCCCTAGCGGGCACTTGGACTATGTAGATTCCCTATCGGGTACTTGGACTGTCTAGGTTAACTAGCGGGTAATTGGACTGTCTAGGTTACCTAGAGGGCACTTCGACTATGTTGTTTACCTAGCAGGCACTTGGACTATGTAGGTTAACTAGCGGGCACTTGGACTATCTAGGTTAACTAGCGGGCACTTGGACGATCTAGGTTAATTAGCGGGCACTTGGACTATCTAGGTTAACTAGTGGGCCCTTGGACTATCTAGGTTTACTAGCGGGCATCGGACTATCTAGGTTAACTATCGGGCACTTGGACTATGTAGTTTCCCTAGCGGGCATTTGGATTACTTAGGTTACCTAGTGGGCACATGGACTATGTAGGTTACCTAGCGGGCACTTGGACTATGTAGGTTAACTAGAAGGCACTTGGACTATCAAAGTTACCTAGCGCGCCCTTGGACTATGTAGGTTACCAGCGGGCTCTTGGACTATCTAGCTTAAGGAACGTGCACTTGGACTATGTAGGCAACCTAGCAATCACTTGGACTGTCTAGGTTACCTAGCGGGCACTTGGATTATGAAGGATCCCTAGCGGGCACTTGGACTATCTAGGTTACCTAGCAGGCACGTGGACTATGTAGGTTAACTAGCGGACACTTGCACGATCTAGGTTAACTAGCGGCCCTTGCACTATGTAGGTTAACTAGCGGGCCCATGGATTGTGTAGGTTTAATAGCAGGCACTTGGACTATCTAGGTTAACTAGCAGGCACTGCACTATGTAGTTTCCCTAGCGGGCATTTGGATTATTTAGGTTACCATCGGGAACTTGGACTATGTAGGATACCTAGCGGGCACTTGGACTATGTACGTCCACTAGTGGGCACTTGGACTATCTAGGTTAAAGAACGGGCAATTGGACTATGTAGGTTGCCTAGCGGGCACTTGGACTATGTAGGTTCCCTATCGGGGACTTGGATTATGTAGGTTCCCTATCGGGCACTTGGACTATGTAGGTTAACTAGCGGGCACTTGGACTGTCTAGGTAACCTAGCGGGCACTTGGACTATCTAGGTTAACGAACGGGCACTTGGACTATGTAGGTAACCTAGCGGGCACTTGGACTGTCTAGGTTACCTAGCGGGCACTTTGACTATCTAGGTTAACGAAAGGGCACTTGGACTATGTAGGTTACCTAGCGGGCACTTGGATTATCTAGGTTAGCTAACAGGAACTTGGAATATCTAGTGTTACCTAGCGGGCACTTGGACTATGTAGGTTACCTTGCGGGCACTTGTACTATCTAGGTTACCTAACGGGAACTTGGATTATGTAGGTTAACTAGCGGACACTTGGACGATCTGGGTTAAATAGCGGGCACTTGGAATATCTAGGTTAACTAGCGGGCCCTTGGACTATGTAGGTTAACTAGCGGGAACTTGGACCATCTAGGTTAACTAGGGGTTCTTGGACTATGTAGGTTAACTAGCGGGCATTTGTACTATCTAGGTTAATTAGCTGACCTTGGACTATGTATGTTAACTAGCGGGCACTTGGACTATCTAGGTTAACTAGCTGACCTTGGACTATGTAGGTTAACTAGCGGGCACTTGGACTATCTAGGTTAACTAGCGGGCACTTGCACAATGCAGGTTTCCTAGCGGGCACTTTGACTATGTAGGTTCCCTAGCGGGCACTTGGATTATATAGGTTCCCTATGGGCACTTGGACTATCTAGGTTCCCTAACGGGCACTTGGAATATATAGGTTCCCTATAAGGCACTTGGACTATGTAGGTTCCTCAGCAGGCACTTGGAATATGTAGGTTCCCCATCGGGCATTGGACTATGTAGGTTAACTAGCAGGACCTTGGACTATCTAGGTTACCTAGCGGGCACATGGACTATGTAGGTTAACTAGCGGACACTTGGACAATCTAGGTTACCTAGCGGGCACTTGAACTATGTACATACCCTAGCGGGCACTTGGACTATCTAGGTTACCTAGCGGGCACATGGACTATGTACGTACCCTAGCGGGCACTTGGACTATCTAGGTTAACTAGAAGGCCCTTGGACTATGTAGGTTAAATAGAAGGCACTTGGACTATCAAGGTTACCTAGCGGGCACTTGGACTATCTAGGTTAACTAGAAGGCACTTGGACTATCAAGGTTACCTAGCGCGCCCTTGGACTATGTAGGTTACCAGCGGGCTCTTGGACTATCTAGGTTAAGGAACGTGCACTTGGATTATGTAGGTAACCTAGCGGGCACTTGGACTGTCTAGGTTACCTAGCGGGCACTTGGCCTATCTAGGTTAACGATCGGGCACTTTGACTATGTAGGTTAACTAGCGGACACTTCGACTCTCTAGGTTAGCTAACGGGCAATTGGACTATATAGGTTACCTAGCGGGCACTTTGACTATGTAGGTTCCCTAGCGGGCACTTGGACCATTTAGGTTACCTAGCAGGCACTTTGACTATCTAGGTTAACTAACGGGCACTTGGACTATGTAGGTTGCCTAGCAGGCACTTTGACTATGTAGGATAACTAACGGGCACTTGGACTATGTAGTTGCCTAGCGAGCACTTGGACTATGTAGGTTCCCTAGCGGGCACTTGGACTATGTAGATTCCCTATCGGGTACTTGGACTGTCTAGGTTAACTAGCGGGTAATTGGACTGTCTAGGTTACCTAGTGGGCACTTGGACTATGTTGTTTACCTAGCAGGCACTTGGACTATGTAGGTTAACTAGTGGGCACTTGGACTATGTAGGTTAACTAACGGACCTTGGACTATGTAGGTTAACTAGCGGGCACGTGGACTATGTACGTCCCCTAGTGGGCACTTGGACTATCTAGGTTAACTAACGGGCACTAGGACTATCTAGGTTAACTAGCGGGCACTTGGACTATCTAGGTTACCTAGCAGGCACTTGGATTATGAAGGATCCCTAGCGGGCACTTGGACTATCTAGGTTACCTAGCAGGCACGTGGACTATGTAGGTTAACTAGCGGACACTTGCACGATCTAGGTTAACTAGCGGCCCTTGCACTATGTAGGTTAACTAGCGGGCCCATGGATTGTGTAGGTTTAATAGCAGGCACTTGGACTATCTAGGTTAACTAGCAGGCACTGGACTATGTAGTTTCCCTAGCGGGCATTTGGATTATTTAGGTTACCATCGGGAACTTGGACTATGTGGGATACCTAGCGGGCACTTGGACTATGTACGTCCCCTAGTGGGCAATTGGACTATCTAGGTTAAAGAACGAGCACTTGGACTATGTAGGTTGCCTAGCGGGCACTTGGACTATATAGGTTCCCTAGCGGGCACTTGGATTATGTAGGTTCCCTATCGGGGACTTGGATTATGTAGGTTCCCTATCGGGCACTTGGACTATGTAGGTTAACTAGCGGGCACTTGGACTGTCTAGGTAACCTAGCGGGCACTTGGACTATCTAGGTTAACGAACGGGCACTTGGACTATGTAGGTAACCTAGCGGGCACTTGGACTGTCTAGGTTACCTAGCGGGCACTTTGACTATCTAGGTTAACGAAAGGGCACTTGGACTATGTAGGTTACCTAGCGGGCACTTGGATTATCTAGGTTAGCTAACAGGAACTTGGAATATCTAGTGTTACCTAGCGGGCACTTGGACTATGTAGGTTACCTTGCGGGCACTTGTACTATCTAGGTTACCTAACGGGAACTTGGATTATGTAGGTTAACTAGCGGACACTTGGACGATCTGGGTTAAATAGCGGGCACTTGGAATATCTAGGTTAACTAGCGGGCCCTTGGACTATGTAGGTTAACTAGCGGGAACTTGGACCATCTAGGTTAACTAGGGGTTCTTGGACTATGTAGGTTAACTAGCGGGCATTTGTACTATCTAGGTTAATTAGCTGACCTTGGACTATGTATGTTAACTAGCGGGCACTTGGACTATCTAGGTTAACTAGCTGACCTTGGACTATGTAGGTTAACTAGCGGGCACTTGGACTATCTAGGTTAACTAGCGGGCACTTGCACAATGCAGGTTTCCTAGCGGGCACTTTGACTATGTAGGTTCCCTAGCGGGCACTTGGACTATATAGGTTCCCTATGGGCACTTGGACTATCTAGGTTCCCTAACGGGCACTTGGAATATATAGGTTCCCTATAAGGCACTTGGACTATGTAGGTTCCTCAGCAGGCACTTGGAATATGTAGGTTCCCCATCGGGCATTGGACTATGTAGGTTAACTAGCAGGACCTTGGACTATCTAGGTTACCTAGCGGGCACTTGGACTATGTAGGTTAACTAGCGGACACTTGGACAATCTAGGTTACCTAGCGGGCACTTGAACTATGTACATACCCTAGCGGGCACTTGGACTATCTAGGTTACCTAGCGGGCACATGGACTATGTACGTACCCTAGCGGGCACTTGGACTATCTAGGTTAACTAGAAGGCCCTTGGACTATGTAGGTTAAATAGAAGGCACTTGGACTATCAAGGTTACCTAGCGGGCACTTGGACTATCTAGGTTAACTAGAAGGCACTTGGACTATCAAGGTTACCTAGCGCGCCCTTGGACTATGTAGGTTACCAGCGGGCTCTTGGACTATCTAGGTTAAGGAACGTGCACTTGGATTATGTAGGTAACCTAGCGGGCACTTGGACTGTCTAGGTTACCTAGCGGGCACTTGGCCTATCTAGGTTAACGATCGGGCACTTTGACTATGTAGGTTAACTAGCGGACACTTCGACTCTCTAGGTTAGCTAACGGGCAATTGGACTATATAGGTTACCTAGCGGGCACTTTGACTATGTAGGTTCCCTAGCGGGCACTTGGACCATTTAGGTTACCTAGCAGGCACTTTGACTATCTAGGTTAACTAACGGGCACTTGGACTATGTAGGTTGCCTAGCAGGCACTTTGACTATGTAGGATAACTAACGGGCACTTGGACTATGTAGTTGCCTAGCGAGCACTTGGACTATGTAGGTTCCCTAGCGGGCACTTGGACTATGTAGATTCCCTATCGGGTACTTGGACTGTCTAGGTTAACTAGCGGGTAATTGGACTGTCTAGGTTACCTAGTGGGCACTTGGACTATGTTGTTTACCTAGCAGGCACTTGGACTATGTAGGTTAACTAGTGGGCACTTGGACTATGTAGGTTAACTAACGGACCTTGGACTATGTAGGTTAACTAGCGGGCACGTGGACTATGTACGTCCCCTAGTGGGCACTTGGACTATCTAGGTTAACTAACGGGCACTAGGACTATCTAGGTTAACTAGCGGGCACTTGGACTATCTAGGTTACCTAGCAGGCACTTGGATTATGAAGGATCCCTAGCGGGCACTTGGACTATCTAGGTTACCTAGCAGGCACGTGGACTATGTAGGTTAACTAGCGGACACTTGCACGATCTAGGTTAACTAGCGGCCCTTGCACTATGTAGGTTAACTAGCGGGCCCATGGATTGTGTAGGTTTAATAGCAGGCACTTGGACTATCTAGGTTAACTAGCAGGCACTGGACTATGTAGTTTCCCTAGCGGGCATTTGGATTATTTAGGTTACCATCGGGAACTTGGACTATGTGGGATACCTAGCGGGCACTTGGACTATGTACGTCCCCTAGTGGGCACTTGGACTATCTAGGTTAAAGAACGAGCACTTGGACTATGTAGGTTGCCTAGCGGGCACTTGGACTATGTAGGTTCCCTAGCGGGCACTTGGATTATGTAGGTTCCCTATCGGGGACTTGGATTATGTAGGTTCCCTATCGGGCACTTGGACTATGTAGGTTAACTAGCGGGCACTTGGACTGTCTAGGTAACCTAGCGGGCACTTGGACTATCTAGGTTAACGAACGGGCACTTGGACTATGTAGGTAACCTAGCGGGCACTTGGACTGTCTAGGTTACCTAGCGGGCACTTTGACTATCTAGGTTAACGAAAGGGCACTTGGACTATGTAGGTTACCTAGCGGGCACTTGGAGTATCTAGGTTAGCTAACAGGAACTTGGAATATCTAGTGTTACCTAGCGGGCACTTGGACTATGTAGGTTACCTTGCGGGCACTTGTACTATCTAGGTTACCTAACGGGAACTTGGATTATGTAGGTTAACTAGCGGACACTTGGACGATCTGGGTTAACTAGCGGGCACTTGGAATATCTAGGTTAACTAGCGGGCCCTTGGACTATGTAGGTTAACTAGCGGGAACTTGGACCATCTAGGTTAACTAGGGGTTCTTGGACTATGTAGGTTAACTAGCGGGCATTTGGACTATCTAGGTTAATTAGCTGACCTTGGACTATGTACGTTAACTAGCGGGCACTTGGACTATCTAGGTTAACTAGCTGACCTTGGACTATGTAGGTTAACTAGCGGGCACTTGGACTATCTAGGTTAACTAGCGGGCACTTGCACAATGCAGGTTTCCTAGCGGGCTCTTTGACTATGTAGGTTCCCTAGCGGGCACTTGGACTATATAGGTTCCCTATGGGCACTTGGACTATCTAGGTTCCCTAACGGGCACTTGGAATATATAGGTTCCCTATAAGGCACTTGGACTATGTAGGTTCCTCAGCGGGCACTTGGAATATGTAGGTTCCCCATCGGGCATTGGACTATGTAGGTTAACTAGCAGGAAATTGGACTATCTAGGTTACCTAGCGGGCACTTGGACTATGTAGGTTAACTAGCGGACACTTGGACAATCTAGGTTACCTAGCGGGCACTTGAACTCTGTACATACCCTAGCGGGCACTTGGACTATCTAGGTTACCTAGCGGGCACATGGACTATGTACGTACCCTAGCGGGCACTTGGACTATCTAGGTTAACTAGAAGGCCCTTGGACTATGTAGGTTAAATAGAAGGCACTTGGACTATCAAGGGTACCTAGCGGGCCCTTGGACTATGTAGGTTACCAGAGGGCTCTTGGACTATCTAGGTTAACGAACGTGTACTTGGACTATGTAGGTAACCTAGCGGGCACTTGGACTGTCTAGGTTACCTAGCGGGCACTTGGCCTATCTAGGTTAACGAACGGGCACTTGGACTATGTAGGTTAACTAGCGGACACTTCGACTCTCTAGGTTAGCTAACGGGCAATTGGACTATATAGGTTACCTAGCGGGCACTTTGACTATGTAGGTTCCCAAGCGGGCACTTGGACAATTTAGGTTACCTAGCAGGCACTTTGACTATCTAGGTTAACTAACGGGCACTTGGACTATATAGGTTGCCTAGCAGGCACTTTGACTATGTAGGTTAACTAACGGGCTTTGGACTATGTAGTTGCCTAGCGAGCACTTGGACTATGTAGGTTCCCTAGCGGGCACTTGGACTATGTAGATTCCCTATCGGGTACTTGGACTGTCTAGGTTAACTAGCGGGTAATTGGACTGTCTAGGTTGCCTAGTGGGCACTTGGACTATGCTGTTTACCTAGCAGGCACTTGGACTATGTAGGTTAACTAGTGGGCACTTGGACTATGTAGGTTAACTAACGGACCTTGGACAATGTAGGTTAACTAGCGGGCACGTGGACTATGTACGTCCCCTCGTGGGCACTTGGACTATCCAGGTTAACTAACGGGCACTAGGACTATCTAGGTTAAATAGCGGGCACTTGGACTATCTAGGTTACCTAGCAGGCACTTGGATTATGAAGGATCCCTAGCGGGCACTTGGACTATCTAGGTTACCTAGCAGGCACGTGGACTATGTAGGTTAACTAGCAGACACTTGCACGATCTAGGTTAACTAGCGGCCCTTGCACTATGTAGGTTAACTAGCGGGCCCATGGATTGTGTAGGTTTAATAGCAGGCACTTGGACTATCTAGGTTAACTAGCAGGCACTGGACTATGTAGTTTCCCTACCGGGCATTTGGACTATTTAGGTTACCATCGGGAACTTGGACTATGTAGGATACCTAGCGGGCACTTGGACTATGTACGTCCCCTAGTGGGCACTTGGACTATCTAGGTTAAAGAACGGGCATTTGGACTATGTAGGTTGCCTAGCGGGCACTTGGACTATGTAGGTTCCCTAGCGGGCACTTGGATTATGTAGGTTCCCTATCGGGCACTTGGATTATGGAGGTTCCCTATCGGGCACTTGGACTATGTAGGTTAACTAGCGGGCACTTGGACTGTCTAGGTAACCTAGCGGGCACTTGGACTATCTAGGTTAACGAACGGGCACTTGGACTATGTAGGTAACCTAGCGGGCACTTGGCCTGTCTAGGTTACCTAGCGGGCACTTTGACTATCTAGGTTAACGAACGGGCACTTGGAATATGTAGGTTAACTAGCGGACACTTCGACTATCTAGGTTAGCTAACGGGCAATTGGACTATCTAGGTTACCTAGCGGGCACTTTGACTATGTAGTTTCCCTAGCGGGCACTTGGACAATTTAGGTTACCTAGCAGGCACTTTGACTATCTAGGTTAACTAACGGGCACTTGGACTATGTAGGTTGCCTAGCGAGCACTTGGACTATGTAGGTACCCTAGCGGGCTCTTGGACTATGTAGGTTCCTTATCGGGTACTTGGACTGTCTAGGTTACCTAGCGGGCAATTGGACTATCTAGGTTAAAGAACGGGCACTTGGACTATCTAGGTTACCTAGCGGCACTTGGAGAATGTAAGTTACCTAGCGGGCACTTGGACTATCTAGGTTAACTAGCGGACCTTGGACTATGTAGGTTAACTGGTGGGCACTTGGACTATGTAAGTCCCCTAGTGGGCACTTGGACTATCTAGGTTATCTAACGGGCACTAGGACTATCTAGGTTAACTAGCGGGCACTTGGACTATCTAGGTTACCTAGCAGGCACTTGGATTATGAAGGATCCCTAGCGGGCACTTGGACTATCTAGGTTACCTAGCGGGCAAGTGGACTATGTAGGTTAACTAGCGGACACTTGCACGATCTAGGTTAACTAGCGGGCCCTTGCACTATGTAGGTTAACTAGCGGGCCCATGGATTATGTAGGTTTACTAGCAGGCACTTGCACTATCTAGGTTAACTAGCGGGCACTTGGACTATGTAGTTTCCCGAGCGGGCATTTGGACTATTTAGGTTACCATCGGGAACTTGGACTATGTAGGTTACCTAGCGGGCACTTGGACTATCTAGGTTACCTAGCAGGCACTTTGACTATCTAGGTTAACTAACGGGCACTTGGACTATGTAGGTTGCCTAGCGGGCACTTGGACTATGTAGGTTGCCTAGCGGGCACTTGGATTATGTAGGTTCCCTATCGGGCACTTCTATTATGTAGGTTCCCTATCGGGCACTTGGACGATGTAGTTTAACTAGCGGGCACTTGGACTGTCTAGGTAACCTAGCGGGCACTTGGACTATCTAGGTTAAAGAACGGGTACTTGGACTATGTAGGTAACTTACCGGGCACTTGGACTGTCTAGGTTACCTAGCGGGCACATGTACTTTGTAGGTTATATAGCGGGCACTTGGACTATCTAGGTTATCTAGCGGACCTTGGACTATGTAGGTTGCCTAGCGTGCCCTTGGACATGTAGGTTAACTAGCGGGACCTTGTACTATGTAGGTTATATAGCGAGCACTTGCACTATCTAGGTTATCTAGCGGACCTTGGACTATGTACTTTACCTAGCGTGCCCTTGGACTATGTACGTTAACTAGCGGGCACTTGGACTATCTAGGTTTCCTAGCAGGCACTTGGACTATGTACATACCCTAGTGCGCACTTGGATTATCTAGGTTAACGAACGGGCACTTGGACTATGTAGGTTACCTAGCGGGCAATTGGACTATGTAGGATCCCTATCGGACATTTGTACTACGTAGGTTAACTAGCAGGCACTTGGACTATCTAGGCCAACTAGCGGGCCCTTGTACTATGTAGGTTAACTAGCGGGCACGTGGACTATCTAGGTTAACTAGCGGACCTTGGACTATGTAGCTTAATTAGCGGGCCCTTGGACTATGTAGGTTAACTAGCGGGCACTTGGACTATCTAGGTTTCCTACCAGGCACTCGTACTATGTACATACCATAGTGCACACTTGGACTATTTAGGTTACCTAGCGGGCACTTGGACTATGTACGTCCCCTAGTGGGCACTTGGACTATCTAGATTAACTAACGGGCACTAGGACTATCTAGGTCAACTAGCGGGCACTTAGACTATCTAGGTTACCTAGCAGGCATTTGGATTAAGAAGGATCCCTAACGGGCATTTGGACTATCTGGGTTACCTAGCGGGCACTTGGACTATGTAGGTTAACTAGCGGACACTTGCACGATCTAGGTTAACTAGCGGGCCCATGGATTATGTAGGTTTACTAGCAGGCACTTGGACTATCTAGGTTAACTAGCGGTTACTTGAACTATGTAGTTTCCCTAGCGGGCATTTGGACTATTTAGGTTACGAAACGGGAACTTGGACTATGTAGGTTACCTAGCGGGCACTTGGACTATCTAGGTTACCTAGCAGGCACTTTGACTATCTAGGTTAACTAACGGGCACTTGGACTATGTAGGTTGCCTAGCGGGCACTTGGACTATGTAGGTTCCCTAGCGGGAACTTGGATTATGTAGGTTCCCTATCAGGCACTTGTATTATGTAGTTTCCCTATCGGGCACTTGGACTATGTAGGATACCTAGCGGGCACTTGAACTATGTAGGATCCCTATCGGACATTTGTACAACTTAGGTTAACTAGCGGGCACTTTGACTATCTAGGTTAACTAGCGGGCACTTGGACTATCTAGGTCAACTAGCGGGCTATTGTACTATGTAGGTTAACTAGCGGGCACTTGGACTATCTAGGTTAACTAGTGGACCTTGAACCATGTACATACCCTAGCGCGCACTTGGACTATCTAGGTTAACTAACGGGCACTAGGACTATCTAGGTTAACCAGCGCGCACTTGGACTATCAAGGTTACCTTGCAGGCACTTGGATTATGAAGGATCCCTAGGGGGCACTTGGACTATGTAGGTTACCTAGTGGGCACTTGGACTATCTAAGTTAACAAACGGGCACTTGGAATATGTAGGTTGCTTAGCGGGCATTTGGACTATCTAGGTTAGGTAACGGGCACTTTGAGTATCCAGGTCACCTAGTGGGAACTTGGACAATGTAAGTTACCTAGGGGGCACTTGGACTATCTAGGTTACCTAACGGGCACTTTGACTATCTAGGTTACATAGCGGGCACTTGGACTATGTAGGTTACCTAGCGATCACTTGGACTCTAGGTTACCTAGCAGTCACTTGGACTATCTAGGTTACCTAGCGGGCCCTTGGACTATGTAGGTTTCCAAGCGGGCACTTGGACTATCTAGGTTAACTAACGGGCACTTAAATATGTAGGTAACCTAGCGGGCACTTGAACTATGTAGGATCCCTATCGGACATTTGTACTACTTAGGTTAACTAGCGGGCACTTTGAATATCTAGGTTAACTAGCGGGCCCTTGGACTATCTAGGTGAAATAGCGGGCTATTGTACTATGTAGGTTAACTAGGGGGCACTTGGACTATCTAGGTTAACTAGTGGACCTTGAACCATGTACATACCCTAGCGCGCACTTGGACTATCTAGGTTAACTAACGGGCACTAGGACTATCTAGGTTAACCAGCGCGCACTTGGACTATCTAGGTTACCTAGCAGGCACTTGGATTATGAAGGATCCCTAGCGGGCACTTGGACTATGTAGGTTACCTAGTTGGCACTTGGACTATCTAAGTTAAGGAACGGGCCCTTGGAATATGCAGGTAACCTAGCGGGCACTTGGAGTGTCTAGGTTACCTAGCGGGCACTTGGACTTCTAGGTTAACGAACGGGCACTTGGACTATGTAGGTTGATAAGCGGGCATTTGGACTATCTAGGTTAGGTAACGGGCACTTCGAGTATCTAGGTCACCTAGTGGGAACTTGGACAATGTAAGTTACCTAGGGGGCACTTGGACTATCTAGGTTACCTAACGGGCACTTTGACTATCTAGGTTACAAAGCGGGCACTTGGACTATGTAGGTTACCTAGCGATCACTTGGACTCGAGGTTACCTAGCAGGCACTTGGACTATCTAGGTTATCTAGCGGGCCCTTGGACTATGTAGGTTTCCAAGCGGGCACTTGGACTATCTAGGTTAACGAACGGGCACTTAAATATGTAGGTAACCTAGCGGGCACTTGGACAGTCTAGGTTACATAGCGGGCACTTGGACTATCTAGGTTAAGGAACGGGCACTTGGAATATCTAGGTTAACTATCGGACCTTGTACTATGTAGGTTAACTAGTGGGCACTTGGACTATGTAAGTCCCCTAGTGGGCACTTGGACTATCTAGGTTAACTAATGGGCACTAGGACTATCTAGGTTAACTAGCGGGCACTTGGACTATCTAGGTTACCTAGCAGGCACTTGGATTATGAAGGATCCCTAGCGGGCACTTGGACTATCTAGGTTACCTAGCGGGCACGTGGACTATGTAGGTTAACTAGTGGACACTTGGACGATCTAGGTTAACTAGCGGGCCCTTGCACTATGTAGGTTAACTAGCGGGCCCATGGATTATGTAGGTTTACTAGCAGGCACTTGGACTATCTAGGTTAACTAGCGGGCACTTGGACTATTTAGTTTTCCTAGCGGGCATTTGGACTATGTAGGTTACCATCGGAAACTTGGACTATGTAGGTTACCTAGCGGGCACTTGGACTATCTAGGTTACCTAGCAGGCACTTTGACTATCTAGGTTAACTAACGGGCACTTGGACGATGTAGGTTCCCTATCGGACACTTGGATTATGTAGGTTCCCTATCGGGCACTTGGACTATGTAGGTTAACTAGCGGGCACTTGGACTGTCTAGGTAACCTAGCGGGCACTTGGACTATCTAGGTTAAAGAACCGGCACTTGGACTATGTAGGTAACCTAGAGGGCACTTGGACTGTCTAGGTTACCTAGCGGGCACTTTGACTATCTAGGTTAACCAACGGGCACTTGGACTATGTAGGTTACCTAGCGGGCACTTTTACTATGTAGGATCCCTATTGGACATTTGTACTATTTAGGTTAACTAGCGGGCACTTTGACTATCTAGGTTAACTAGCAGGCACTTGGACTATCTAGGTTAACTAATGGGCACTTGCACTATGTATGTTGCCTAGCGGGCACTTGGACTATGTAGGTTCCCTAGCGGGCACTTGGATTATGTAGGTTCCCTATCGGGCACTTGGATTATGTAGGTTCCCTATCGGGTACTTGGACTATGTAGGTTAACTAGCGGGCACTTGGACTATCTAGGTTTCCTAGCAGGCACTTGGACTATGTACATACCTTAGCGAGCACTTGGACTATCTATGTTACCTAGCGGGCACTTGGACTATGTACGTCCCCTAGTGGGCAATTGGACTATCTAGGTTAACTAACGGGCACTAGGACTATCTAGGTTAACTAGCGGCCACTTGGACTATCTAGGTTACCTAGCAGGCACTTGGATATTGAAGGATCCCTAGCGGGCACTTGGACAATCTAGTTTAACTAGCGGGCACTTGGACGATCTAGGTTAACTAGCGGGCACTTGGACTATCAATGTTAACAAGTGAGCCCTTGCATTTTGTAGGTTAACTAGCGGGCCCTTGGACTATCTAGGTGACCTAGCGGGCACTTGGACTATATAGGTTACCTAGCGGGCACATGGACTATGTAGGTTACCTTGTGGGCACTTGGACGATCTAAGTTAACGAATGGGCACTTGGAATATGCAGGTAACCTAGCGGGCACTTGGACTGTCTAGGTTACCTAGCGGGCACTTGGACTTCTAGGTTAACGAACGGGCCCTTGGACTATGTAGGTTTCCTAGCGGGCACTTGGACTATCTAGGTTAACGAACGGGCACTTGGACTATGTAGGTAACCTAGCGGGCACTTTGACAGTCTATGTTACCTAGCGGGCACTTGGACTATCTAGGTTAACGAACGGGCACTTGGACTATGTAGGTAACTTAGCGGACACTTGGAGAGTCCAGGTTAACTAGCGGGCAATTGGACTATCTAGGTAAACGAACGGGCACTTGGACTATCTAGGTTACCTAGCGGGCACTTGGACTATCTAGGTTACCTAGCGGGCACTTGGACTATGTAGGTTAACTAGCGGGCAATTGGACTATGTACGTTTCCTAGCGGGTACTTGGACTATCAATGTTAACTAGCGGGCACTTGGACTATGTAGGTTCCGTATCGGGCCCTTGGATTATGTAGGTTCCCTATAGGGCACTTGGACTTTGTAGGTTAACTAGCGGGCACTTGGACAGTCTTATTTACCTAGCGGGCACTTGGACTTCTAGGTTAACGAATGGGTACTTGGACTATGTATGTTGCATATCGGGCAATTGGACTATCTAGGTTAGGTAACGGGCATTGGACTATCTAGGTTACCTAGCGGAAACTTGGAATATGTAGGTTACCTAGGGGGAATTGGACTATCTAGGTTAACGAACGTGCACTTAGACTATGTAGATAACCTAGCGGACAATTGAACAGTCTGTGTTACCTAGCGAGCACTTGGACTATCTAGGTTAACGAAAGGGCACTTGGACTCTATAGGTTACCTAGCGGGCACTTGGATTATCTAGGTTAGCTAACAGGAACTTGGAATATCTGGGTTACCTAGCGGGCACTTGTACTATCTAGGTTACCTAGCAGGCACTTGGATTATGAAGGATCCCTAGCGGGCACTTGGAATATCTAGGTTACCTAGCAGGCACGTGGACTATGTAGGTTAACTAGCAGACACTTGCACGATCTAGGTTAACTAGCGGCCCTTGCACTATGTAGGTTAACTAGCGGGAACATGGATTATGTAGGTTTAATAGCAGGCACTTGGACTATCTAGGTTAACTAGCAGGCACTTGGACTATGTAGTTTCCCTAGCGGGCATTTGGACTATTTAGGTTACCATCGGGAACTTGGACTATGTAGGATAACTAGCGGGCACTTGGTCTATGTACGTCCCCTAGTGGGCACTTGGAATATCTAGGTTAACTAATGGGCACTTGGACTATGTAGGTTCCCTAGCGGGCACTTGGATTATGTAGGTTCCCTATCGGGCACTTGGATTATGTAGGTTCCCTATCGGGCACTTGGACTATGTAGGTTAACGAGCGGGCACATGGACTGTCTAGGTAACCTAGCGGGCACTTGGACTATCTAGGTTAACGAACGGGCACTTGGACTATGTAGGTAACCTAGCGGGCACTTGGAATGTCTAGGTTACCTAGCGGGCACTTTGACTATCTAGGTTAACGAAAGGGCACTTGGACTATATAGGTTACTTAGCGGGCACTTGGACGATCTAGGTTAACTAGCGGGTTCTTGGACTACGTAGGTTAACTAGCGGGCACTTGGACTATCTTGGTTGACTAGCTGACCTTGGACTATGTAGGTTAACTAGCGGGCACGTGGACTATCTAGGTTAACTAGCTGACCTTGGACTAAGTAGGTTAACTAGCGGGCACATGGACTATCTAGGTTAACTAGCGGGCACTTGCACAATACAAGTTCCCTAGCGGGCACTTTGACTATGTAGGTTCCCTAGCGGGCACTTGGACTATGTAGGTTAACTAGCGGGCACTTGGACTGTCTAGGTAACCTAGCGGGCACTTGAACTACCTAGGTTAAAGAACGGGCACTTGGACTATGTAGGTAACCTAGCGGGCACTTGGACTGCCTAGGTTACCTAGCGGGCACTTTGAGTATCTAGGTTAACGAACGGGCACTTGGACTATGTAGGTTACCTAGCGGGCACTTGGACTATGTAGGATCCCTATCGGACATTTGGACTACTTAGGTTAACTAGCGGGCACTTTGACTATCTAGGTTAACTAGCAGGCACTTGGACTATCTAGGCCAACTAGCGGGCCCTTGTACTATGTAGGTTAACTAGCGGGCACTTGGACTATCTAGGTTAACTAGCGGAACTTGGACTATGTAGGTTAACAAGCGGGCCCTTTCACTATGTAGGTTAACTAGCGGGCCCATGGATTATGTAGGTTTACTAGCAGGCACTTGGAGTATCTAGGTTAACTAGCGGGCACTTGGACTATGTAGTTTCCCTAGCGGGCATTTGGACTATTTAGGTTACCAAGCGGGAACTTGGACTATGTAGGTTACCTAGAGGGCCATTGGACTATCTAGGTTACCTAGCAGGCACTTTGACTATCTTGGTTAACTAACGGGCACTTGGACTACGTAGTCCCTAGCGGGCACTTGGATTATGTAGGTTTCCTATCGGGCACTTGGATTATGTAGGTTCCCTATCGGGCACTTGGACTATGTAGGTTAACTAGCGGGCACTTGAACTGTCTAGGTAACCTAGCGGGCACTTGGACTATCTAGGTTAAAGAACGGGCACTTGGACTATGTAGGTAACCTAGCGGGCCCTTGGACTATGTAAGATCCCTATCGGACATTTGTACTACTTAGGTTAACTAGCGGGCACTTTGACCATCTAGGTCAACTAGCGGACCTTGGACTATGTAGGTTAACTAGCGGGCACATGGACTATCTAGGTTACCTAGCGGGCACTTGGACTATGTACGTCCCCTAGTGGGCAATTGGACTATCTAGGTTAACTAACGGGCACTAGGACTATCTAGGTTAACTAGCTGCCACTTGGACTATCTACGTTACCTAGCAGGCACTTGGATTATGAAGGATCCCTAGCGGGCATTTGGACAATCTAGTGTAACTAGCGGGCACTTGGACGATCTAGGTTAACTAGCGGGCACTTGGACTATCAAAGTTAACAAGTGAGCCCTTGGATTTTGTAGGTTAACTAGCGGGCCCTTGGACTATCTAGGTGACCTAGCGGGCACTTGGACTATATAGGTTACCTAGTGGGCACTTGGACTATCTAAGTTAACGAATGGGCACTTGGAATATGCAGGTAACCTAGCGGGCACTTGGACTCTCTAGGTTACCTAGCGGGCACTTGGACTTCTAGGTTAACGAACGGGCACTTGGACTATGTAGGTTGCTTAGCGGGCACTTGGTCTATATAGGTTAGGTAACGGGCAATTGGACTATCTAGGTTACCTAGCTGGAACTTGGACAATGTAAGTTACCTAGCGGGCACTTGGACTATCTAGGTTACCTAACGGGCACTTTGACTATCTAGGTTACATAGCGGGCACTTGGACTATGTAGGTTAACTAGCGAGCAATTGGATTCTAGGTTAACTAGCGGGCACTTGGACTATTAAGGTTACCTAGCGGGCCCTTGGACTATGTAGGTTTCCTAGCGGGCACTTGGACTATCTAGGTTAACGAATGGGCACTTGGACTGTGTAGGTAATCTAGCGGGCACTTGGACATTCTAGGTTACCTAGCGGGCACTTGGACTATCTAGGTTAACGAACGGGCACTTGGACTATGTAGTAACTTAGCAGACACTTGGAGAGTCTAGGTTACCAAGCGGGCAATTGGACTATGTAGGTTACCTAGAGGGCACTTGGACTATCTAGGTTACCTAGCGGGCACTTGGACTATGTAGGTTAAATAGCGGGCACTTGGAGTATCTAGGTTACCGAACGGGCATTTGGACTATGTAGGTAACCTAGCATGAACTTGGACAGTCTAGTTTACCTACCGGGCACTTGGACTTCTAGGTTAACGAACGGGCACTTGGACTATGTATGTTGCATATCGGGCAATTGGACTATCTAGGTTAGGTAACCGGCATTGGACTATCTAGGTTACCTAGCAGCAACTTGGACTATGTAGGTTACCTAGCGGGCACATGGACTATCTAGGTAAATGAACGTGCACTTGGACTATGTAGGTAGCCTAGCGGACAATTGGAGAGTCTGGGTTACCTAGCGGGCACTTGGACTATCTAGGTTAACGAAAGGACACTTGGAGTATGTAGGTTACCTAGCGGGCACTTGGATTATCTAGGTTAGCTAACAGGAACTTGGAATATCTAGGTTACCTAGCGGGCACTTGGACTATGTAGGTTACCTTGCGGGCACTTGTACTATCTAGGTTACCTAACGGGAACTTGGACTATGTTGGTTAACTAGCGGACACTCTGACGATCTAGGTTAACTAGCGGGCACTTGGAATATCTAGGTTAACTAGCGGGCCCTTGCACTATGTAGGTTAACTAGCGGGAATTTGGACTATCTAGGTTAACTAGCGGCTTCTTGGACTATGTAGGTTAACTAGCGGGCACTTGGACTATCTTGGTTAACTAGCTGACCTTGGACTATGTAGGTTAACTAGCGGGCACTTGGACTATCTATGTTAACTAGCTGACCTTGGACTATGTAGGTTCCCTAGCGGGCACTTGGACTATGTAGGTTCCCTAGCGGGCACTTGGATTATATAGGTTCCCTATGGGCTCTTGGACTATCTAGGTTCCCTAACGGGCACTGGAATATATAGATTCCCTACCGGGCACTTGGACTATGTAGGTTCCTCAGCGGGCACTTGGACTATGTAGGTTCCCTATCGGGCATTGGACTATGTAGGTTAACTAGCGGGCCCATGGATTATGTAGGTTTACTAGCAGGCACTTGGACTATCTAGGTTAACTAGCGGGCACTTGGACTATGTAGTTTCCCTAGCGGGCATTTGGACTATTTAGGTTACCAAGCGGGAACTTGGACTATGTAGGTTACCTAGTGGGCACTTGTACTATCTAGGTTACCTAGCAGGCACTTTGACTATCTAGTTTAACTAACGGGCATTTGGACTATGTAGGTTGCCTAGCGGGCACTTGGATTATGTAGGTTCCCTATCGGGCACTTGGATTATGTAGCTTCCCTCTCCGGCACTTGGACTATGTAGGTTAACTAGCGGGCACTTGAACTGTCTAGGTAACCTAGCGGGCACTTGGACTATCTAGGTTAAAGTACGGGCACTTGGACTATGTAGGTAACCTAGCGGGCACTTGGACTGTCTAGGTTAACGAATGGGCACTTGGACTATGTAGGTTACCTAGCGGGCACTTGGACTATGTAAGATCCCTATCAGACATTTGTACTACTTAGGTTAACTAGCGGGCACTTTGACTATCTTGGTCAACTAGCGGACCTTGGACTACGTAGGTTAACTAGCGGGAACATGGACTATCTAGGTTACCTAGCGGGCACTTGGACTATGTACGTCCCCTAGTGGGCAATTGGACTATCTAGGTTAACTAACGGGCACTAGGACAATCTAGGTTAACTAGCTGCCACTTGGACTATCTACGTTACCTAGCAGGCACTTGGATTATTAAGGATCCCTAGCGGGCATTTGGACAATCTAGTTTAACTAGTGGGCACCTGGACGATCTAGGTTAACTAGCGGGCACTTGGACTATCAAAGTTAACAATTGAGCCCTTGGATTTTGTAGGTTAACTAGCGGGCCCTTGGACTATCTAGGTGACCTAGCGGGCACTTGGACTATATAGGTTATATAGCGGGCACATGGACTATGTAGGTTACCTAGTGGGCACTTGGACTATCTAAGTTAACGAATGGGCACTTGGAATATGCAGGTAAACTAGCGGGCACTTGGACAGTCTAGGTTACCTAGCGGGCACTTGGACTTCTAGGTTAACGAACGGGCACTTGGACTATGTAGGTTGCTTAGCGGGCACTTGGACTATATAGGTTCGCTAACGGGCACTTGGACTATCTAGGTTACCTAGCTGGAACTTGGACAATGTAAGTTACCCAGCGGGCTCTTGGACTATCTAGGTTACCTAACGGGCACTTTGACTATCTAGGTTACATAGCGGGCACTTGGACTATGTAGGTTAACTAGCGAGCAATTGGATTCTAGGTTAACTAGCGGGCACTTGGACTATCAAGGTTACCTAGCGGGCACTTGGACTATCTAGGTTAACTAGTGGACCTTGAACCATGTACATACCCTAGCGCGCACTTGGACTATCTAGGTTAACTAACGGGCACTAGGACTATCTAGGTTAACCAGCGCGCACTTGGACTATCAAAGTTACCTTGCAGGCACTTGGATTATGAAGGATCCCTAGGGGGCACTTGGACTATGTAGGTTACCTAGTGGGCACTTGGACTATCTAAGTTAACAAACGGGCACTTGGAATATGTAGGTTGCTTAGCGGGCATTTGGACTATCTAGGTTAGGTAACGGGCACTTTGAGTATCCAGGTCACCTAGTGGGAACTTGGACAATGTAAGTTACCTAGGGGGCACTTGGACTATCTAGGTTACCTAACGGGCACTTTGACTATCTAGGTTACATAGCGGGCACTTGGACTATGTAGGTTACCTAGCGATCACTTGGACTCTAGGTTACCTAGCAGTCACTTGGACTATCTAGGTTACCTCGCGGGCCCTTGGACTATGTAGGTTTCCAAGCGGGCACTTGGACTATCTAGGTTAACTAACGGGCACTTAAATATGTAGGTAACCTAGCGGGCACTTGAACTATGTAGGATCCCTATCGGACATTTGTACTACTTAGGTTAACTAGCGGGCACTTTGAATATCTAGGTTAACTAGCGGGCCCTTGGACTATCTAGGTGAAATAGCGGGCTATTGTACTATGTAGGTTAACTAGGGGGCACTTGGACTATCTAGGTTAACTAGTGGACCTTGAACCATGTACATACCCTAGCGCGCACTTGGACTATCTAGGTTAACTAACGGGCACTAGGACTATCTAGGTTAACCAGCGCGCACTTGGACTATCTAGGTTACCTAGCAGGCACTTGGATTATGAAGGATCCCTAGCGGGCACTTGGACTATGTAGGTTACCTAGTTGGCACTTGGACTATCTAAGTTAAGGAACGGGCCCTTGGAATATGCAGGTAACCTAGCGGGCACTTGGAGTGTCTAGGTTACCTAGCGGGCACTTGGACTTCTAGGTTAACGAACGGGCACTTGGACTATGTAGGTTGATAAGCGGGCATTTGGACTATCTAGGTTAGGTAACGGGCACTTCGAGTATCTAGGTCACCTAGTGGGAACTTGGACAATGTAAGTTACCTAGGGGGCACTTGGACTATCTAGGTTACCTAACGGGCACTTTGACTATCTAGGTTACAAAGCGGGCACTTGGACTATGTAGGTTACCTAGCGATCACTTGGACTCGAGGTTACCTAGCAGGCACTTGGACTATCTAGGTTATCTAGCGGGCCCTTGGACTATGTAGGTTTCCAAGCGGGCACTTGGACTATCTAGGTTAACGAACGGGCACTTAAATATGTAGGTAACCTAGCGGGCACTTGGACAGTCTAGGTTACCTAGCGGGCACTTGGACTATCTAGGTTAAGGAACGGGCACTTGGAATATCTAGGTTAACTATCGGACCTTGTACTATGTAGGTTAACTAGTGGGCACTTGGACTATGTAAGTCCCCTAGTGGGCACTTGGACTATCTAGGTTAACTAATGGGCACTAGGACTATCTAGGTTAACTAGCGGGCACTTGGACTATCTAGGTTACCTAGCAGGCACTTGGATTATGAAGGATCCCTAGCGGGCACTTGGACTATCTAGGTTACCTAGCGGGCACGTGGACTATGTAGGTTAACTAGTGGACACTTGGACGATCTAGGTTAACTAGCGGGCCCTTGCACTATGTAGGTTAACTAGCGGGCCCATGGATTATGTAGGTTTACTAGCAGGCACTTGGACTATCTAGGTTAACTAGCGGGCACTTGGACTATTTAGTTTTCCTAGCGGGCATTTGGACTATGTAGGTTACCATCGGAAACTTGGACTATGTAGGTTACCTAGCGGGCACTTGGACTATCTAGGTTACCTAGCAGGCACTTTGACTATCTAGGTTAACTAACGGGCACTTGGACGATGTAGGTTCCCTATCGGACACTTGGATTATGTAGGTTCCCTATCGGGCACTTGGACTATGTAGGTTAACTAGCGGGCACTTGGACTGTCTAGGTAACCTAGCGGGCACTTGGACTATCTAGGTTAAAGAACCGGCACTTGGACTATGTAGGTAACCTAGAGGGCACTTGGACTGTCTAGGTTACCTAGCGGGCACTTTGACTATCTAGGTTAACCAACGGGCACTTGGACTATGTAGGTTACCTAGCGGGCACTTTTACTATGTAGGATCCCTATTGGACATTTATACTATTTAGGTTAACTAGCGGGCACTTTGACTATCTAGGTTAACTAGCAGGCACTTGGACTATCTAGGTTAACTAATGGGCACTTGCACTATGTATGTTGCCTAGCGGGCACTTGGACTATGTAGGTTCCCTAGCGGGCACTTGGATTATGTAGGTTCCCTATCGGGCACTTGGATTATGTAGGTTCCCTATCGGGTACTTGGACTATGTAGGTTAACTAGCGGGCACTTGGACTATCTAGGTTTCCTAGCAGGCACTTGGACTATGTACATACCTTAGCGAGCACTTGGACTATCTATGTTACCTAGCGGGCACTTGGACTATGTACGTCCCCTAGTGGGCAATTGGACTATCTAGGTTAACTAACGGGCACTAGGACTATCTAGGTTAACTAGCGGCCACTTGGACTATCTAGGTTACCTAGCAGGCACTTGGATATTGAAGGATCCCTAGCGGGCACTTGGACAATCTAGTTTAACTAGCGGGCACTTGGACGATCTAGGTTAACTAGCGGGCACTTGGACTATCAATGTTAACAAGTGAGCCCTTGCATTTTGTAGGTTAACTAGCGGGCCCTTGGACTATCTAGGTGACCTAGCGGGCACTTGGACTATATAGGTTACCTAGCGGGCACATGGACTATGTAGGTTACCTTGTGGGCACTTGGACGATCTAAGTTAACGAATGGGCACTTGGAATATGCAGGTAACCTAGCGGGCACTTGGACTGTCTAGGTTACCTAGCGGGCACTTGGACTTCTAGGTTAACGAACGGGCCCTTGGACTATGTAGGTTTCCTAGCGGGCACTTGGACTATCTAGGTTAACGAACGGGCACTTGGACTATGTAGGTAACCTAGCGGGCACTTTGACAGTCTATGTTACCTAGCGGGCACTTGGACTATCTAGGTTAACGAACGGGCACTTGGACTATGTAGGTAACTTAGCGGACACTTGGAGAGTCCAGGTTAACTAGCGGGCAATTGGACTATCTAGGTAAACGAACGGGCACTTGGACTATCTAGGTTACCTAGCGGGCACTTGGACTATCTAGGTTACCTAGCGGGCACTTGGACTATGTAGGTTAACTAGCGGGCAATTGGACTATGTACGTTTCCTAGCGGGTACTTGGACTATCAATGTTAACTAGCGGGCACTTGGACTATGTAGGTTCCGTATCGGGCCCTTGGATTATGTAGGTTCCCTATAGGGCACTTGGACTTTGTAGGTTAACTAGCGGGCACTTGGACAGTCTTATTTACCTAGCGGGCACTTGGACTTCTAGGTTAACGAATGGGTACTTGGACTATGTATGTTGCATATCGGGCAATTGGACTATCTAGGTTAGGTAACGGGCATTGGACTATCTAGGTTACCTAGCGGAAACTTGGAATATGTAGGTTACCTAGGGGGAATTGGACTATCTAGGTTAACGAACGTGCACTTAGACTATGTAGATAACCTAGCGGACAATTGAACAGTCTGTGTTACCTAGCGAGCCCTTGGACTATCTAGGTTAACGAAAGGGCACTTGGACTCTATAGGTTACCTAGCGGGCACTTGGATTATCTAGGTTAGCTAACAGGAACTTGGAATATCTGGGTTACCTAGCGGGCACTTGTACTATCTAGGTTACCTAGCAGGCACTTGGATTATGAAGGATCCCTAGCGGGCACTTGGAATATCTAGGTTACCTAGCAGGCACGTGGACTATGTAGGTTAACTAGCAGACACTTGCACGATCTAGGTTAACTAGCGGCCCTTGCACTATGTAGGTTAACTAGCGGGAACATGGATTATGTAGGTTTAATAGCAGGCACTTGGACTATCTAGGTTAACTAGCAGGCACTTGGACTATGTAGTTTCCCTAGCGGGCATTTGGACTATTTAGGTTACCATCGGGAACTTGGACTATGTAGGATAACTAGCGGGCACTTGGTCTATGTACGTCCCCTAGTGGGCACTTGGAATATCTAGGTTAACTAATGGGCACTTGGACTATGTAGGTTCCCTAGCGGGCACTTGGATTATGTAGGTTCCCTATCGGGCACTTGGATTATGTAGGTTCCCTATCGGGCACTTGGACTATGTAGGTTAACGAGCGGGCACATGGACTGTCTAGGTAACCTAGCGGGCACTTGGACTATCTAGGTTAACGAACGGGCACTTGGACTATGTAGGTAACCTAGCGGGCACTTGGAATGTCTAGGTTACCTAGCGGGCACTTTGACTATCTAGGTTAACGAAAGGGCACTTGGACTATATAGGTTACTTAGCGGGCACTTGGACGATCTAGGTTAACTAGCGGGTTCTTGGACTACGTAGGTTAACTAGCGGGCACTTGGACTATCTTGGTTGACTAGCTGACCTTGGACTATGTAGGTTAACTAGCGGGCACGTGGACTATCTAGGTTAACTAGCTGACCTTGGACTAAGTAGGTTAACTAGCGGGCACATGGACTATCTAGGTTAACTAGCGGGCACTTGCACAATACAAGTTCCCTAGCGGGCACTTTGACTATGTAGGTTCCCTAGCGGGCACTTGGACTATGTAGGTTAACTAGCGGGCACTTGGACTGTCTAGGTAACCTAGCGGGCACTTGAACTACCTAGGTTAAAGAACGGGCACTTGGACTATGTAGGTAACCTAGCGGGCACTTGGACTGCCTAGGTTACCTAGCGGGCACTTTGAGTATCTAGGTTAACGAACGGGCACTTGGACTATGTAGGTTACCTAGCGGGCACTTGGACTATGTAGGATCCCTATCGGACATTTGGACTACTTAGGTTAACTAGCGGGCACTTTGACTATCTAGGTTAACTAGCAGGCACTTGGACTATCTAGGCCAACTAGCGGGCCCTTGTACTATGTAGGTTAACTAGCGGGCACTTGGACTATCTAGGTTAACTAGCGGAACTTGGACTATGTAGGTTAACAAGCGGGCCCTTTCACTATGTAGGTTAACTAGCGGGCCCATGGATTATGTAGGTTTACTAGCAGGCACTTGGAGTATCTAGGTTAACTAGCGGGCACTTGGACTATGTAGTTTCCCTAGCGGGCATTTGGACTATTTAGGTTACCAAGCGGGAACTTGGACTATGTAGGTTACCTAGAGGGCCATTGGACTATCTAGGTTACCTAGCAGGCACTTTGACTATCTTGGTTAACTAACGGGCACTTGGACTACGTAGTCCCTAGCGGGCACTTGGATTATGTAGGTTTCCTATCGGGCACTTGGATTATGTAGGTTCCCTATCGGGCACTTGGACTATGTAGGTTAACTAGCGGGCACTTGAACTGTCTAGGTAACCTAGCGGGCACTTGGACTATCTAGGTTAAAGAACGGGCACTTGGACTATGTAGGTAACCTAGCGGGCCCTTGGACTATGTAAGATCCCTATCGGACATTTGTACTACTTAGGTTAACTAGCGGGCACTTTGACCATCTAGGTCAACTAGCGGACCTTGGACTATGTAGGTTAACTAGCGGGCACATGGACTATCTAGGTTACCTAGCGGGCACTTGGACTATGTACGTCCCCTAGTGGGCAATTGGACTATCTAGGTTAACTAACGGGCACTAGGACTATCTAGGTTAACTAGCTGCCACTTGGACTATCTACGTTACCTAGCAGGCACTTGGATTATGAAGGATCCCTAGCGGGCATTTGGACAATCTAGTGTAACTAGCGGGCACTTGGACGATCTAGGTTAACTAGCGGGCACTTGGACTATCAAAGTTAACAAGTGAGCCCTTGGATTTTGTAGGTTAACTAGCGGGCCCTTGGACTATCTAGGTGACCTAGCGGGCACTTGGACTATATAGGTTACCTAGTGGGCACTTGGACTATCTAAGTTAACGAATGGGCACTTGGAATATGCAGGTAACCTAGCGGGCACTTGGACTCTCTAGGTTACCTAGCGGGCACTTGGACTTCTAGGTTAACGAACGGGCACTTGGACTATGTAGGTTGCTTAGCGGGCACTTGGTCTATATAGGTTAGGTAACGGGCAATTGGACTATCTAGGTTACCTAGCTGGAACTTGGACAATGTAAGTTACCTAGCGGGCACTTGGACTATCTAGGTTACCTAACGGGCACTTTGACTATCTAGGTTACATAGCGGGCACTTGGACTATGTAGGTTAACTAGCGAGCAATTGGATTCTAGGTTAACTAGCGGGCACTTGGACTATTAAGGTTACCTAGCGGGCCCTTGGACTATGTAGGTTTCCTAGCGGGCACTTGGACTATCTAGGTTAACGAATGGGCACTTGGACTGTGTAGGTAATCTAGCGGGCACTTGGACATTCTAGGTTACCTAGCGGGCACTTGGACTATCTAGGTTAACGAACGGGCACTTGGACTATGTAGTAACTTAGCAGACACTTGGAGAGTCTAGGTTACCAAGCGGGCAATTGGACTATGTAGGTTACCTAGAGGGCACTTGGACTATCTAGGTTACCTAGCGGGCACTTGGACTATGTAGGTTAAATAGCGGGCACTTGGAGTATCTAGGTTACCGAACGGGCATTTGGACTATGTAGGTAACCTAGCATGAACTTGGACAGTCTAGTTTACCTACCGGGCACTTGGACTTCTAGGTTAACGAACGGGCACTTGGACTATGTATGTTGCATATCGGGCAATTGGACTATCTAGGTTAGGTAACCGGCATTGGACTATCTAGGTTACCTAGCAGCAACTTGGACTATGTAGGTTACCTAGCGGGCACATGGACTATCTAGGTAAATGAACGTGCACTTGGACTATGTAGGTAGCCTAGCGGACAATTGGAGAGTCTGGGTTACCTAGCGGGCACTTGGACTATCTAGGTTAACGAAAGGACACTTGGAGTATGTAGGTTACCTAGCGGGCACTTGGATTATCTAGGTTAGCTAACAGGAACTTGGAATATCTAGGTTACCTAGCGGGCACTTGGACTATGTAGGTTACCTTGCGGGCACTTGTACTATCTAGGTTACCTAACGGGAACTTGGACTATGTTGGTTAACTAGCGGACACTCTGACGATCTAGGTTAACTAGCGGGCACTTGGAATATCTAGGTTAACTAGCGGGCCCTTGCACTATGTAGGTTAACTAGCGGGAATTTGGACTATCTAGGTTAACTAGCGGCTTCTTGGACTATGTAGGTTAACTAGCGGGCACTTGGACTATCTTGGTTAACTAGCTGACCTTGGACTATGTAGGTTAACTAGCGGGCACTTGGACTATCTATGTTAACTAGCTGACCTTGGACTATGTAGGTTCCCTAGCGGGCACTTGGACTATGTAGGTTCCCTAGCGGGCACTTGGATTATATAGGTTCCCTATGGGCTCTTGGACTATCTAGGTTCCCTAACGGGCACTGGAATATATAGATTCCCTACCGGGCACTTGGACTATGTAGGTTCCTCAGCGGGCACTTGGACTATGTAGGTTCCCTATCGGGCATTGGACTATGTAGGTTAACTAGCGGGCCCATGGATTATGTAGGTTTACTAGCAGGCACTTGGACTATCTAGGTTAACTAGCGGGCACTTGGACTATGTAGTTTCCCTAGCGGGCATTTGGACTATTTAGGTTACCAAGCGGGAACTTGGACTATGTAGGTTACCTAGTGGGCACTTGTACTATCTAGGTTACCTAGCAGGCACTTTGACTATCTAGTTTAACTAACGGGCATTTGGACTATGTAGGTTGCCTAGCGGGCACTTGGATTATGTAGGTTCCCTATCGGGCACTTGGATTATGTAGCTTCCCTCTCCGGCACTTGGACTATGTAGGTTAACTAGCGGGCACTTGAACTGTCTAGGTAACCTAGCGGGCACTTGGACTATCTAGGTTAAAGTACGGGCACTTGGACTATGTAGGTAACCTAGCGGGCACTTGGACTGTCTAGGTTAACGAATGGGCACTTGGACTATGTAGGTTACCTAGCGGGCACTTGGACTATGTAAGATCCCTATCAGACATTTGTACTACTTAGGTTAACTAGCGGGCACTTTGACTATCTTGGTCAACTAGCGGACCTTGGACTACGTAGGTTAACTAGCGGGAACATGGACTATCTAGGTTACCTAGCGGGCACTTGGACTATGTACGTCCCCTAGTGGGCAATTGGACTATCTAGGTTAACTAACGGGCACTAGGACAATCTAGGTTAACTAGCTGCCACTTGGACTATCTACGTTACCTAGCAGGCACTTGGATTATTAAGGATCCCTAGCGGGCATTTGGACAATCTAGTTTAACTAGTGGGCACCTGGACGATCTAGGTTAACTAGCGGGCACTTGGACTATCAAAGTTAACAATTGAGCCCTTGGATTTTGTAGGTTAACTAGCGGGCCCTTGGACTATCTAGGTGACCTAGCGGGCACTTGGACTATATAGGTTATATAGCGGGCACATGGACTATGTAGGTTACCTAGTGGGCACTTGGACTATCTAAGTTAACGAATGGGCACTTGGAATATGCAGGTAAACTAGCGGGCACTTGGACAGTCTAGGTTACCTAGCGGGCACTTGGACTTCTAGGTTAACGAACGGGCACTTGGACTATGTAGGTTGCTTAGCGGGCACTTGGACTATATAGGTTCGCTAACGGGCACTTGGACTATCTAGGTTACCTAGCTGGAACTTGGACAATGTAAGTTACCCAGCGGGCTCTTGGACTATCTAGGTTACCTAACGGGCACTTTGACTATCTAGGTTACATAGCGGGCACTTGGACTATGTAGGTTAACTAGCGAGCAATTGGATTCTAGGTTAACTAGCGGGCACTTGGACTATCAAGGTTACCTAGCGGGCACTTGGACTATATAGGTTAACGCATGGGCACTTGGACTGTGTAGGTAACCTAGCGGGCAATTGGACTATCTATGTTACCTAGCGGGCACTTGGACTATGTAAGTTACCTAGCGGCCACTTGGACTATGTAGGTTAACTAGCGGGCACTTGGAGTATCTAGGTTACCGAACGGGCATTTGGACTATGTAGGTAACCTCGCGTGAACTTGGACAGTCTAGTTTACCTAGTGGGCACTTAGACTTCTAGGTTAACGAACGGGCACTTGGACTATATATGTTGCATATCGGGCAATTGGACTATGTAGGTTAGGTAACGGGCATTGGAATATCTAGGTTACCTAGCGGGAACTTGGACTATGTAGGTTACCTAGCGGGCACTTGGACTATCTAGGTAAACGAACGTGCACTTGGATTATGTAGGTAACCTAGCGGACAATTGGACAGTCTGGGTTACCTAGCGGGCACTTGGACTATCTAGGTTAACGAAAGGGCACTTGGAGTATGTAGGTTACCTAGCGGGCACTTGGATTATCTAGGTTAGCTAACAGGAACTTGGATAATCTAGGTTGCCTAGCGGGCACTTGGACTCTGTAGGTTCCCTAGCGGGCACTTGGATTATGTAGGTTCCCTATCGGGCACTTGGATTATGTAGGTTCCCTATCGGGCACTTGGACTATGTAGGTTAACTAGTGGGCACTTGGACTGTCTAGGTAACCTAGCGGGCACTTGGACTATCTAGGTTAACGAACGGGCACTTGGACTATGTAGGTAACCTAGCGGGCACTTGGACTGTCTAGGTTACCTAGCGGGCACTTTGACTATCTAGGTTAACGAAAGGGCACTTGGACTATGTAGGTTACCTAGCGGGCACTTGGATTATCTAGGTTAGCTAACAGGAACTTGGAATATCTAGGTTACCTAGCGGGCACTTGGACTATGTAGGTTACCTTGCGGGCACTTGTACTATCTAGGTTACCTAACGGGAACTTGGACTATTTAGGTTAACTAGCGGACACTCTGACGATCTAGGTTAACTAGCGGGCACTTGGAATATCTAGGTTAACTAGCGGGCCCTTGCACTATGTAGGTTAACTAGTGGGAATTTGGACTATCTAGGTTAACTAGCGGCTTCTTGGACTATGTAGGTTAGCTAGCGGGCACTTGGAATATCTAGGTTAACTAGCTGACCTTGGACTATGTAGGTTAACTAGCGGGCACTTGAACTATCTATGTTAACTAGCTGACCTTGGACTATGTAGGTTAACTAGCAGGCACTTGGACTATCTAGGTTAACTAGTGGGCACTTGCACAATGCAGGTTCCTAGCGGGCACTTTGACTATGTAGGTTCCCTAGCGGGCATTGGATTATATAGGTTCCCTAAGGGCTCTTGGACTATCTAGGTTCCCTAACGGGCACTTGGAATATATAGGTTCCCTACTGGGCACTTGGACTATGTAGGTTCCTCAGCGGGCACTTGGACTATGTAGGTTCCCTATCGGGCATTGGACTATGTAGGTTAACAAGCAGGCCCTTGGCCTATCTAGGTTACCTGGCAGGCACTTGGACTATGTAGGTTAACTAGCGGACACTTGGACAATCTACGTTACCTAGCGGGCACTTGAACTATGTACATACCCTAGCGGGCACTTGGACTATCTAGGTTACCTAGTAGGCACTTGGACTATGTACGTCCCCTAGCGGGCACTTGGACTATCTAGGTTAACTAGCGGGCACTGGGACGATCTAGGTTAACTAGCGGGAACTTGGACTATCTAAGTTAACTAGCGGGCACTTGGACTATCTAGATTAACTAGCGAGCCCTAGGACAATCTAGGTTTACTAGCGGGCACTTGGACTATCTAGGTTAACTAGCGGGCACTTGGACTAGGTAGTTTCCCTAGCGGGCATTTGGATTACTTAGGTTACCTAGTGGGCACTTGGACTATGTAGGTTACCAAGCGGGCACTTGGACTATGTAGGTTAACTAGAAGGAACTTGGACTATCAAGGTTACCTAGCGGGCCCTTGGACTATGTAGGTTAGCAGCGGGCACTTGGACTATCTAGGTTAACGAACGTGCACTAGGACTATGTAGGTTAACTAGTGGACACTTCGACTATCTAGGTTAGCTAACGGGCAATTGGACTATCTAGGTTACCTAGCGGGCACTTTGACTATGTAGGTTCCCTAGCGGGCACTTGGACAATTTAGGTTACCTAGCAGGCACTTTGACTATCTAGGTTAACTAACGGGCACTTGGACTATGTAGGTTGCCTAGCGAGCACTTGGACTATGTAGGTTCCCTAGCGGGCACTTGGACTATGTAGGTTCCCTATCGGGTACTTGGACTGTCTAGGTTAACTAGCGGGTAATTGGATTGTCTAGGTTACCTAGTGGGCCCTTGGACTATGTAGTTTATTTAGCAGGCACTTGGACTATGTAGGTTAACTAGCGGGCACTTGGACTATCAAGGTTACCTAGAGGGCACTTGAACTATGTACGTTCCCTAGCGGGCCCTTGGGCTATCTACGTTACCTAGCGGGCACTTGGGCTATGTAGGTTAACGAACGGGCACTTGAACTATTTAGGTAACCTAATGATCACTTCGACTGTCTAGGTTACCTAGCGGGGACTTGGACATTGTAGGTTAACTAGCGGGCACTTGGACTATGTAGGATCCCTATCGGTCATTTGTACTACTTAGGTTAACTAGCGGGCACTTTGACTATCTAGGTTAGCTAGCGGGCACTTGGACTATCTAGGTCAACTAGCGGGCCCTTGTACTATGTAGGTTAACTAGCGGGCACTTGGACTATCTATGTTAACTAATGGACCTTGGACTATGTTGGTTAACTAGCGGGCACTTGGACTATGTACGTCCCCTAGTGGGCACTTGGACTATCTAGGTTAACTAACGGGCACTAGGACTATCTAGGTTAACTAATGGGCACTTGGACTATCTAGGTTACCTAGCAGGCACTTGGATTATGAAGGATCCCTAGAGGGCACTTGGACTATCTAGGTTACCTAGCAGGCACGTGGACTATGTAGGTTAACTAGCGGACACTTGCACGATCTAGGTTAACTAGCGGGCCCTTGCACTATGTAGGTTAACTAATTGGCCCATGGATTATGTAGGTTTAATAGCAGGCACTTGGACTATCTAGGTAAACTAGCAGGCACTTGGACTATGTAGTTTCCCTAGCGGGCATTTGGACTATTTAGGTTACCATTGGGAACTTGGACTATGTAGGATACCTAGCGGGCACTTGGACTATGTACGTCCCCTAGTGGGCACTTTGACTATCTAGGTTAACTAACGGGCACTTGGACTATGTCAGTTGCCTAGCGGGCACTTGGACTATGTAGGTTCCCTAGCGGGCACTTGGATTATGTAGGTTCCCTATCGGGCACTTGGACTATGTAGGTTAACTAGCGGGCACTTGGACTGTCTAGGTAACCTAGCGGGCACATGGACTATCTAGGTTAACTAACGGGCACTTGGACTATGTAGGTAACCTAGCGGGCACTTGGACTGTCTAGGTTACCTAGCGGGCACTTTGACTATCTATGTTAACGAAAGGGCACTTGGACTATGTAGGTTACCTAGCGGGCACTTGGAATATCTAGGTTAACTAGCGGGCCCTTGCACTATGTAGGTTAACTATCGGGAACATGGACTATCTAGGTTAACTAGCGGGTTCTTGGACTATGTAGGTTAACTAGCGGGCACTTGGACTATCTAGGTTAACTAGCTGACCTTGGACTATGTAGGTTAACTAGCGGGCACATGGACTATATAGGTTAACTAGCGGGCACTTGCACAATGCAGGTTCCCTAGCGGGCACTTTGACTATGTAGGTTCCCTAGCGGGCACTTAGACTATATAGGATCCCTATGGGCACTTGGACTATCTAGGTTCCCTAACGGGCACTTGGAATATATTGGTTCCCTATCGGGCACTTGGACTATGTAGGTTCCTCAGAGGGCACTTGGACTATGTAGTTCCTTATCGGGCATTGGCCTATGTAGGTTAACAAGCAGGCCCTTGGACTATCTAGGTTACCTGGCGGGCACTTGGACTATGTAGGTTAACTAGCAGACACTTGCACAATCTAGGTTACCTAGCGGGCATTTGAACTATGTACATACCCTAGCGGGCACTTGGACTATCTAGGTTACCTAGCAGGCACTTGGACTATGTACGTCCCCTAGCGGGCACTTGGTCTATCTAGGTTGACTAGCGGGCACTTGGACGATCTAGGTTAATTAGCGGGCACTTGGACTATCTAGGTTAACTAGCGGGCACTTGGACAATCTAGATTAACTAGCGGGCCCTTGGACTATCTAGGTTTACTAGCGGGCATCGGACTATCTAGGTTAACTATCTGGCACTTGGACTATGTAGTTTCCCTAGCGGGCATTTGGATTACTTAGGTTACCTAGTGGGCACATGGACTATGTAGGTTACCTAGCGGGCACTTGGACTATGTAGGTTAACTAGAAGGCACTTGGACTATCAAGGTTACCTAGTGCGCCCTTGGACTATGTAGGTTACCAGCGGGCTCTTGGACTATCTAGGTTAAGGAACGTGCACTTGGACTATGTAGGTAACCTAGCGGGCACTTGGACTGTCTGGGTTACCTAGCGGGCACTTGGGCTATCTAGGTTAACGAACGGGCACTTGGACTATGTAGGTTAACTAGCGGACACTTCGACTCTCTAGGTTAGCTAACGGGCAATTGGACTATACAGGTTACCTAGCGGGCACTTTGACTATGTAGGTTCCCTAGCGGGCACTTGGACAATTTAGGTTACCTAGCAGGCACTTTGACTATCTAGGTTAACTAACGGGCACTTGGACTATGTAGGTTGCCTATCGAGCACTTGGACTATGTAGGTTCCCTAGCGGGCACTTGGACTATGTAGGTTACCTAGCAGGCACTTGGACTATGTACATCCCCTAGCGGGCACTTGGACTATCTAGGTTAAGTAGCGGGCACTTGGACGATCTAGGTTAATTAGCGGGCACTTGGACTATCTAGGTTAACTAGCGGGCACTTGGACTATCTAGATTAACTAGCGGGCCCTTGGACTGTCTAGGTTTACTAGCGGGCATCGGACTATCTAGGTTAACTATCGGGCACTTGGACTATGTAGTTTCCCTAGCGGGCATTTGGATTACTTAGGTTACCTAGTGGGCACATGGACTATGTAGGTTACCTAGCGGGCACTTGGACTATGTAGGTTAACTAGAAGGCACTTGGACTATCAAGGTTACCTAGCGCGCCCTTGGACTATGTAGGTTACCAGCGGGCTCTTGGACTATCTAGGTTAAGGAACGTGCACTTGGACTATGTAGGTAACCTAGCGGGCACTTGGACTGTCTAGGTTACCTAGCGGGCACTTGGCCTATCTAGGTTAACGAACGGGCACTTGGACTATGTAGGTTAACTAGCGGACACTTCGACTCTCTAGGTTAGCTAACGGGCAATTGGACTATATAGGTTACCTAGCGGGCACTTTGACTATGTAGGTTCCCTAGCGGGCACTTGGACAATTTAGGTTAACTAGCAGGCACTTTGACTATCTAGGTTAACTAACGGGCACTTGGACTATGTAGTTGCCTAGCGAGCACTTGGACTATGTAGGTTCCCTAGCGGGCACTTGGACTATGTAGATTCCCTATCGGGTACTTGGACTGTCGAGGTTAACTAGCGGGTAATTGGACTGTCTAGGTTACCTAGTGGGCACTTGGACTTTGTTGTTTACCTAGCAGGCACTTGGACTATGTAGGTTAACTAGTGGGCACTTGGACTATGTAGGTTAACTAACGGACCTTGGACTATGTAGGTCAAATAGCGGGCACGTGAACTATGTACGTCCCCTAGTGGGCACTTGGACTATCTAGGTTAACTAACGGGCACTAGGACTATCTAGGTTAACTAGCGGGCACTTGGACTATCTAGGTTACCTAGCAGGCACTTGGATTATGAAGGATCCCTAGCGGGCACTTGGACTATCTAGGTTACCTAGCAGGCACGTGGACTATGTAGGTTAACTAGCGGACACTTGCACGATCTAGGTTAACTAGCGGCCCTTGCACTATGTAGGTTAACTAGCGGGCCCATGGATTGTGTAGGTTTAATAGCAGGCACTTGGACTATCTAGGTTAACTAGCAGGCACTGGACTATGTAGTTTCCCTAGCGGGCATTTGTACTATTTAGGTTACCATCGGGAACTTGGACTATGTAGGATACCTAGCGGGCACTTGGACTATGTATGTCCCCTAGTGGGCACTTGGACTATCTAGGTTAAAGAACGGGCACTTGGACTATGTAGGTTGCCTAGCGGGCACTTGGACTATGTAGGTTCCCTATCGGGCACTTGGATTATGTAGGTTCCCTATCGGGCACTTGGATTATGTAGGTTCCCTATCGGGCACTTGGACTATGTAGGTTAACTAGCGGGCACTTGGACTGTCTAGGTAACCTAGCGGGCACTTGGACTATCTAGGTTAACGAACGGGCACTTGGACTATGTAGGTAACCTAGCGGGCACTTGGACTGTCTAGGTTACCTAGCGGGCACTTTGACTATCTAGGTTAACGAAAGGGCACTTGGACTATGTAGGTTACCTAGCGGGCACTTGTATTATCTAGGTTAGCTAACAGGAACTTGGAATATCTAGGTTACCTAGCGGGCACTTGGACTATGTAGGTTACCTTGCGGGCACTTGTACTATCTAGGTTACCTAACGGGAACTTGGATTATGTAGGTTAACTAGAGGACACTTGGACGATCTGGGTTAACTAGCGGGCACTTGGAATATCTAGGTTAACTAGCAGGCCCTTGGACTATGTAGGTTAACTAGCGGGAACTTGGACCATCTTGGTTAACTAGGGGTTCTTGGACTATGTAGGTTAACTAGCGGGCATTTTGACTATCTAGGTTAATTAGCTGACCTTGGACTATGTACGTTAACTAGCGGGCACTTGGACTATCTAGGTTAACTAGCTGACCTGGGACTATGTAGGCTAACTAGCGGGCACTTGGACTATCTAGGTTAAGTAGCGGGCACATGCACAATGCAGGTTTCCTAGCGGGCACTTTGACTATGTAGGTTCCCTAGCGGGCACTTGGACTATATAGGTTCCCTATGGGCACGTGGACTATCTAGGTTCCCTAACGGGCACTTGGAATATATAGGTTCCCTATCAGGCACTTGGACTATGTAGGTTCCTCAGCAGGCACTTGGAATATGTAGGTTCCCCATCGGGCATTGGACTATGTAGGTTAACTAGCAGGACCTTGGACTATCTAGGTTACCTAGCGGGCACTTGGACTATGTAGGTTAACTAGCGGACACTTGGACAATCTAGGTTACCTAGCAGGCACTTGACCTTTGTAAATACCCTAGCGGGCACTTGGACTATCTAGGTTACCTAGCGGGCACATGGACTATGTACGTACCCTAGCGGGCACTTGGACTATCTAGGTTAACTAGAAGGCCCTTGGACTATGTAGGTTAAATAGAAGGCACTTGGACTATCAAGGTTACCTAGCGGGCACTTGGACTATCTAGGTTAACTAGCGGGCACTTGGACTATCTAGATTAACTAGCGGGCACTTGGACTATGTAGGTTAACTAGAAGGCACTTGGACTATCAAGTTTACCTAGCAGGCCCTTGGACTATGTAGGTTACCAGCGGGCACTTGAACTATCTAGGTTAACGAACGTGTACTTGGACTATGTAGGTAACCTAGCGGGCACTTGGACTGTCTAGGTTACCCAGCGGGCAATTGGCCTATCTAGGTTAACGAACGGGCACTTGGACTATGTATGTTAACTAGCGGACACTTCGACTCTCTAGGTTAGCTAACGGGCAATTGGACTATATAGGTTACCTAGCGGGCACTTTGACTATGTAGGTTCCCTAGCGGGCACTTGGACAATTTAGGTTACCTAGCAGGCACTTTGACTATCTAGGTTAACTAACGGGCACTTGGACTATGTAGGTTGCCTAGCGGGCACTTGGACTCTGTAGGTTCCCTAGCGGGCACTTGGATTATGTAGGTTCCCTATCGGGCACTTGGATTATGTAGGTTCCCTATCGGGCACTTGGACTATGTAGGTTAACTAGTGGGCACTTGGACTGTCTAGGTAACCTAGTGGGCACTTGGACTATCTAGGTTAACGAACGGGCACTTGGACTATGTAGGTAACCTAGCGGGCACTTGGACTGTCTAGGTTACCTAGCGGGCACTTTGACTATCTAGGTTAACGAAAGGGCACTTGGACTATGTAGGTTACCTAGCGGGCACTTGGATTATCTAGGTTAGCTAACAGGAACTTGGAATATCTAGGTTACCTAGCGGGCACTTGGACTATGTAGGTTACCTTGCGGGCACTTGTACTATCTAGGTTACCTAACGGGAACTTGGATTATGTAGGTTAACTAGAGGACACTTGGACGATCTGGGTTAACTAGCAGGCACTTGGAATATCTAGGTTAACTAGCGGGCCCTTGGACTATGTAGGTTAACTAGCGGGAACTTGGACCATCTTGGTTAACTAGGGGTTCTTGGACTATGTAGGTTAACTAGCGGGCATTTTGACTATCTAGGTTAATTAGCTGACCTTGGACTATGTACGTTAACTAGCGGGCACTTGGACTATCTAGGTTAACTAGCTGACCTGGGACTATGTAGGCTAACTAGCGGGCACTTGGACTATCTAGGTTAAGTAGCGGGCACATGCACAATGCAGGTTTCCTAGCGGGCACTTTGACTATGTAGGTTCCCTAGCGGGCACTTGGACTATATAGGTTCCCTATGGGCACGTGGACTATCTAGGTTCCCTAACGGGCACTTGGAATATATAGGTTCCCTATCAGGCACTTGGACTATGTAGGTTCCTCAGCAGGCACTTGGAATATGTAGGTTCCCCATCGGGCATTGGACTATGTAGGTTAACTAGCAGGACCTTGGACTATCTAGGTTACCTAGCGGGCACTTGGACTATGTAGGTTAACTAGCGGACACTTGGACAATCTAGGTTACCTAGCAGGCACTTGAACTTTGTACATACCCTAGCGGGCACTTGGACTATCTAGGTTACCTAGCGGGCACATGGACTATGTACGTACCCTAGCGGGCATTTGAACTATCTAGTTTAAATAGAAGGCCCTTGGACTATGTAGGTTAAATAGAAGGCACTTGGACCATCAAGGTTACCTAGCGGGCACTTGGACTATCTAGGTTAACTAGCGGGCACTTGGACTATCTAGATTAACTAGCGGGCACTTGGACTATGTATTTTCCCTAGCGGGCACTTGGACTATGTAGGTTAACTAGAGGGCATTGGACTATCAAGGTTACCTAGCAGGCCCTTGGACTATGTAGGTTACCAGCGGGCACATGGACTATCTAGGTTAACGAACGTGTACTTGGACTATGTAGGTAACCTAGCGGGCACTTGGACTGTCTAGGTTACCTAGCGGGCACTTGGCCTATCTAGGTTAACGAACGGGCACTTGGACTATGTAGGTTAACTAGCGGACACTTCGACTCTCTAGGTTAGCTAACGGGCAATTGGACTATATAGGTTACCTAGCGGGCACTTTGACTATGTAGGTTCCCTAGCGGCCACTTGGACAATTTAGGTTACCTAGCAGGCACTTTGACTATCTAGGTTAACTAACGGGCACTTGGACTATGTAGGTTGCCTAGCGAGCACTTGGACTATGTAGGTTCCCTAAGGGCATTTGGACTATGTAGGTTACCTAGCAGGCACTTGGACTATGTACGTCCCCTAGCGGGCACTTGGACTATCTAGGTTAACTAGCGGGCACTTGGACGATCTAGGTTAATTAGCGGGCACTTGGACTATCTAGGTTAACTAGCGGGCACTTGGACTATCTAGATTAACTAGCGGGCCCTTGGACTATCTAGGTTTACTAGCGGGCATCGGACTATCTAGGTTAACTATCGGGCACTTGGACTATGTAGTTTCCCTAGCGGGAATTTGGATTACTTAGGTTACCTAGTGGGCACATGGACTATGTAGGTTACCTAGCGGGCACTTGGACTATGTAGGTTAACTAGAAGGCACTTGGACTATCAAGGTTACCTAGCGCGCCCTTGGACTATGTAGGTTACCAGCGGGCTCTTGGACTATCTAGGTTAAGGAACGTGCACTTGGACTATGTAGGTAACCTAGCGGGCACTTGGACTGCCTAGGTTACCTAGCGGGCACTTGGCCTATCTAGGTTAACGAACGGGCACTTGGACTATGTAGGTTAACTAGCGGACACTTCGACTCTCTAGGTTAGCTAACGGGCAATTGGACTATATAGGTTACCTAGCGGGCACTTTGACTATGTAGGTTCCCTAGCGGGCACTTGGACAATTTAGGTTACCTAGCAGGCACTTTGACTATCTAGGTTAACTAACGGGCACTTGGACTATGTAGTTGCCTAGCGAGCACTTGGACTATGTAGGTTCCCTAGCGGGCACTTGGACTATGTAGATTCCCTATCGGGTACTTGGACTGTCGAGGTTAACTAGCGGGTAATTGGACTGTCTAGGTTACCTAGTGGGCACTTGAACAATGTTGTTTACCTAGCAGGCACTTGGACTATGTAGGTTAACTAGTGGGCACTTGGACTATGTAGGTTAACTAACGGACCTTGGACTATGTAGGTTAACTAGCGGGCACGTGGACTATGTACGTCCCCTAGTGGGCACTTGGACTATCTAGGTTAACTAACGGGCACTAGGACTATCTAGGTTAACTAGCGGGCACTTGGACTATCTAGGTTACCTAGCAGGCACTTGGATTATGAAGGATCCCTAGCGGGCACTTTGACTATCTAGGTTACCTAGCAGGCACGTGGACTATGTAGGTTAACTAGCGGACACTTGCACGATCTAGGTTAACTTGCGGCCCTTGCACTATGTAGGTTAACTAGCGGGCCCATGGATTGTGTAGGTTTAATAGCAGGCACTTGGACTATCTAGGTTAACTAGCAGGCACTCGACTATGTAGTTTCCCTAGCGGGCATTTGTACTATTTAGGTTACCATCGGGAACTAGGACTATGTAGGATACCTAGCGGGCACTTGGACTATGTATGTCCCCTAGTGGGCACTTGGTCTATCTAGGTTAAAGAACGGGCACTTGGACTATGTAGGTTGCCTAGCGGGCACTTGGACTATGTAGGTTCCCTAGCGGGCACTTGGATTATGTAGGTTCCCTATCGGGCACTTGGATTATGTAGGTTAACTAGCGGGCACTTGGACTGTCTAGGTAACCTAGCGGGCACATGGACTATCTAGGTTAACGAACGGGCACTTGGACTATGTAGGTAACCTAGCGGGCACTTGGACTGTCTAGGTTACCTAGCGGGCACTTTGACTATCTAGGTTAACGAAAGGGCACTTGGACTATGTAGGTTACCTAGCGGGCACTTGGATTATCTAGGTTAGCTAACAGGAACTTGGAATATCTAGGTTACCTAGCGGGCACTTGGACTATGTAGGTTACCTTGCGGGCACTTGTACTATCTAGGTTACCTAACGGGAACTTGGATTATGTAGGTTAACTAGAGGACACTTGGACGATCTGGGTTAACTAGCGGGCACTTGGAATATCTAGGTTAACTAGCAGGCCCTTGGACTATGTAGGTTAACTAGCGGGAACTTGGACCATCTTGGTTAACTAGGGGTTCTTGGACTATGTAGGTTAACTAGCGGGCATTTTGACTATCTAGGTTAATTAGCTGACCTTGGACTATGTACGTTAACTAGCGGGCACTAGGACTATCTAGGTTAACTAGCTGACCTGGGACTATGTAGGCTAACTAGCGGGCACTTGGACTATCTAGGTTAAGTAGCGGGCACATGCACAATGCAGGTTTCCTAGCGGGCACTTTGACTATGTAGGTTCCCTAGCGGGCACTTGGACTATATAGGTTCCCTATGGGCACGTGGACTATCTAGGTTCCCTAACGGGCACTTGGAATATATAGGTTCCCTATCAGGCACTTGGACTATGTAGGTTCCTCAGCAGGCACTTGGAATATGTAGGTTCCCCATCGGGCATTGGACTATGTAGGTTAACTAGCAGGACCTTGGACTATCTAGGTTACCTAGCGGGCACTTGGACTATGTAGGTTAACTAGCGGACACTTGGACAATCTAGGTTACCTAGCAGGCACTTGAACTTTGTACATACCCTAGCGGGCACTTGGACTATCTAGGTTACCTAGCGGGCACATGGACTATGTATGTACCCTAGCGGGCACTTGGACTATCTAGGTTAACTAGAAGGCCCTTGGACTATGTAGGTTAAATAGAAGGCACTTGGACTATCAAGGTTACCTAGCGGGCACTTGGACTATCTAGGTTAACTAGCGGGCACTTGGACTATCTAGATTAACTAGCGGGCACTTGGACTATGTATTTTCCCTAGCGGGCACTTGGACTATGTAGGTTAACTAGAAGGCACTTGGACTATCAAGTTTACCTAGCAGGCCCTTGGACTATGTAGGTTACCAGCGGGCACTTGGACTATCTAGGTTAACGAACGTGTACTTGGACTATGTAGGTAACCTAGCGGGCACTTGGACTGTCTAGGTTACCTAGCGGGCACTTGGCCTATCTAGGTTAACGAACGGGCACTTGGACTATGTAGGTTAACTAGCGGACACTTCGACTCTCTAGGTTAGCTAACGGGCAATTGGACTATATAGGTTACCTAGCGGGCACTTTGACTATGTAGGTTCCCTAGCGGGCACTTGGACAATTTAGGTTACCTAGCAGGCACTTTGACTATCTAGGTTAACTAACGGGCACTTGGACTATGTAGGTTGCCTAGCGGGCACTTGGACTCTGTAGGTTCCCTAGCGGGCACTTGGATTATGTAGGTTCCCTATCGGGCACTTGGATTATGTAGGTTCCTATCGGGCACTTGGACTATGTAGGTTAACTAGCGGGCACTTGGACTGTCTAGGTAACCTAGCGGGTACTTGGACTATCTAGGTTAACGAACGGGCACTTGGACTATGTAGGTAACCTAGCGGGCACTTGGACTGTCTAGGTTACCTAGCGGGCACTTTGACTATCTAGGTTAACGAAAGGGCACTTGGACTATGTAGGTTACCTAGCGGGCACTTGGATTATCTAGGTTAGCTAACAGGAACTTGGAATATCTAGGTTACCTAGCGGGCACTTGGACTAAGTAGGTTACCTTGCGGGCACTTGTACTATCTAGGTTACCTAACGGGAACTTGGATTATGTAGGTTAACTAGAGGACACTTGGACGATCTGGGTTAACTTGCGGGCACTTGGAATATCTAGGTTAACTAGCGGGCCCTTGGACTATGTAGGTTAACTAGCGGGAACTTGGACCATCTTGGTTAACTAGGGGTTCTTGGACTATGTAGGTTAACTAGCGGGCATTTTGACTATCTAGGTTAATTAGCTGACCTTGGACTATGTACGTTAACTAGCGGGCACTTGGACTATCTAGGTTAACTAGCTGACCTGGGACTATGTAGGCTAACTAGCGGGCACTTGGACTATCTAGGTTAAGTAGCGGGCACATGCACAATGCAGGTTTCCTAGCGGGCACTTTGACTATGTAGGTTCCCTAGCGGGCACTTGGACTATATAGGTTCCCTATGGGCACGTGGACTATCTAGGTTCCCTAACGGGCACTTGGAATATATAGGTTCCCTATCAGGCACTTGGACTATGTAGGTTCCTCAGCAGGCACTTGGAATATGTAGGTTCCCCATCGGGCATTGGACTATGTAGGTTAACTAGCAGGACCTTGGACTATCTAGGTTACCTAGCGGGCACTTGGACTATGTAGGTTAACTAGCGGACACTTGGACAATCTAGGTTACCTAGCAGGCACGTGAACTTTGTACATACCCTAGCGGGCACTTGGACTATTTAGGTTAACTAGAAGGCCCTTGGACAATGTAGGTTAAATAGAAGGCACTTGGACTATCAAGGTTACCTAACGGGCACTTGGACTATCTAGGTTAACTAGCGGGCACTTGGACTATCTAGATTAACTAGCGGGCACTTGGACTATGTATTTTCCCTAGCGGGCACTTGGACTATGTAGGTTAACTAGAAGGCACTTGGACTATCAAGGTTACCTAGCAGGCCCTTGGACTATGTAGGTTACCAGCGGGCACTTGGACTATCTAGGTTAACGAACGTGTACTTGGACTATGTAGGTAACCTAGCGGGCACTTGGACTGTCTAGGTTACCTAGCGGGCACTTGGCCTATCTAGGTTAACGAACGGGCACTTGGACTATGTAGGTTAACTAGCGGACACTTCGACTCTCTAGGTTAGCTAACGGGCAATTGGACTATATAGGTTACCTAGCGGGCACTTTGACTATGTAGGTTCCCTAGCGGGCACTTGGACAATTTAGGTTACCTAGCAGGCACTTTGACTATCTAGGTTAACTAACGGGCACTTGGACTATGTAGGTTGCCTAGCGGGCACTTGGACTCTGTAGGTTCCCTAGCGGGCACTTGGATTATGTAGGTTCCCTATCGGGCACTTGGACTATGTAGGTTAACTAGCGGGCACTTGGACTGTCTAGGTAACCTAGCGGGCAATTGGACTATCTAGGTTAACGAACGGGCACTTGGACTATGTAGGTAACCTAGCGGGCACTTGGACTGTCTAGGTTACCTAGCGGGCACTTTGACTATCTAGGTTAACGAAAGGGCACTTGGACTATGTAGGTTACCTAGCGGGCACTTGGATTATCTAGGTTAGCTAACAGGAACTTGGAATATCTAGGTTACCTAGCGGGCACTTGGACTAAGTAGGTTACCTTGCGGGCACTTGTACTATCTAGGTTACCTAACGGGAACTTGGATTATGTAGGTTAACTAGAGGACACTTGGACGATCTGGGTTAACTAGCGGGCACTTGGAATATCTAGGTTAACCTGCGGGCCCTTGGACTATGTAGGTTAACTAGCGGGAACTTGGACCATCTTGGTTAACTAGGGGTTCTTGGACTATGTAGGTTAACTAGCGGGCATTTTGACTATCTAGGTTAATTAGCTGACCTTGGACTATGTACGTTAACTAGCGGGCACTTGGACTATCTAGGTTAACTAGCTGACCTGGGACTATGTAGGCTAACTAGCGGGCACTTGGACTATCTAGGTTAAGTAGCGGGCACATGCACAATGCAGGTTTCCTAGCGGGCACTTTGACTATGTAGGTTCCCTAGCGGGCACTTGGACTATATAGGTTCCCTATGGGCACGTGGACTATCTAGGTTCCCTAACGGGCACTTGGAATATATAGGTTCCCTATCAGGCACTTGGACTATGTAGGTTCCTCAGCAGGCACTTGGAATATGTAGGTTCCCCATCGGGCATTGGACTATGTAGGTTAACTAGCAGGACCTTGGACTATCTAGGTTACCTAGCAGGCACTTGGACTATGTAGGTTAACTAGCGGACACTTGGACAATCTAGGTTACCTAGCAGGCACTTGAACTTTGTACATACCCTAGCGGGCACTTGGACTATCTAGGTTACCTAGCGGGCACATGGACTATGTACGTACCCTAGCGGGCACTTGGACTATCTAGGTTAACTAGAAGGCCCTTGGACTATGTAGGTTAAATAGAAGGCACTTGGACTATCAAGGTTACCTAACGGGCACTTGGACTATCTAGGTTAACTAGCGGGCACTTGGACTATCTAGATTAACTAGCGGGCACTTGGACTATGTATTTTCCCTAGCGGGCACTTGGACTATGTAGGTTAACTAGAAGGCACTTGGACTATCAAGGTTACCTAGCAGGCCCTTGGACTATGTAGGTTACCAGCGGGCACTTGGACTATCTAGGTTAACGAACGTGTACTTGGACTATGTAGGTAACCTAGCGGGCACTTGGACTGTCTAGGTTACCTAGCGGGCACTTGGCCTATCTAGGTTAACGAACGGGCACTTGGACTATGTAGGTTAACTAGCGGACACTTCGACTCTCTAGGTTAGCTAACGGGCAATTGGACTATATAGGTTACCTAGCGGGCACTTTGACTATGTAGGTTCCCTAGCGGGCACTTGGACAATTTAGGTTACCTAGCAGGCACTTTGACTATCTAGGTTAACTAACGGGCACTTGGACTATGTAGGTTGCCTAGCGGGCACTTGGACTCTGTAGGTTCCCTAGCGGGCACTTGGATTATGTAGGTTCCCTATCGGGCACTTGGATTATGTAGGTTCCCTATCGGGCACTTGGACTATGTAGGTTAACTAGCGGGCACTTGGACTGTCTAGGTAACCTAGCGGGCACTTGGACTATCTAGGTTAACGAACGGGCACTTGGACTATGTAGGTAACCTAGCGGGCACTTGGACTGTCTAGGTTACCTAGCGGGCACTTTGACTATCTAGGTTAACGAAAGGGCACTTGGACTATGTAGGTTACCTAGCGGGCACTTGGATTATCTAGGTTAGCTAACAGGAACTTGGAATATCTAGGTTACCTAGCGGGCACTTGGACTATGTAGGTTACCTTGCGGGCACTTGTACTATCTAGGTTACCTAACGGGAACTTGGATTATGTAGGTTAACTAGAGGACACTTGGACGATCTGGGTTAACTAGCAGGCACTTGGAATATCTAGGTTAACTAGCGGGCCCTTGGACTATGTAGGTTAACTAGCGGGAACTTGGACCATCTTGGTTAACTAGGGGTTCTTGGACTATGTAGGTTAACTAGCGGGCATTTTGACTATCTAGGTTAATTAGCTGACCTTGGACTATGTACGTTAACTAGCGGGCACTTGGACTATCTAGGTTAACTAGCTGACCTGGGACTATGTAGGCTAACTAGCGGGCACTTGGACTATCTAGGTTAAGTAGCGGGCACATGCACAATGCAGGTTTCCTAGCGGGCACTTTGACTATGTAGGTTCCCTAGCGGGCACTTGGACTATATAGGTTCCCTATGGGCACGTGGACTATCTAGGTTCCCTAACGGGCACTTGGAATATATAGGTTCCCTATCAGGCACTTGGACTATGTAGGTTCCTCAGCAGGCACTTGGAATATGTAGGTTCCCCATCGGGCATTGGACTATGTAGGTTAACTAGCAGGACCTTGGACTATCTAGGTTACCTAGCGGGCACTTGGACTATGTAGGTTAACTAGCGGACACTTGGACAATCTAGGTTACCTAGCAGGCACTTGAACTTTGTACATACCCTAGCGGGCACTTGGACTATCTAGGTTACCTAGCGGGCACATGGACTATGTACGTACCCTAGCGGGCATTTGGACTATCTAGGTTAACTAGAAGGCCCTTGGAATATGTAGGTTAAATAGAAGGCACTTGGACTATCAAGGTTACCTAGCGGGCACTTGGACTATCTAGGTTAACTAGCGGGCACTTGGACTATCTAGATTAACTAGCGGGCACTTGGACTATGTATTTTCCCTAGCGGGCACTTGGACTATGTAGGTTAACTAGAGGGCACTTGGACTATCAAGGTTACCTAGCAGGCCCTTGGACTATGTAGGTTACCAGCGGGCACATGGACTATCTAGGTTAACGAACGTGTACTTGGACTATGTAGGTAAACTAGCGGGCACTTGGACTGTCTAGGTTACCTAGCGGGCACTTGGCCTATCTAGGTTAACGAACGGGCACTTGGACTATGTAGGTTAACTAGCGGACACTTCGACTCTCTAGGTTAGCTAACGGGCAATTGGACTATATAGGTTACCTAGCGGGCACTTGGACAATTTAGGTTACCTAGCAGGCACTTTGACTATCTAGGTTAACTAACGGGCACTTGGACTATGTAGGTTGCCTAGCGAGCACTTGGACTATGTAGGTTCCCTAGCGGGCATTTGGACTATGTAGGTTACCTAGCAGGCACTTGGACTATGTACGTCCCCTAGCGGGCACTTGGACTATCTAGGTTAACTAGCGGGCACTTGGACGATCTAGGTTAATTAGCGGGCACTTGGACTATCTAGGTTAACTAGCGGGCACTTGGACTATCTAGATTAACTAGCGGGCCCTTGGACTATCTAGGTTTACTAGGAGGCATCGGACTATCTAGGTTAACTATCGGGCACTTGGACTATGTAGTTTCCCTAGCGGGCATTTGGATTACTTAGGTTACCTAGTGGGCACATGGACTATATAGGTTACCTAGCGGGCACTTGGACTATGTAGGTTAACTAGAAGGCACTTGGACTATCAAGGTTACCTAGCGCGCCCTTGGACTATGTAGGTTACCAGCGGGCTCTTGGACTATCTAGGTTAAGGAACGTGCACTTGGACTATGTAGGTAACCTAGCGGGCACTTGGACTGCCTAGGTTACCTAGCGGGCACTTGGCCTATCTAGGTTAACGAACGGGCACTTGGACTATGTAGGTTAACTAGCGGACACTTCGACTCTCTAGGTTAGCTAACGGGCAATTGGACTATATAGGTTACCTAGCGGGCACTTTGACTATGTAGGTTCCCTAGCGGCCACTTGGACAATTTAGGTTACCTAGCAGGCACTTTGACTATCTAGGTTAACTAACGGGCACTTGGACTATGTAGGTTGCCTAGCGAGCACTTGGACTATGTAGGTTCCCTAGCGGGCATTTGGACTATGTAGGTTACCTTGCAGGCACTTGGACTATGTACGTCCCCTAGCGGGCACTTGGACTATCTAGGTTAACTAGCGGGCACTTGGACGATCTAGGTTAATTAGCGGGCACTTGGACTATCTAGGTTAACTAGCGGGCACTTGGACTATCTAGATTAACTAGCGGGCCCTTGGACTATCTAGGTTTACTAGCGGGCATCGGACTATCTAGGTTAACTATCGGGCACTTGGACTATGTAGTTTCCCTAGCGGGCATTTGGATTACTTAGGTTACCTAGTGGGCACATGGACTATATAGGTTACCTAGCGGGCACTTGGACTATGTAGGTTAACTAGAAGGCACTTGGACTATCAAGGTTACCTAGCGCGCCCTTGGACTATGTAGGTTACCAGCGGGCTCTTGGACTATCTAGGTTAGCTAACAGGAACTTGGAATATCTAGGTTACCTAGCGGGCACTTGGACTATGTAGGTTACCTTGCGGGCACTTGTACTATCTAGGTTACCTAACGGGAACTTGGATTATGTAGGTTAACTAGAGGACACTTGGACGATCTGGGTTAACTAGCGGGCACTTGGAATATCTAGGTTAACTAGCAGGCCCTTGGACTATGTAGGTTAACTAGCGGGAACTTGGACCATCTTGGTTAACTAGGGGTTCTTGGACTATGTAGGTTAACTAGCGGGCATTTTGACTATCTAGGTTAATTAGCTGACCTTGGACTATGTACGTTAACTAGCGGGCACTTGGACTATCTAGGTTAACTAGCTGACCTGGGACTATGTAGGCTAACTAGCGGGCACTTGGACTATCTAGGTTAAGTAGCGGGCACATGCACAATGCAGGTTTCCTAGCGGGCACTTTGACTATGTAGGTTCCCTAGCGGGCACTTGGACTATATAGGTTCCCTATGGGCACGTGGACTATCTAGGTTCCCTAACGGGCACTTGGAATATATAGGTTCCCTATCAGGCACTTGGACTATGTAGGTTCCTCAGCAGGCACTTGGAATATGTAGGTTCCCCATCGGGCATTGGACTATGTAGGTTAACTAGCAGGACCTTGGACTATCTAGGTTACCTAGCGGGCACTTGGACTATGTAGGTTAACTAGCGGACACTTGGACAATCTAGGTTACCTAGCAGGCACTTGACCTTTGTACATACCCTAGCGGGCACTTGGACTATCTAGGTTACCTAGCGGGCACATGGACTATGTACGTACCCTAGCGGGCACTTGGACTATCTAGGTTAACTAGAAGGCCCTTGGACTATGTAGGTTAAATAGAAGGCACTTGGACTATCAAGGTTACCTAGCGGGCACTTGGACTATCTAGGTTAACTAGCGGGCACTTGGACTATCTAGATTAACTAGCGGGCACTTGGACTATGTATTTTCCCTAGCGGGCACTTGGACTATGTAGGTTAACTAGAAGGCACTTGGACTATCAAGTTTACCTAGCAGGCCCTTGGACTATGTAGGTTACCAGCGGGCACTTGGACTATCTAGGTTAACGAACGTGTACTTGGACTATGTAGGTAACCTAGCGGGCACTTGGACTGTCTAGGTTACCTAGCGGGCACTTGGCCTATCTAGGTTAACGAACGGGCACTTGGACTATGTAGGTTAACTAGCGGACACTTCGACTCTCTAGGTTAGCTAACGGGCAATTGGACTATATAGGTTACCTAGCGGGCACTTTGACTATGTAGGTTCCCTAGCGGGCACTTGGACAATTTAGGTTACCTAGCAGGCACTTTGACTATCTAGGTTAACTAACGGGCACTTGGACTATGTAGGTTGCCTAGCGGGCACTTGGACTCTGTAGGTTCCCTAGCGGGCACTTGGATTATGTAGGTTCCCTATCGGGCACTTGGATTATGTAGGTTCCCTATCGGGCACTTGGACTATGTAGGTTAACTAGCGGGCACTTGGACTGTCTAGGTAACCTAGCGGGCACTTGGACTATCTAGGTTAACGAACGGGCACTTGGACTATGTAGGTAACCTAGCGGGCACTTGGACTGTCTAGGTTACCTAGCGGGCACTTTGACTATCTAGGTTAACGAAAGGGCACTTGGACTATGTAGGTTACCTAGCGGGCACTTGGATTATCTAGGTTAGCTAACAGGAACTTGGAATATCTAGGTTACCTAGCGGGCACTTGGACTAAGTAGGTTACCTTGTGGGCACTTGTACTATCTAGGTTACCTAACGGGAACTTGGATTATGTAGGTTAACTAGAGGACACTTGGACGATCTGGGTTAACTAGCGGGCACTTGGAATATCTAGGTTAACTAGCGGGCCCTTGGACTATGTAGGTTAACTAGCGGGAACTTGGACCATCTTGGTTAACTAGGGGTTCTTGGACTATGTAGGTTAACTAGCGGGCATTTTGACTATCTAGGTTAATTAGCTGACCTTGGACTATGTACGTTAACTAGCGGGCACTTGGACTATCTAGGTTAACTAGCTGACCTGGGACTATGTAGGCTAACTAGCGGGCACTTGGACTATCTAGGTTAAGTAGCGGGCACATGCACAATGCAGGTTTCCTAGCGGGCACTTTGACTATGTAGGTTCCCTAGCGGGCACTTGGACTATATAGGTTCCCTATGGGCACGTGGACTATCTAGGTTCCCTAACGGGCACTTGGAATATATAGGTTCCCTATCAGGCACTTGGACTATGTAGGTTCCTCAGCAGGCACTTGGAATATGTAGGTTCCCCATCGGGCATTGGACTATGTAGGTTAACTAGCAGGACCTTGGACTATCTAGGTTACCTAGCGGGCACTTGGACTATGTAGGTTAACTAGCGGACACTTGGACAATCTAGGTTACCTAGCAGGCACTTGAACTTTGTACATACCCTAGCGGGCACTTGGACTATCTAGGTTACCTAGCGGGCACATGGACTATGTACGTACCCTAGCGGGCATTTGGACTATCTAGGTTAAATAGAAGGCCCTTGGACTATGTAGGTTAAATAGAAGGCACTTGGACTATCAAGGTTACCTAGCGGGCACTTGGACTATCTAGGTTAACTAGCGGGCACTTGGACTATCTAGATTAACTAGCGGGCACTTGGACTATGTATTTTCCCTAGCGGGCACTTGGACTATGTAGGTTAACTAGAGGGCACTTGGACTATCAAGGTTACCTAGCAGGCCCTTGGACTATGTAGGTTACCAGCGGGCACATGGACTATCTAGGTTAACGAACGTGTACTTGGACTATGTAGGTAACCTAGCGCCACTTGGACTGTCTAGGTTACCTAGCGGGCACTTGGCCTATCTAGGTTAACGAACGGGCACTTGGACTATGTAGGTTAACTAGCGGACACTTCGACTCTCTAGGTTAGCTAACGGGCAATTGGACTATATAGGTTACCTAGCGGGCACTTTGACTATGTAGGTTCCCTAGCGGCCAATTGGACAATTTAGGTTACCTAGCAGGCACTTTGACTATCTAGGTTAACTAACGGGCACTTGGACTATGTAGGTTGCCTAGCGAGCACTTGGACTATGTAGGTTCCCTAGCGGGCATTTGGACTATGTAGGTTACCTAGCAGGCACTTGGACTATGTACGTCCCCTAGCGGGCACTTGGACTATCTAGGTTAACTAGCGGGCACTTGGACGATCTAGGTTAATTAGCGGGCACTTGGACTATCTAGGTTAACTAGCGGGCACTTGGACTATCTAGATTAACTAGCGGGCCCTTGGACTATCTAGGTTTACTAGCGGGCATCGGACTATCTAGGTTAACTATCGGGCACTTGGACTATGTAGTTTCCCTAGCGGGCATTTGGATTACTTAGGTTACCTAGTGGGCACATGGACTATATAGGTTACCTAGCGGGCACTTGGACTATGTAGGTTAACTAGAAGGCACTTGGACTATCAAGGTTACCTAGCGCGCCCTTGGACTATGTAGGTTACCAGCGGGCTCTTGGACTATCTAGGTTAAGGAACGTGCACTTGGACTATGTAGGTAACCTAGCGGGCACTTGGACTGCCTAGGTTACCTAGCGGGCACTTGGCCTATCTAGGTTAACGAACGGGCACTTGGACTATGTAGGTTAACTAGCGGACACTTCGACTCTCTAGGTTAGCTAACGGGCAATTGGACTATATAGGTTACCTAGCGGGCACTTTGACTATGTAGGTTCCCTAGCGGGCACTTGGACAATTTAGGTTACCTAGCAGGCACTTTGACTATCTAGGTTAACTAACGGGCACTTGGACTATGTAGTTGCCTAGCGAGCACTTGGACTATGTAGGTTCCCTAGCGGGCACTTGGACTATGTAGATTCCCTATCGGGTACTTGGACTGTCGAGGTTAACTAGCGGGTAATTGGACTGTCTAGGTTACCTAGTGGGCACTTGGACTATGTTGTTTACCTAGCAGGCACTTGGACTATGTAGGTTAACTAGTGGGCACTTGGACTATGTAGGTTAACTAACGGACCTTGGACTATGTAGGTTAAATAGCGGGCACGTGGACTATGTACGTCCCCTAGTGGGCACTTGGACTATCTAGGTTAACTAACGGGCACTAGGACAATCTAGGTTAACTAGCGGGCACTTGGACTATCTAGGTTACCTAGCAGGCACTTGGATTATGAAGGATCCCTAGCGGGCACTTGGACTATCTAGGTTACCTAGCAGGCACGTGAACTATGTAGGTTAACTAGCGGACACTTGCACGATCTAGGTTAACTAGCGGCCCTTGCACTATGTAGGTTAACTAGCGGGCCCATGGATTGTGTAGGTTTAATAGCAGGCACTTGGACTATCTAGGTTAACTAGCAGGCACTGGACTATGTAGTTTCCCTAGCGGGCATTTGTACTATTTAGGTTACCATCGGGAACTAGGACTATGTAGGATACCTAGCGGGCACTTGGACTATGTATGTCCCCTAGTGGGCACTTGGACTATCTAGGTTAAAGAACGGGCACTTGGACTATGTAGGTTGCCTAGCGGGCACTTGGACTATGTAGGTTCCCTAGCGGGCACTTGGATTATGTAGGTTCCCTATCGGGCACTTGGATTATGTAGGTTCCCTATCGGGCACTTGGACTATGTAGGTTAACTAGCGGGCACTTGGACTGTCTAGGTAACCTAGCGGGCACATGGACTATCTAGGTTAACGAACGGGCACTTGGACTATGTAGGTAACCTAGCGGGCACTTGGACTGTCTAGGTTACCTAGTGGGCACTTTGACTATCTAGGTTAACGAAAGGGCACTTGGACTATGTAGGTTACCTAGCGGGCACTTGGATTATCTAGGTTAGCTAACAGGAACTTGGAATATCTAGGTTACCTAGCGGGCACTTGGACTATGTAGGTTACCTTGCGGGCACTTGTACTATCTAGGTTACCTAACGGGAACTTGGATTATGTAGGTTAACTAGAGGACACTTGGACGATCTGGGTTAACTAGCGGGCACTTGGAATATCTAGGTTAACTAGCAGGCCCTTGGACTATGTAGGTTAACTAGCGGGAACTTGGACCATCTTGGTTAACTAGGGGTTCTTGGACTATGTAGGTTAACTAGCGGGCATTTTGACTATCTAGGTTAATTAGCTGACCTTGGACTATGTACGTTAACTAGCGGGCACTTGGACTATCTAGGTTAACTAGCTGACCTGGGACTATGTAGGCTAACTAGCGGGCACTTGGACTATCTAGGTTAAGTAGCGGGCACATGCACAATGCAGGTTTCCTAGCGGGCACTTTGACTATGTAGGTTCCCTAGCGGGCACTTGGACTATATAGGTTCCCTATGGGCACGTGGACTATCTAGGTTCCCTAACGGGCACTTGGAATATATAGGTTCCCTATCAGGCACTTGGACTATGTAGGTTCCTCAGCAGGCACTTGGAATATGTAGGTTCCCCATCGGGCATTGGACTATGTAGGTTAACTAGCAGGACCTTGGACTATCTAGGTTACCTAGCGGGCACTTGGACTATGTAGGTTAACTAGCGGACACTTGGACAATCTAGGTTACCTAGCAGGCACTTGAACTTTGTACATACCCTAGCGGGCACTTGGACTATCTAGGTTACCTAGCGGGCACATGGACTATGTACGTACCCTAGCGGGCACTTGGACTATCTAGGTTAACTAGAAGGCCCTTGGACTATGTAGGTTAAATAGAAGGCACTTGGACTATCAAGGTTACCTAGCGGGCACTTGGACTATCTAGGTTAACTAGCGGGCACTTGGACTATCTAGATTAACTAGCGGGCTCTTGGACTATGTATTTTCCCTAGCGGGCACTTGGACTATGTAGGTTAACTAGAAGGCACTTGGACTATCAAGTTTACCTAGCAGGCCCTTGGACTATGTAGGTTACCAGCGGGCACTTGGACTATCTAGGTTAACGAACGTGTACTTGGACTATGTAGGTAACCTAGCGGGCACTTGGACTGTCTAGGTTACCTAGCGGGCACTTGGCCTATCTAGGTTAACGAACGGGCACTTGGACTATGTAGGTTAACTAGCGGACACTTCGACTCTCTAGGTTAGCTAACGGGCAATTGGACTATATAGGTTACCTAGCGGGCACTTTGACTATGTAGGTTCCCTAGCGGGCACTTGGACAATTTAGGTTACCTAGCAGGCACTTTGACTATCTAGGTTAACTAACGGGCACTTGGACTATGTAGGTTGCCTAGCGGGCACTTGGACTCTGTAGGTTCCCTAGCGGGCACTTGGATTATGTAGGTTCCCTATCGGGCACTTGGATTATGTAGGTTCCTATCGGGCACTTGGACTATGTAGGTTAACTAGCGGGCACTTGGACTGTCTAGGTAACCTAGCGGGCACTTGGACTATCTAGGTTAACGAACGGGCACTTGGACTATGTAGGTAACCTAGCGGGCACTTGGACTGTCTAGGTTACCTAGCGGGCACTTTGACTATCTTGGTTAACGAAAGGGCACTTGGACTATGTAGGTTACCTAGCGGGCACTTGGATTATCTAGGTTAGCTAACAGGAACTTGGAATATCTAGGTTACCTAGCGGGCACTTGGACTAAGCAGGTTACCTTGCGGGCACTTGTACTATCTAGGTTACCTAACGGGAACTTGGATTATGTAGGTTAACTAGAGGACACTTGGACGATCTGGGTTAACTAGCGGGCACTTGGAATATCTAGGTTAACTAGCGGGCCCTTGGACTATGTAGGTTAACTAGCGGGAACTTGGACCATCTTGGTTAACTAGGGGTTCTTGGACTATGTAGGTTAACTAGCGGGCATTTTGACTATCTAGGTTAATTAGCTGACCTTGGACTATGTACGTTAACTAGCGGGCACTTGGACTATCTAGGTTAACTAGCTGACCTGGGACAATGTAGGCTAACTAGCGGGCACTTGGACTATCTAGGTTAAGTAGCGGGCACATGCACAATGCAGGTTTCCTAGCGGGCACTTTGAATATGTAGGTTCCCTAGCGGGCACTTGGACTATATAGGTTCCCTATGGGCACGTGGACTATCTAGGTTCCCTAACGGGCACTTGGAATATATAGGTTCCCTATCAGGCACTTGGACTATGTAGGTTCCTCAGCAGGCACTTGGAATATGTAGGTTCCCCATCGGGCATTGGACTATGTAGGTTAACTAGCAGGACCTTGGACTATCTAGGTTACCTAGCGGGCACTTGGACTATGTAGGTTAACTAGCGGACACTTGGACAATCTAGGTTACCTAGCAGGCACTTGAACTTTGTACATACCCTAGCGGGCACTTGGACTATCTAGGTTACCTAGCGGGCACATGGACTATGTACGTACCCTAGCGGGCACTTGGACTATCTAGGTTAACTAGAAGGCCCTTGGACTATGTAGGTTAAATAGAAGGCACTTGGACTATCAAGGTTACCTAACGGGCACTTGGACTATCTAGGTTAACTAGCGGGCACTTGGACTATCTAGATTAACTAGCGGGCACTTGGACTATGTATTTTCCCACGGGCACTTGGACTATGTAGGTTAACTAGAAGGCACTTGGACTATCAAGGTTACCTAGCAGGCCCTTGGACTATGTAGGTTACCAGCGGGCACTTGGACTATCTAGGTTAACGAACGTGTACTTGGACTATGTAGGTAACATAGCGGGCACTTGGACTGTCTAGGTTACCTAGCGGGCACTTGGCCTATCTAGGTTAACGAACGGGCACTTGGACTATGTAGGTTAACTAGCGGACACTTCGACTCTCTAGGTTAGCTAACGGGCAATTGGACTATATAGGTTACCTAGCGGGCACTTTGACTATGTAGGTTCCCTCGCGGGCACTTGGACAATTTAGGTTACCTAGCAGGCACTTTGACTATCTAGGTTAACTAACGGGCACTTGGACTATGTAGGTTGCCTAGCGGGCACTTGGACTCTGTAGGTTCCCTAGCGGGCACTTGGATTATGTAGGTTCCCTATCGGGCACTTGGATTATGTAGGTTCCCTATCGGGCACTTGGACTATGTAGGTTAACTAGCGGGCACTTGGACTGTCTAGGTAACCTAGCGGGCACTTGGACTATCTAGGTTAACGAACGGGCACTTGGACTATGTAGGTAACCTAGCGGGCACTTGGACTGTCTAGGTTACTTAGCGGGCACTTTGACTATCTAGGTTAACGAAAGGGCACTTGGACTATGTAGGTTACCTAGCGGGCACTTGGATTATCTAGGTTAGCTAACAGAAACTTGGAATATCTAGGTTACCTAGCGGGCACTTGGACTATGTAGGTTACATTGCGGGCACTTGTACTATCGAGGTTACCTAACGGGAACTTGGATTATGTAGGTTAACTAGAGGACACTTGGACGATCTGGGTTAACTAGCGGGCACTTGGAATATCTAGGTTAACTAGCGGGCCCTTGGACTATGTAGGTTAACTAACGGGAACTTGGACCATCTTGGTTAACTAGGGGTTCTTGGACTATGTAGGTTAACTAGCGGGCATTTTGACTATCTAGGTTAATTAGCTGACCTTGGACTATGTACGTTAACTAGCGGGCACTTGGACTATCTAGGTTAACTAGCTGACCTGGGACTATGTAGGCTAACTAGCGGGCACTTGGACTATCTAGGTTAAGTAGCGGGCACATGCACAATGCAGGTTTCCTAGCGGGCACTTTGACTATGTAGGTTCCCTAGCGGGCACTTGGATTATATAGGTTCCCTATGGGCACGTGGACTATCTAGGTTCCCTAACGGGCACTTGGAATATATAGGTTCCCTATCAGGCACTTGGACTATGTAGGTTCCTCAGCAGGCACTTGGAATATGTAGGTTCCCCATCGGGCATTGGACTATGTAGGTTAACTAGCAGGACCTTGGACTATCTAGGTTACCTAGCGGGCACTTGGACTATGTAGGTTAACTAGCGGACACTTGGACAATCTAGGTTACCTAGCAGGCACTTGACCTTTGTACATACCCTAGCGGGCACTTGGACTATCTAGGTTACCTAGCGGGCACATGGACTATGTACGTACCCTAGCGGGCACTTGGACTATCTAGGTTAACTAGAAGGCCCTTGGACTATGTAGGTTAAATAGAAGGCACTTGGACTATCAAGGTTACCTAGCGGGCACTTGGACTATCTAGGTTAACTAGCGGGCACTTGGACTATCTAGATTAACTAGCGGGCACTTGGACTATGTATTTTCCCTAGCGGGCACTTGGACTATGTAGGTTAACTAGAAGGCACTTGGACTATCAAGTTTACCTAGCAGGCCCTTGGACTATGTAGGTTACCAGCGGGCACTTGGACTATCTAGGTTAACGAACGTGTACTTGGACTATGTAGGTAACCTAGCGGGCACTTGGACTGTCTAGGTTACCTAGCGGGCACTTGGCCTATCTAGGTTAACGAACGGGCACTTGGACTATGTAGGTTAACTAGCGGACACTTCGACTCTCTAGGTTAGCTAACGGGCAATTGGACTATATAGGTTACCTAGCGGGCACTTTGACTATGTAGGTTCCCTAGCGGGCACTTGGACAATTTAGGTTACCTAGCAGGCACTTTGACTATCTAGGTTAACTAACGGGCACTTGGACTATGTAGGTTGCCTAGCGGGCACTTGGACTCTGTAGGTTCCCTAGCGGGCACTTGGATTATGTAGGTTCCCTATCGGGCACTTGGATTATGTAGGTTCCTATCGGGCACTTGGACTATGTAGGTTAACGAACGGGCACTTGGACTATGTAGGTAACCTAGCGGGCACTTGGACTGTCTAGGTTACCTAGCGGGCACTTTGACTATCTTGGTTAACGAAAGGGCACTTGGACTATGTAGGTTACCTAGCGGGCACTTGGATTATCTAGGTTAGCTAACAGGAACTTGGAATATCTAGGTTACCTAGCGGGCACTTGGACTAAGCAGGTTACCTTGCGGGCACTTGTACTATCTAGGTTACCTAACGGGAACTTGGATTATGTAGGTTAACTAGAGGACACTTGGACGATCTGGGTTAACTAGCGGGCACTTGGAATATCTAGGTTAACTAGCGGGCCCTTGGACTATGTAGGTTAACTAGCGGGAACTTGGACCATCTTGGTTAACTAGGGGTTCTTGGACTATGTAGGTTAACTAGCGGGCATTTTGACTATCTAGGTTAATTAGCTGACCTTGGACTATGTACGTTAACTAGCGGGCACTTGGACTATCTAGGTTAACTAGCTGACCTGGGACAATGTAGGCTAACTAGCGGGCACTTGGACTATCTAGGTTAAGTAGCGGGCACATGCACAATGCAGGTTTCCTAGCGGGCACTTTGACTATGTAGGTTCCCTAGCGGGCACTTGGACTATATAGGTTCCCTATGGGCACGTGGACTATCTAGGTTCCCTAACGGGCACTTGGAATATATAGGTTCCCTATCAGGCACTTGGACTATGTAGGTTCCTCAGCAGGCACTTGGAATATGTAGGTTCCCCATCGGGCATTGGACTATGTAGGTTAACTAGCAGGACCTTGGACTATCTAGGTTACCTAGCGGGCACTTGGACTATGTAGGTTAACTAGCGGACACTTGGACAATCTAGGTTACCTAGCAGGCACTTGAACTTTGTACATACCCTAGCGGGCACTTGGACTATCTAGGTTACCTAGCGGGCACATGGACTATGTACGTACCCTAGCGGGCACTTGGACTATCTAGGTTAACTAGAAGGCCCTTGGACTATGTAGGTTAAATAGAAGGCACTTGGACTATCAAGGTTACCTAACGGGCACTTGGACTATCTAGGTTAACTAGCGGGCACTTGGACTATCTAGATTAACTAGCGGGCACTTGGACTATGTATTTTCCCACGGGCACTTGGACTATGTAGGTTAACTAGAAGGCACTTGGACTATCAAGGTTACCTAGCAGGCCCTTGGACTATGTAGGTTACCAGCGGGCACTTGGACTATCTAGGTTAACGAACGTGTACTTGGACTATGTAGGTAACATAGCGGGCACTTGGACTGTCTAGGTTACCTAGCGGGCACTTGGCCTATCTAGGTTAACGAACGGGCACTTGGACTATGTAGGTTAACTAGCGGACACTTCGACTCTCTAGGTTAGCTAACGGGCAATTGGACTATATAGGTTACCTAGCGGGCACTTTGACTATGTAGGTTCCCTCGCGGGCACTTGGACAATTTAGGTTACCTAGCAGGCACTTTTACTATCTAGGTTAACTAACGGGCACTTGGACTATGTAGGTTGCCTAGCGGGCACTTGGACTCTGTAGGTTCCCTAGCGGGCACTTGGATTATGTAGGTTCCCTATCGGGCACTTGGATTATGTAGGTTCCCTATCGGGCACTTGGACTATGTAGGTTAACTAGCGGGCACTTGGACTGTCTATGTAACCTAGCGGGCACTTGGACTATCTAGGTTAACGAACGGGCACTTGGACTATGTAGGTAACCTAGCGGGCACTTGGACTGTCTAGGTTACTTAGCGGGCACTTTGACTATCTAGGTTAACGAAAGGGCACTTGGACTATGTAGGTTACCTAGCGGGCACTTGGATTATCTAGGTTAGCTAACAGAAACTTGGAATATCTAGGTTACCTAGCGGGCACTTGGACTATGTAGGTTACATTGCGGGCACTTGTACTATCGAGGTTACCTAACGGGAACTTGGATTATGTAGGTTAACTAGAGGACACTTGGACGATCTGGGTTAACTAGCGGGCACTTGGAATATCTAGGTTAACTAGCGGGCCCTTGGACTATGTAGGTTAACTAACGGGAACTTGGACCATCTTGGTTAACTAGGGGTTCTTGGACTATGTAGGTTAACTAGCGGGCATTTTGACTATCTAGGTTAATTAGCTGACCTTGGACTATGTACGTTAACTAGCGGGCACTTGGACTATCTAGGTTAACTAGCTGACCTGGGACTATGTAGGCTAACTAGCGGGCACTTGGACTATCTAGGTTAAGTAGCGGGCACATGCACAATGCAGGTTTCCTAGCGGGCACTTTGACTATGTAGGTTCCCTAGCGGGCACTTGGATTATATAGGTTCCCTATGGGCACGTGGACTATCTAGGTTCCCTAACCGGCACTTGGAATATATAGGTTCCCTATCAGGCACTTGGACTATGTAGGTTCCTCAGCAGGCACTTGGAATATGTAGGTTCCCCATCGGGCATTGGACTATGTAGGTTAACTAGCAGGACCTTGGACTATCTAGGTTACCTAGCAGGCACTTGGACTATGTAGGTTAACTAGCGGACACTTGGACAATCTAGGTTACCTAGCAGGCACTTGAACTTTGTACATACCCTAGCGGGCACTTGGACTATCTAGGTTACCTAGCGGGCACATGGACTATGTACGTACCCTAGCGGGCACTTTGACTATCTAGGTTAACTAGAAGGCCCTTGGACTATGTAGGTTAAATAGAAGGCACTTGGACTATCAAGGTTACCTAGCGGGCACTTGGACTATCTAGGTTAACTAGCGGGCACTTGGACTATCTAGATTAACTAGCGGGCACTTGGACTATGTATTTTCCCTAGCGGGCACTTGGACTATGTAGGTTAACTAGAAGGCACTTGGACTATCAAGGTTACCTAGCAGGCCCTTGGACTATGTAGGTTACCAGCGGGCACTTGGTCTATCTAGGTTAACGAACGTGTACTTGGACTATGTAGGTAACCTAGCGGGCACTTGGACTGTCTACGTTACCTAGCGGGCACTTGGCCTATCTAGGTTAACGAACGGGCACTTGGACTATGTAGGTTAACTAGCGGACACTTCGACTCTCTAGGTTAGCTAACGGGCAATTGGACTATATAGGTTACCTAGCGGGCACTTTGACTATGTAGGTTCCCTAGCGGGCACTTGGACAATTTAGGTTACCTAGCAGGCACTTTGACTATCTAGGTTAACTAACGGGCACTTGGACTATGTAGGTTGCCTAGCGGGCACTTGGACTCTGTAGGTTCCCTAGCGGGCACTTGGATTATGTAGGTTCCCTATCGGGCACTTGGATTATGTAGGTTCCCTATCGGGCACTTGGACTATGTAGGTTAACTAATGGGCACTTGGACTGTCTAGGTAACCTAGCGGGCTCTTGGACTATCTAGGTTAACTAACGGGCACTTGGACTATGTAGGTTGCCTAGCAGGCACTTTGACTATGTAGGTTAACTAACGGGCACTTGGACTATGTAGGTTGCCTAGCGAGCACTTGGACTATGTAGGTTCCCTAGCGGGCACTTGGACTATGTAGATTCCCTATCGGGTACTTGGACTGTCTAGGTTAACTAGCGGGTAATTGGACTGTCTAGGTTACCTAGTGGGAACTTGGACTATGTTGTTTACCTAGCAGGCACTTGGACTATGTAGGTTAACTAGTGGGCACTTGGATTATGTTGGTTAACTAACGGACCTTGGACTATGTAGGTTAACTAGCGGGCACGTGGACTATGTACGTCCCCTAGTGGGCACTTGGACTATCTAGGTTAACTAACGGGCACTAGGACTATCTAGGTTAACTAGCGGGCACTTGGACTATCTAGGTTACCTAGCAGGCACTTGGATTATGAAGGATCCCTAGCGGGCACGTGGACTATCTAGGTTACCTAGCAGGCACGTGGACTATGTAGGTTAACTAGCGGACACTTGCACGATCTAGGTTAACTAGCGGCCCTTGCACTATGTAGGTTAACTAGCGGGCCCATGGATTGTGTAGGTTTAATAGCAGGCACTTGGACTATCTAGGTTAACTAGCAGGCACTGGACTATGTAGTTTCCCTAGCGGGCATTTGGGCTATTTAGGTTACCATCGGGAATTTGGACTATGTAGGATACCTAGCGGGCACTTGGACTATGTACGTCCCCTAGTGGGCACTTGGACTATCTAGGTTAAAGAACGGGCACTTGGACTATGTAGGTTCCCTAGCGGGCACTTGGATTATGTAGGTTCCCTATCGGGCACTTGTATTATGTAGGTTCCCTATCGGGCACTTGGACTATGTAGGTTAACTAGCGGGCACTTGGACTGTCTAGGTAACCTAGCTGGCACTTGGACTATCTAGGTTAACGAACGAGCACTTGGACTATGTAGGTAACCTAGCGGGCACTTGGACTGTCTAGGTAACCTAGCGGGCACTTTGACTATCTAGGTTAACGAAAGGGGACTTGGACTATGTAGGTTACCTAGCGGGCACTTGGATTATCTAGGTTAGCTAACAGGAACTTGGAATATCTAGGTTACCTAGCGGGCACTTGGACTATGTAAGTTACCTTGCGGGCACTTGTACTATCTAGGTTACCTAACGGGAACTTGGATTATGTAGGTTAACTAGCGGACACTTGGACGATCTGGGTTAACTAGCGGGCACTTAGAATATCTAGGTTAACTAGCGGGCCCTTGGACTATGTAGGTTAACTAGCGGGCCCTTGGACTATGTAGGTTAACTAGCGGGAACTTAGACCATCTAGGTTAACTAGGGGTTCTTGGACTATGTAGGTTAACTAGCGGGCATTTGGACTATCTAGGTTAATTACCTGACCTTGGACTATGTAGGTTAACTAGCGGGCACTTGGACTAAGTAGGTTACCTTGCGGGCACTTGTACTATCTAGGTTACCTAACGGGAACTTGGACTATCTATGTTAACTAGCGGGCACTTGCACAATGCAGGTTTCCTAGCGGGCCCTTTGACTATGTAGGTTCCCTAGCGGGCAGTTGGACTACATAGGTTCCCTATGGGCACTTGGAATATCTAGGTTCCCTAACGGGCACTTGGAATATATAGGTTCCCTATCAGGCACTTGGACTATGTAGGTTTCTCAGCGGGCACTTGGAATATGTAGGTTCCCCATCGGGCATTGGACTATGTAGGTTAACTAGCAGGACCTTGGACTATCTAGGTTACCTAGCGGGCACTTGGACTATGTAGGTTAACTAGCGGACACTTGGACAATCTAGGTTACCTAGCGGGCACTTGAACTATGTACATACCCTAGAGGGCACTTGGACTATCTAGGTTACCTAGCGGGCACATGGACTATGTACGTACCCTAGCGGGCACTTGGACTATCTAGGTTAACTAGAAGGCCCTTGGACTATGTAGGTTAAATAGAAGGCACTTGGACTATCAAGGTTACCTATCGGGCACTTGGACTATCTAGGTTAACTAGCGGGCACTTGGACTATCTAGATTAACTAGCGGGCACTTGGACTATGTATTTCCCCTAGCGGGCACTTGGATTATGTAGGTTAACTAGAAGGCACTTGGACTATCAAGTTTACCTAGCGGGCCCTTGGACTATGTAGGTTACCAGCGGGCACTTGGACTATCTAGGTTAACGAACGTGTACTTGGACTATGTAGGTAACCTAGCGGGCACTTGGACTGTCTAGGTTACCTAGCGGGCACTTGGCCTATCTAGGTTAACGAACGGGCACTTGGACTATGTAGGTTAACTAGCGGACACTTCGACTCTCTAGGTTAGCTAACGGGCAATTGGACTATATAGGTTACCTAGCGGGCACTTTGACTATGTAGGTTCCCTAGCGGGCACTTGGACAATTTAGGTTACCTAGCAGGCAGTTTGACTATCTAGGTTAACTAACGGGCACTTGGACTATGTAGGTTGCCTAGCAGGCACTTTGACTATGTAGGTTAACTAACGGGCACTTGGACTATGTAGGTTGCCTAGCGAGCACTTGGACTATGTTGTTTACCCTACAGGCACTTGGACTATGTAGGTTAACTAGCTGGCACTTGGACTATCTAGGTTAACTAACGGACCTTGGACTAAGTAGGTTAACTAGCGGGTACGTGGACTATGTACGTCCCTTATTGGGCACTTGGACTATCTAGGTTAACTAACGGGCACTAGGATTATCTAGGTTAACTAGCGGGCACTTGGATTATCTAAGTTACCTAGCAGGTACTTGGATTATGAAGGATCCCTAGCGGGCACTTGGACTATCTAGGTTACCTAGCAGCCACGTGGACTATGTAGGTTAACTAGCGGACACTTGCACGATCTCGGTTAACTAGCGGCCCTTGCACTATGTAGGTTAACTAGTGGGCCCATGGATTGTGTAGGTTTAATAGCAGGCACTTGGACTATCTAGGTTAACTAGCAGGCACTGGACTATGTAGTTTCCCTAGCGGGCATTTGTACTATTTAGGTTACCATCGGGAACTTGGACTATGTAGGATACCTAGCGGGCACATGGACTATGTACGTCCCCTAGTGGGCATTTGGACTATCTAGGTTAAAGAACGGGCACTTGGACTATGTAGGTTGCCTAGCGGGCACTTGGACTATGTAGGTTCCCTAGCTGGCACTTGGATTATGTAGGTTCCCTATCGGGCACTTGGATTATGTAGGTTCCCTATCGGGCCCTTGGACTATGTAGGTTAACTAGCGGGCACTTGGAATGTCTAGGTAACCTAGCGGGCACTTGGACTATCTAGGTTAACGAACGGGCACTTGGACTATGTAGGTAACCTAGCGGGCACTTGGACTGTCTAGGTTACCTAGCGGGCACTTTGACTATCTAGGTTAACGAAAGGGCACTTGGACTATGTAGGTTACCTAGCGGGCACTTGGACTATGTAGGTTACCTTGCGGGCACTTGGACGATCTGGGTTAACTAGCGGGCACTTGACTATCTAGGTTAACTAGCTGACCTTGGATTATGTAGGTTAACTAGCGGGCACTTGCACAATGCAGGTTTCCTAGCGGGCACTTTGACTATGTAGGTTCCCTAGCGGGCACTTGGACTATATATGATCCCTATGGGCACTTGGACTATCTAGGTTCCCTAACGGGCACTTGGAATATATAGGTTCCCTATCAGGCACTTGGACTATGTAGGTTCCTCAGCGGGCACTTGGAATATGTAGGTTCCCCATCGGGCATTGGACTATGTAGGTTAACTAGCAGGACCTTGGACTATCTAGGTTACCTAGCGGGCACTTGGACTATGTAGGTTAACTAGCGGACACTTGGACAATCTAGGTTACCTAGCGGGCACTTGAACTATGTACATACCCTAGCGGGCACTTGGACTATCTAGGTTACCTAGCGGGCACATGGACTATGTACGTACCCTAGCGGGCACTTGGACTATCTAGATTAACTAGAAGGCCCTTGGACTATGTAGGTTAAATAGAAGGCACTTTGACTATCAAGGTTACCTAGCGGGCACTTTGACTATCTAGATTAACTAGGGGGCCCTTGGACTATCTAGGTTTACTAGCGGGCACTTGGACTATCTAGGTTAACTAGCGGGCACTTGGACTATGTAGTTTCCCTTGCGGGCACTTGGACTATCTAGGTTAACTAGAAGGCACTTGGATTATCAAGGTTACCTAGCGGGCCCTTGGATTATGTAGGTTACCAGCGGGCACTTGGACTATCTAGGTTAACGAACGTGTACTTGGACTATGTAGGTAACCTAGCGGGCACTTGGACTATCTAGGTTAACGAACGGGCACTTGGACTATGTAGGTAACCTAGCGGGCACTTGGACTGTCTAGGTTACCTAGCGGGCACATGGACTATCTAGGTTAACGAAAGGGCACTTGGACTATGTAGGTTACTTTGCGGGCACTTGGATTATCTAGGGTAGCTAACAGGAACTTGGAATATCTAGGTTACCTAGCGGGCACTTGGACTATGTAGGTTACCTTGCGGGCACTTGTACTATCTAGGTTACCTAACGGGAACTTGGACTATGTAGGTTATCTAGCGGACACTTGGACGATCTAGGTTAACTAGCGGGCCCTTGGACTATCTAGGTTAACTAGTTGACCTTGGACTATGTAGGTTAACTAGCGGGCACTTGTACTATCTAGGTTAACTAGCGGGCACTTGCACAATGCAGGTTCCCTAGCGGGCACTTTGACTATGTAGGTTCCCTAGCGGGCACTTAGACTATATAGGTTCCCTATGGGCACTTGTACAATCTAGGTTCCCTAACGGGCACTTGGAATATATTGGTTCCCTATCGGGCACTTGGACTATGTAGGTTCCTCAGAGGGCACTTGGACTATGTAGTTCCTTATCGGGCCTTGGCCTTGTAGGTTAACAAGCAGGCCCTTGGACTATCTAGGTTACCTGGCGGGCACTTGGATTATGCAGGTTAACTAGCGGACTCTTGGACAATCTAGGTTACCTAGCGGGCACTTGGACGATCTAGGTTAATTAGCGGGCACTTGGACTCTCTAGGTTAACTAGCGGGCACTTGGACTATCTAGATTAACTAGAGGGCCCTTGGACTATCTAGGTTTACTAGCGGGCATCGGACTATCTAAGTTAACTATCGGGCACTTGGATTATGTAGTTTCCCTAGCGGGCATTTGGATTACTTAGGTTACCTAGTGGTCACATGGACTATGTAGGTTACCTATCGGGCACATGGACTATGTAGGTTAACTAGAAGGCACTTGGACTATCAAGGTTATCTAGCGCGCCCTTGGACTATGTAGGTTACCAGCGGGCTCTTGGACTATCTAGGTTAAGGAACGTGTACTTGGACTATGTAGGTAACCTAGCGGGCACTTGGACTGTCTAGGTTACCTAGCGGGCACTTGGCCTATCTAGGTTAACGAACGGGCACTTGGACTATGTAGGTTAACTAGCGGACACTTCGACTCTCTAGGTTAGCTAACAGGCAATTGGACTATCTAGGTTACCTAGCGGGCACTTTGACTATGTAGGTTCCCTAGCGGGCACTTGGACAATTTAGGTTACCTAGCAGGCACTTTGACTATCTAGGTTAACTAACGGGCACTCGGACTATGTAGGTTGCCTAGCAGGCACTTTGACTATGTAGGTTAACTAACGGGCACTTGGACTATGTAGGTTCCTCAGAGGGCACTTGGACTATGTAGTTCCTTATCGGGCCTTGGCCTTGTAGGTTAACAAGCAGGCCCTTGGACTATCTAGGTTACCTGGCGGGCACTTGGACTATGCAGGTTAACTAGCGGACTCTTGGACAATCTAGGTTACCTAGCGGGCATTTGGACGATCTAGGTTAATTAGCGGGCACTTGGACTCTCTAGGTTAACTAGCGGGCACTTGGACTATCTAGATTAACTAGAGGGCCCTTGGACTATCTAGGTTTACTAGCGGGCATCGGACTATCTAAGTTAACTATCGGGCACTTGGACTATGTAGTTTCCCTAGCGGGCATTTGGATTACTTAGGTTACCTAGTGGTCACATGGACTATGTAGGTTACCTATCGGGCACATGGACTATGTAGGTTAACTAGAAGGCACTTGGACTATCAAGGTTATCTAGCGCGCCCTTGGACTATGTAGGTTACCAGCGGGCTCTTGGACTATCTAGGTTAAGGAACGTGTACTTGGACTATGTAGGTAACCTAGCGGGCACTTGGACTGTCTAGGTTACCTAGCGGGCACTTGGCCTATCTAGGTTAACGAACGGGCACTTGGACTATGTAGGTTAACTAGCGGACACTTCGACTCTCTAGGTTAGCTAACAGGCAATTGGACTATCTAGGTTACCTAGCGGGCACTTTGACTATGTAGGTTCCCTAGCGGGCACTTGGACAATTTAGGTTACCTAGCAGGCACTTTGACTATCTAGGTTAACTAACGGGCACTCGGACTATGTAGGTTGCCTAGCAGGCACTTTGACTATGTAGGTTAACTAACGGGCACTTGGACTATGTAGGTTCCCTAGCGGGCACTTGGACTATGTAGATTCCCTTACGGGTACTTGGACTGTCTAGGTTAACTAGCGGGTAATTGGACTGTCTAGGTTACCTAGTGGGCACTTGGACTATGTTGTTTACCTAGCAGGCACTTGGACTATGTAGGTTAACTAGCGGGCACTTGGACTATCTAGGTTAACATACGGACCTTGGACTATGTAGGTTAACTAGCGGGCACGTGGACTATGTACGTCCCCTAGTGGGCACTTGGACTATCTAGGTTAACTAACGGGCACTAGGATTATCTAGGTTAACTAGCGGGCACTTAGACTATCTAGGTTACCTAGCAGGCACTTGGATTATGATGGATCCCTAGCGGGCACTTGGACTATCTAGGTTACCTAGCAGGCACGTGGACTATGTAGGTTAACTAGCGGACACTTGCACGATCTGGGTTAACTAGCGGCCCTTGCACTATGTAGGTTAACTAGCGGGCCCATGGATTGTGTAGGTTTAATAGCAGGCACTTGGACTATCTAGGTTAACTAGCAGGCACTGGACTATGTAGTTTCCCTAGCGGGCATTTGGACTATTTAGGTTACCATCGGGAACTTGGACTATGTAGGATACCTAGCGGGCACTTGGACTATGTACGTCCCCTAGTGGGCACTTGGACTATCTAGGTTAACGAACGGGCACTTGGACTATGTAGGTTAACTAGCGGGCACTTTGACTATGTAGGATCCCTATGGGACATTTGTACTAATTAGGTTAACTAGCGGGCACTTTGACTATCTAGGTTAACTAGCGGGCACTTGGACTATCTAGGTCAAATAGCGGGCCCTTGTACTATGTTTCTTAACTAGCGGGCACTTGGACTATCTTGGTTAACTAACGGACCTTGGACTATGTAGGTTAACTAGCGGGCCCTTGGACTATGTAGGTTAACTAGCGGGAACTAGGATTATCTAGGTTAACTAACGGACCTTGGACTATGTGGGTTAACTAGCGGGCACTTGGACTATCTAGGTTTCCTAGCAGGCACTTGGACTATGTACGTCCCCTAGTGGGCACTTGGACTGTCTAGGTTAACTAACGGGCACTAGGACAATCGATGTTTACTAGCGGGCACTTGGACTATCTAGGTTAACTAGCAGCACTTGGATTATGAAGGATCCCTAGCGGGCACTTGGACTATCTAGGTTACCTAGCGGGCACTTGGACTATGTACGTCCCCTAGTGGGCACTTGGACTATCTAGGTTAACTAACAGGCACTAGGACTATCTAGGTTAACTAGCGGGCACTTTGACTATCTAGGTTAACGAATGGGCACTTGGACTATGTAGGTTACCTAGCGGGCACTTGGACTATCTAAGTTAACGAACGGGCACTTGGACTACGTAGGATCCCTATAGGACATTTGTACTACATAGGTTAACTAGCGGGCACTTTGACTATCTAGGTTAACTAGCGGGCACTTGGACTATCTAGGTCAACTAGCGGGCCCTTGTACTATGTAGGTTACCTAGCGGGCAGTTGGAATATGTAGGTTAACTAGCGGACAATTGCACGATCTAGGTTAACTAACGGACCTTGGACTATTTAGGTTAACTAGCGGGCACTAGGATTATCTAGGTTAACTAACGGACCTTGAACTATGTACGTTACCTAGCAGGCACTTTGACAATCTAGGTTAACTAACAGGCACTTGGACTATGTAGGTTGCCTAGCGGGCACTTGTACTATGTAGGTTCCCTAGCGGGCACTTGGATTATGTAGGTTCCCTAGCGGGCACTTGGATTATGTAGGTAACCTAGCGGGCACTTGGACTGTCTAGGTTACCTAGCGGGCACTTTGACTAGCTAGGTTAACGAATGGGCACTTGGACTATGTAGGTTACCTAGCAGGCACTTGGACTGTCTAGGTTACCTAGCGGGCACTTTGACTATCTAGGTTAACGAACGGGCACTTGGACTATATAGGTTACCTAGCGGGCACTTGGACTATGTAGGATCCCTATCGGACATTTGTACTACTTAGGTTAACTAGCGGGCACTTTGACTATCTAGGTCAACTAGCGGGCCCTTGTACTATGTAGGTTAACTAGCGGGCACTTGGACTATCTAGGTTAATTAACGGAGCTTGGACTATGTACGTTACCTAGCAGGCACTTTGACAATCTAGGTTAACTAACAGGCACTTGGACTATGTAGGTTGCCTAGCGGGCACTTGTACTATGTAGGTTCCCTAGCGGGCCCTTGGACTATGTAGGTTTCCTAGCGGGCACCTGGACTATCTAGGATAATGAACGGGCACTTGGAATATGTAGGTAACCTAGCGGGCACTTGGACAGTCTAGGTTACCTAGCGGGCACTTGGAATATCTAGGTTAACATACGGACCTTGGACTATGTAGGTTAACTAGCGGGCACGTGGACTATGTACGTCCCCTAGTGGGCACTTGGACTATCTAGGTTAACTAAAGGGCACTAGGACTATCTAGGTTAACTAGCGGGCACTTGGACTATCTAGGTTACCTAGCAGGCACGTGGACTATGTAGGTTAACTAGCGGACACTTGCACGATCTAGGTTAACTAGCGGCCCTTGCACTATGTAGGTTAACTAGCGGGCCCATGGATTGTGTAGGTTTAATAGCAGGCACTTGGACTATCTAGGTTAACTAGCAGGCACTGGACTATGTAGTTTCCCTAGCGGGCATTTGGACTATTTAGGTTACCATCGGGAACTTGGACTATGTAGGATACCTAGCGGGCAATTGGACTATGTACGTCCCCTAGTGGGCACTTGGAATATCTATGTTAAAGAACGGGCACTTGGACTATGTAGGTTGCCTAGCGGGCACTTGGACTATGTAGGTTCCCTAGCGGGCACTTGGATTATTTAGGTTCCCTATCGGGCACTTGGATTATGTAGGTTCCCTATCGGGCACTCGGACTATGTAGGTTAACTAGCGGGCACTTGGACTGTCTAGGTAACCTAGCGGGCACTTGGACTATCTAGGTTAACGAACGGGCACTTGGACTATGTAGGTAACCTAGCGGGCACTTGGACTGTCTAGGTTACCTAGCGGGCACTTTGACTATCTAGGTTAACAAAAGGGCACTTGGACTATGTAGGTTACCTAGCGGGCACTTGGATTATCTAGGTTAGCTAACAGGAACTTGGAATATCTAGGTTAACTAGCGGGCACTTGGACTATCTAGGTCAACTAGCGGGGCCTTGTACTATGTAGCTTAACTAGCGGGCACTTGGACTATCTAGGTTAACTAACGGACCTTGGACTATGTAGGTTAACTAGCGAGCCCTTGGACTATGTAGGTTAACTAGCGGGCACTTGGACTATCTAGGTTTCCTAGCAGGCACTTGGACTATGTACGTCCCCTAGTGGGCACTTGGACTTTCTAGGTTAACTAACGGGCACTAGGACTATCTAGGTTTACTAGCGGGCACTTGGACTATCTAGGTTAACTAGCAGGCACTTGGATTATGAAGGATCCCTAGCGGGCACTTGGACTATCTAGGTTACCTAGCTGGCACTTGGACTATGTACGTCCCCTAGTGGGCAATGGACTATCTAGGTTAACTAACAGGCACTAGGACTATCTAGGTTAACTAGCGGGCACTTTGACTATCTAGGTTAACGAATGGGCACTTGGACTATGTAGGTTACCTAGCGGGCACTTGGGCTATCTAAGTTAACGAACGGGCACTTGGACTACGTAGGATCCCTATCGGACATTTGTACTACATAGGTTAACTAGCGGGCACTTGAACTGTCTAGGTAACCTAGCGGACACATGGACTATCTCGGTTAACGAACGGGCACTTGTACTATGTAGGTAACCTAGCGGGCACTTGGACTGTCTAGGTTACCTAGCGGGCACTTGGACTAGCTAGGTTAACGGATGGGCACTTGGACTATGTAGGTTACCTAGCGGGCACTTGGACTATCTAAGTTAACGAACGGGCACTTGGACTATGTAGGTAACCTAGCGGGCACTTGGACTGTCTAGGTTACCTAGCGGGCACTTTGACTATCTAGGTTAACGAACGGGCACATGGACTATATAGGTTACCTAGCGGGCACTTGGACTATGTAGGATCCCTATCGGACATTTGTACTACTTAGGTTAACTAGCGGGCACTTTGACTATCTATGTCAACTAGCGGGCCCTTGTACTATGTAGGTTAACTAGCGGGCACTTGGACTATCTAGATTAACTAGCGAATCTTGGACTATGTAGGTTAACTAGCGGGCCCTTGGACTATGTAGGTTAACTAGCGGGCACTTGGACTATGTACATACCCTAGTGCGCACTTGGACTATCTAGGTTACCTAGCGGGCACTTGGACTATGTACGTCCCCTAGTGGGCACTTGGACTATCTAGGTTACCTAGCGGGCACTTGGAAAATGTATGTTACCTAGCGGGCATTTGGACTATGTACGTTTCCTAGCGGGTACGTGGACCAGATAGGTTCCCTTGCGGGCACTTTATCTATTTAGGTTAACTAGCGGGCACTTGGACTATCTAGGTTTCCTAGCAGGCACTTGGACTATGTACATACCCTAGAGCGCACTTGGACTATCTAGCTTAACTAACGGGCACTAGGACTATCTAGGTTAACTAGCGGGCACTTGGACTATCTAGGTTACCTAGCAGGCACTTGGATTATGAAGGATCCCTAGCGGGCACTTGGACAATCTAGGTTAACTAGCGGGCACTTGGACTATCAAAGTTAACAAGTGAGCCCTTGGACTATCTAGGTTACCTAGCGGGCACTTGGACTATATAGGTTACCTATCGGGCTCTTGGACTATGTAGGTTACCTTGTGGGCACTTGGACTATCTAAGTTAACGAACGGGCACTTGGAATATGCAGGTAACCTAGCGGGCACTTGGAGTGTCTAGGTTACCTAGTGGGCACTTGGACTTCTAGGTTAATGAACGGGCACTTGGACTATGTAGGTTTGGTAACGGGCACTTTGAGTATCTAGGTTACCTAGTGGGAACTTGGACAATGTAAGTTACCTAGCGGGCACTTGGACTATCTAGGTTACCTAACGGGCACTTTGACTATCTAGGTTACATAGCGGGCACTTGGACTATGTAGGTTAACTAGCGAGCACTTGGACTCTAGGTTACCTAGCAGGCACTTGGACTATCTAGGTTACCTAGCGGGCCCTTGGACTATGTAGGTTTCCTAGCGGGCACCTGGACTATCTAGGTTAATGAACGGGCACTTGGAATATGTAGGTAACCTAGCGGGCACTTGGACAGTCTAGGTTACCTAGCGGGCACTTGGACTATCTAGGTTAACGAACGGGCTCTCGGGCTATGTAGGTAACCTGGCGGACACTTGGACAGTCTAGGTTACCTAGCGGGGAATTGGACTATCTAGGTTAACGATTGGCACTTGGACTATCTAGGTTACCTAGCGGCACAAGGACTATGTAAGTTTCCTAGCGGGCACTTGGACTATCTAGGTTAACTAGCGGACCTTGGACTATGTAGGTTAACTAGTGGGCACCTGGAGTATGTAAGTCCCCTAGTGGGCACTTGGACTATCTAGGTTAACTAACGGGCACTAGGACTATCTAGGTTACCTAGCAGGCACTTGGATTATGAAGGATCCCTAGCGGGCCCTTGGACTATTTAGGTTACCTAGCGGGCACGTGGACTCTGTAGGTTAACTAGCGGACACTTGCACGATCTAGGTTAACTAGAGGGCCCTTGCACTATGTAGGTTAACTTGCAGGCCCATGGATTATGTAGGTTACTAGCAGGCACTTGGACTATGTAGTTTCCCTAGCGGGCATTTGGATTATTTAGGTTACCATCGGGAACTTGGACTATGTAGGTTACCTAGCGGGCACTTGGACTATCTAGTTTACCTAGCAGGCACTTTGACTATCTAGGTTAACTAACGGGCACTTGGACTATGTAGGTTGCCTAGCGGGCACTTGTTCTATGTAGGTTGCCTAGAGGGCACTTGGACTATGTAGGTTCCCTATCGGACACTTGGACTATGTAGGTTAGCTAGTGGGCACTTGCACTGTCAAGGTAACCTAGCGGGCACTTGGACTATGTAGGTAAACTAGCGGGCACGTGGACTGTCTAGGTTACCTAGCGGGCACTTTTACTATCTAGGTTAACGAACGGGCACTTAGACTATGAAGGTTACCGAGCGGGCAATTGGACTATGTAGGATTCCTATCGGACATTTGTACTACGTAGGTTAACTAGCGGGCACTTTGACTATCTAGGTTAACTAGCAGGCACTTGGACTATCTAGGCCAACTAGCGGGCCCTTGTACTATATAGGTTAACTAGCGGGCACGTGGACTATCTAGGTTAACTAGCGGACCTTGGACTATGTAGGTTAACTAGCGGGCCCTTGGACTATGTAGGTTAACTAGCGGGCACTTGGACTATGTACATACCCTAGTACGCACTTGGACTATCTAGGTTACCTAGCGGGCACTTGGACTATGTACGTCCCCTAGTGGGCACTTGGACTATCTAGGTTACCTAGCGGGCACTTGGAATATGTATGTTACCTAGCGGGCACTTGGACTATGTACGTCCCCTAGTGGGCACTTTATCTATTTAGGTTAACTAGCGGGCACTTGGAATATCTAGGTTAACTAGCGAGCTCATGGACTATCTAGGTTAACTAGCGGGCATTTGGACTAGTAGGGCCCCTAGCGGACATTTGGACTATATTGGTTACCTAGCGGATACTTGGACTATGTAGGTTAACGAATGGGCACTTGGACTATGTAGGTAACCTAGTGGTCACTTGAACTGTCTAGGTTACCTAGCGGAGACTTGGAGTATGTAGGTTAACTAGCGGGCACTTGGACTATCTAGGTTAACTAACGGACCTTGGACTATGTAGGTTAACTAGCGGGCACTTGGACTATGTGCGTCCCCTAGTGGGCACTTGGACTATCTAGGTTAACTAACGGGCACTAGGACTATCTAGGTTAACTACTGGGCACTTGGACTATCTAGGTTACCTAGCAGGCACTTGGATTATGAAGAATCCCTAGCGGGCACTTGGACTATCTAGGTTACCTTGCAGGCACGTGGACTATGTAGGTTAACGAGCGGACGCTTGCACGATCTAGGTTAACTAGCGGGCCCTTGCACTATGTAGGTTAACTAATTGGCCCATGGATTATGTAGGTTTAATAGCAGGCACTTGGACTATCTAGGTAAACTAGCAGGCACTTGGACTATGTAGTTTCCCTAGCGGGCATTTGGACTATTTAGGTTACCATTGGGAACTTGGACTATGTAGGATACCTAGAGGGCACTTGGACTATGTACGTCCCCTAGTGGGCACTTTGACTATCTAGGTTAACTAACGGGCACGTGGACTATGTCAGTTGCCTAGCGGGCACTTGGACTATGTAGGTTCCCTAGCGGGCACTTGGATTATGTAGGTTCCCTATCGGACTCTTGGATTATGTAGGTTCCCTATCGGGCACTTGGACTATGTAGGTTAACTAGCGGGCACTTGGACTGTCTAGGTAACCTAGCGGGCACATGGACTATCTAGGTTAACGAACGGGCACTTGGACTATGTAGTTAACCTAGCGGGCACTTGGACAGTCTAGGTTACCTAGCGGGCACTTTGACTATCTAGGTTAACGAAAGGCACTTGGACTATGTAGGTTCCCTAGCGGGCACTTGGACGATCTAGGTTAACTAGCGGGCACTTGGAATATCTAGGTTAACTAGCGGGCCCTTGCACTATGTAGGTTAACTATCGGGAACATGGACTATCTAGGTTAACTAGCGGGTTCTTGGACTATGTAGGTTAACTAGCGGGCACTTGGACTATCTAGGTTAACTAGCGGGCACTTGCACAATGCAGGTTCCCTAGCAGGCACTTTGACTATGTAGGTTCCCTAGGGGGCACTTAGACTATATAGGTTCCCTATGGGCACTTGGACTATCTAGGTTCCCTAACGGGCACTTGGAATATATTGGTTCCCTATCGGGCACTTGGACTATGTAGGTTCCTCAGAGGGCACTTGGACTATGTAGTTACTTATCGGGCATTGGCCTATGTAGGTTAACAAGCAGGCCCTTGGACTATCTAGGTTACCTGGCGGGCACTTGGACTATGTAGGTTAACTAGCAGACACTTGGACAATCTAGGTTACCTAGCGGGCATTTGAACTATGTACATACCCTAGCGGGCACTTGGACTATCTAGGTTACCTAGCAGGCACTTGGAATATGTACGTCCCCTAGCGGGCACTTGGACTATCTAGGTTAACTAGCGGGCACTTGGACGATCAATGTTAATTAGCGGGCACTTGGACTATCTAGGTTAACTAGCGGGCACTTGGACTATCTAGATTAACTAGTGGGCCCATGGACTATCTAGGTTTACTAGCGGGCATCGGACTATCTAGGTTAACTATCGGGCACTTGGACTATGTAGTTTCCCTAGCGGGCATTTGGATTACTTAGGTTACCTAGTGGGCACATGGACTATGTAGGTTACCTAGCGGGCACTTGGACTATGTAGGTTAACTAGAAGGCACTTGGACTATCAAGGTTACCTAGCGCGCCCTTGGACTATGTAGGTTACCAGCGGGCTCTTGGACTATCTAGGTTAAGGAACGTGCACTTGGACTATGTAGGTTATCTAGCGGGCACTTGGACTGTCTAGGTTACCTAGCGGGCACTTGGCCTATCTAGGTTAACGAACAGGCACTTGGACTATGTAGGTTAACTAGCGGACACTTCGACTCTCTAGGTTAGCTAACGGGCAATTGGACTATATAGGTTACCTAGCAGGCACTTTGACTATGTAGGTTCCCTAGCGGGCACTATGACTATTTAGGTTACCTAGCAGGCACTTTGACTATCTAGGTTAACTAACGGGCACTTGGACTATGTAGGTTGCCTAGCGAGCACTTGGACTATGTAGGTTCCCTAGCGGGCACTTGGACTATGTAGGTTACCTAGCAGGCACTTGGACTATGTACGTCCCCTAGCGGGCACTTGGACTATCTAGGTTAATTAGCGGGCACTTGGACGATCTTGGTTAATTAGCGGGCACTTGGACTATCTAGGTTAACTAGCGGGCACTTGGACTATCTAGATTAACTAGCGGGCCCTTGGACTATCTAGGTTTACTAGCGTGCATCGGACTATCTAGGTTAACTATCGGGCACTTGGACTATGTAGTTTCCCTAGCGGGCATTTGGATTACTTAGGTTACCTAGTGGGCACATGGACTATGTAGGTTATCTAGCGGGCACTTGGACTATGTAGGTTAACTAGAAGGCACTTGGACTATCAAGGTTACCTAGCGCGCCCTTGGACTATGTAGGTTACCAGCGGGCTCTTGGACTATCTAGGTTAAGGAACGTGCACTTGGACTATGTAGGTAACCTAGCGGGCACTTGGACTGTCTAGGTTACCTAGCGGGCACTTGGCCTATCTAGGTTAACGAACGGGCACTTGGACTATGTAGGTTAACTAGCGGACACTTCAACTCTCTAGGTTAGCTAACGGGCAATTGGACTATATAGGTTACCTAGCGGGCACTTTGACTATGTAGGTTCCCTAGCGGGCACTTGGACAATTTAGGTTACCTTGCAGGCACTTTGACTCTCTAGGTTAACTAACGGGCACTTGGACTATGTAAGTTGCCTAGCGAGCACTTGGACTATGTAGGTTCCCTAGCGGGCACTTGGACTATGTAGATTCCCTATCGGGTACTTGGACTGTCTAGGTTAACTATCGGGTAATTGGACTGTCTAGGTTACCTGGTGGGCACTTGGACTATGTTGTTTACCTAGCAGGCACTTGGACTATGTAGGTTAACTAGTGGGCACTTGGACTATGTAGGTTAACTAGCGGACACTTGCACGATCTAGGTTAACTAGCGGACCCTTGCACTATGTAGGTTAACTAATTGGCCCATGGATTATGTAGGTTTAATAGCAGGCACTTGGACTATCTAGGTAAACTAGCAGGCACTTGGACTATGTAGTTTCCCTAGCGGGCATTTGGACTATTTAGGTTACCATTGGGAACTTGGACTATGTAGGATACCTAGCGGGCACTTGGACTATGTACGTCCCCTAGTGGGCACTTTGACTATCTAGGTTAACTAACGGGCACTTGGACTATGTTAGTTGCCTAGCGGGCACTTGGACTATGTAGGTTCCCTAGCGGGCACTTGGATTATGTAGGTTCCCTATCGGGCTCTTGGATTATGTAGGTTCCCTATCGGTTACTTGGACTGTCTAGGTTAACAAGCGGGTAATTGGACTATCTAGGTTGCCTAGTGGGCACTTGGACTATGTTGTTTACCTAGCAGGCACTTGGACTATGTAGGTTAACTAGTGGGCACTTGGACTATGAGGGTTAACTAACGGACCTTGGACTATGTAGGTTAACTAGCGGGCACGTGGACTATGTATGACCCCTAGTGGGCACTTGGACTATCTAGGTTAACTAACGGGCACTAGGACTATCTAGGTTAACTAGCGGGCACTTGGACTATCTAGGTTACCTAGCAGGCACTTGGATTATGAAGGATCATTAGCGGGCACTTGGACTATCTAGGTTACCTAGCAGGCACGTGGACTATGTAGGTTAACTAGCGGACACTTGCACGATCTAGGTAAGCTAGCGGCCCTTGCACTATGTAAGTTAACTAGCGGGCCCATGGATTGTGTAGGTTTAATAGCAGGCACTTGGACTATCTAGGTTAACTAGCAGGCACTGGACTATGTAGTTTCCCTAGCGGGCATTTGGACGATTTAGGTTACCATCGGGAACTTGGACTATGTAGGATACCTAGCGGGCACTTGGACTATGTACGTCCCCTAGTGGGCACTTGGACTATCTAGGTTAAAGAACGGGCACTTGGACAATGTAGGTTCCCTAGCGGGCACTTGGATTATGTAGGTTCCCTATCGGGCACTTGGATTATGTAGGTTCCCTAACGGGCACTTGGACTATGTAGGTTATCTAGCGGTCACTTGGACTGTCTAGGTAACCTAGCGGGCACTTGGACTATCTAGGTTAACGAACGAGCACTTGGACTATGTAGGTAACCTAGCGGGCACTTGGACTGTTTAGGTTACCTAGCGGGCACTTTGACTATCTAGGTTAACGAAAGGGCACTTGGACTATGTAGGTTACCTAGCGGGCACTTGGATTATCTAGGTTAGCTAACAGGAACTTGGAATATCTAGGTTACCTAGCGGGCACTTGGACTATGTAGGTTACCTTGCGGGCACTTGTACTATCTAGGTTACCTAACGGGAACTTGGATTATGTAGGTTAACTAGCGGACACTTGGACGATCTGGGTTAACTAGCGGGCACTTAGAATATCTAGGTTAACTAGCGGGCCCTTGGACTATGTAGGTTAACTAGCGGGCCCTTGGATTATGTAGGTTAACTAGCGGGAACTTGGACCATCTAGGTTAACTAGGGGTTCTTGGACTATGTAGGTTAACTAGCGGGCATTTGGACTATCTAGGTTAATTAGCTGACCTTGGACTATGTAGGTTAACTAGCGGGCACTTGGACTATCTAGCTTAACTAGCTGACCTTGGACTATGTAGGTTAACTAGCGGGCACTTGGACTATCTATGTTAACTAGCGGGCACTTGCACAATGCAGGTTTCCTAGCGGGCACTTTGACTATGTAGGTTCCCTAGCGGGCACTTGGACTACATAGGTTCCCTATGGGCACTTGGACTATCTAGGTTCCCTAACGGGCACTTGGAATATATAGGTTCCCTATCAGGCACTTGGACTATGTAGGTTCCTCAGCGGGCACTTGGAATATGTAGGTTCCCCATCGGGCATTGGACTATGTAGGTTAACTAGCAGGACCTTGGACTATCTAGGTTACCTAGGGGGCACTTGGACTATGTAGGTTAACTAGCGGACACTTGGACAATCTAGGTTACCTAGCGGGCACTTGAACTATGTACATACCCTAGAGGGCACTTGAACTATCTAGGTTACCTAGCGGGCACATGGACTATGTACGTACCCTAGCAGGCCCTTGGATTATCTAAGTTAACTAGAAGGCCCTTGGACTATGTAGGTTAAATAGAAGGCACTTGGACTATCAAGGTTACCTATCGGGCACTTGGACTATCTAGGTTAACTAGCGGGTACTTGGACTATCTAGATTAACTAGCGGGCACTTGGACTATGTATTTCCCCTAGCGGGCACTTGGACTATGTAGGTTAACTAGAAGGCAGTTGGACTATCAAGGTTACCTAGCGGGCCCTTGGAATATGTAGGTTACCAGCGGGCACTTGGACTATCTAGGTTAACGAACGTGTACTTGGACTATGTAGGTAACCTAGCGGGCACTTGGACTGTCTAGGTTACCTAGCGGGCACTTGGCCTATCTAGGTTAACGAACGGGCACTTGGACTATGTAGGTTAACTAGCGGACACTTCGACACTCTAGGTTAGCTAACGGGCAATTGGACTATATAGGTTACCTAGCGGGCACTTTGACTATGTAGGTTCCCTAGCGGGCACTTGGACAATTTAGGTTACCTAGCAGGCACTTTGACTATCTAGGTTAACTAACGGGCACTTGGACTATGTAGGTTGCCTAGCAGGTACTTTGACTATGTAGGTTAACTAACGGGCACTTGGACTATGCAGGTTGCCTAGCAAGCACTTGGACTATGTAGGTTCCCTAGCGGGCACTTGGACTATGTAGATTCCCTATCGGGTACTTGGACTGTCTAGGTTAACTAGCGGGTAATTGGACTGTCTAGGTTACCTAGTGGGCACTTGGACTATGTTGTTTACCTAGCAGGCACTTGGACTATGTAGGTTAACTAGCGGGTACGTGGACTATGTACGTCCCCTATTGGGCACTTGGACTATCTAGGTTAACTAACGGGCACTAGGACTATCTAGGTTAACTAGCGGGCACTTGGACTATCTAGGTTACCTAGCAGGCACTTGGATTATGAAGGATCCCTAGCGGGCACTTGGACTATCTAGATTACCTAGCAGCCACGTGGACTATGTAGGTTAACTAGCGGACACTTGCACGATCTAGGTTAACTAGCGGCCCTTGCACTATGTAGGTTAACTAGTGGGCCCATGGAATGTGTAGGTTTAATAGCAGGCACTTGGACTATCTAGGTTAACTAGCAGGCACTGGACTATGTAGTTTCCCTAGCGGGCATTTGGACTATTTAGGTTACCATCGGGAACTTGGACTATGTACGTCCCCTAGTGGGCACTTGGACTATCTAGGTTAAAGAACGGGCACTTGGACTATGTAGGTTGCCTAGCGGGCACTTGGACTATGTAGGTTCCCTAGCTGGCACTTGGATTATGTAGGTTCCCTATCGGGCACTTGGACTATGTAAGTTAACTAGCGGGCACTTGGACTGTCTAGGTAACCTAGCGGGCACTTGGACTATCTAGGTTAACGAACGGGCACTTGGACTATGTAGGTAACCTAGCGGGCACTTGGACTGTCTAGGTTACCTAGCGGGCACTTTGACTATCTAGGTTAACGAAAGGGCACTTGGACAATGTAGGTTACCTAGCGGGCACTTGGACTATGTAGGTTACCTTACGGGCACTTGTACTATCTAGGTTACCTAACGGGAACTTGGACTATGTAGGTTAACTAGCGGACACTTGGACGATCTGGGTTAACTAGCGGGCACTTGGAATATCTAGGTTAACTAGCGGTCCTTTGGACTATGTAGGTTAACTAGCGGGAACTTGGACCATCTAGGTTAACTAGGGGTTCTTGGACTATGTAGGTTAACTAGTGGGCAGTTGGACTATCTAGGTTAATTAGCTGACCTTGGACTATGTACGTTAACTAGCGGGCATTTGACTATCTAGGATAACTAGCTGACCTTGGACTATGTAGGTTAACTAGCGGGCACTTCCACAATGCAGGTTTCCTAGCGGGCACTTTGACTATGTAGGTTCCCTAGCGGGCACTTGGACTATATAGGATCCCTATGGGCACTTGGACTATCTAGGTTCCCTAACGGGCACTTGGAATATATAGGTTCCCTATCAGGCACTTGGACTATGTAGGTTCCTCAGCGGGCACTTGGAATATGTAGGTTCCCCATCGGGCATTGGACTATGTAGGTTAACTAGCAGGACCTTGGACTATCTAGGTTACGTAGCGGGCACTTGGACTATGTAGGTTAACTAGCGGACACTTGGACAATCTAGGTTACCTAGAGGGCACTTGAACTATGTACATACCCTAGCGGGCACTTGGACTATCTAGGTTACCTAGCGGGCACTTGGACTATGTACGTACCCTAGCGGGCACTTGGACTATCTAGGTTAACTAGAAGGCCCTTGGACTATGTAGGTTAAATAGAAGGCACTTTGACTATCAAGGTTACCTAGCGGGCACTTTGACTATCTAGATTAACTAGGGGGCCCTTGGACTATCTAGGTTTACTAGCGGGCACTTGGACTATCTAGGTTAACTAGCGGGCACTTGGACTATGTAGTTTCCCTAGCGGGCACTTGGACTATGTAGGTTAACTAGAAGGCACTTGGATTATCAAGGTTACCTAGCGGGCCCTTGGATTATGTAGGTTACCAGCGGGCACTTGGACTATCTAGGTTAACGAACGTGTACTTGGACTATGTAGGTAACCTAGCGGGCACTTGGACTATCTGGGTTAACGAACGGGCACTTGGACTATGTAGGTAACCTAGCGGGCACTTGGACTGTCTAGGTTTCCTAGCGGGCACTTTGACTATCTAGGTTAACGAAAGGGCACTTGGACTATGTAGGTTACCTTGCGGGCACTTGGATTATCTAAGTTAACGAACGGGCACTTGGACTACGTAGGATCCCTATAGGACATTTGTACTACATAGGTTAACTAGCGGGCAGTTTGACTATCTAGGTTAACTAGCGGGCACTTGGACTATCTAGGTCAACTAGCGGGCCCTTGTACTATGTAGGTTACCTAGCGGGCAGTTGGAATATGTAGGTTAACTAGCGGACAATTGCACGATCTAGGTTAACTAACGGACCTTGGACTATTTAGGTTAACTAGCGGGCACTAGGATTATCTAGGTTAACTAACGGACCTTGAACTATGTACGTTACCTAGCAGGCACTTTGACAATCTAGGTTAACTAACAGGCACTTGGACTATGTAGGTTGCCTAGCGGGCACTTGTACTATGTAGGTTCCCTAGCGGGCACTTGGATTATGTAGGTTCCCTAGCGGGCACTTGGATTATGTAGGTAACCTAGCGGGCACTTGGACTGTCTAGGTTACCTAGCGGGCACTTTGACTAGCTAGGTTAACGAATGGGCACTTGGACTATGTAGGTTACCTAGCAGGCACTTGGACTGTCTAGGTTACCTAGCGGGCACTTTGACTATCTAGGTTAACGAACGGGCACTTGGACTATATAGGTTACCTAGCGGGCACTTGGACTATGTAGGATCCCTATCGGACATTTGTACTACTTAGGTTAACTAGCGGGCACTTTGACTATCTAGGTCAAATAGCGGGCCCTTGTACTATGTAGGTTAACTAGCGGGCACTTGGACTATCTAGGTTAATTAACGGAGCTTGGACTATGTACGTTACCTAGCAGGCACTTTGACAATCTAGGTTAACTAACAGGCACTTGGACTATGTAGGTTGCCTAGCGGGCACTTGTACTATGTAGGTTCCCTAGCGGGCCCTTGGACTATGTAGGTTTCCTAGCGGGCACCTGGACTATCTAGGATAATGAACGGGCACTTGGAATATGTAGGTAACCTAGCGGGCACTTGGACAGTCTAGGTTACCTAGCGGGCACTTGGAATATCTAGGTTAACATACGGACCTTGGACTATGTAGGTTAACTAGCGGGCACGTGGACTATGTACGTCCCCTAGTGGGCACTTGGACTATCTAGGTTAACTAAAGGGCACTAGGACTATCTAGGTTAACTAGCGGGCACTTGGACTATCTAGGTTACCTAGCAGGCACGTGGACTATGTAGGTTAACTAGCGGACACTTGCACGATCTAGGTTAACTAGCGGCCCTTGCACTATGTAGGTTATCTAGCGGGCCCATGGATTGTGTAGGTTTAATAGCAGGCACTTGGACTATCTAGGTTAACTAGCAGGCACTGGACTATGTAGTTTCCCTAGCGGGCATTTGGACTATTTAGGTTACCATCGGGAACTTGGACTATGTAGGATACCTAGCGGGCAATTGGACTATGTACGTCCCCTAGTAGGCACTTGGAATATCTATGTTAAAGAACGGGCACTTGGACTATGTAGGTTGCCTAGCGGGCACTTGGACTATGTAGGTTCCCTAGCGGGCACTTGGATTATTTAGGTTCCCTATCGGGCACTTGGATTATGTAGGTTCCCTATCGGGCACTCGGACTATGTAGGTTCACTAGCGGGCACTTGGACTGTCTAGGTAACCTAGCGGGCACTTGGACTATCTAGGTTAACGAACGGGCACTTGGACTATGTAGGTAACCTAGCGGGCACTTGGACTGTCTAGGTTACCTTGCGGGCACTTTGACTATCTAGGTTAACAAAAGGGCACTTGGACTATGTAGGTTACCTAGCGGGCACTTGGATTATCTAGGTTAGCTAACAGGAACTTGGAATATCTAGGTTAACTAGCGGGCACTTGGACTATCTAGGTCAACTAGCGGGCCCTTGTACTATGTAGCTTAACTAGCGGGCACTTGGACTATCTAGGTTAACTAACGGACCTTGGACTATGTAGGTTAACTAGCGAGCCCTTGGACTATGTAGGTTAACTAGCGGGCACTTGGACTATCTAGGTTTCCTAGCAGGCACTTGGACTATGTACGTCCCCTAGTGGGCACTTGGACTTTCTAGGTTAACTAACGGGCACTAGGACTATCTAGGTTTACTAGCGGGCACTTGGACTATCTAGGTTAACTAGCAGGCACTTGGATTATGAAGGATCCCTAGCGGGCACTTGGACTATCTAGGTTACCTAGCGGGCACTTGGACTATGTACGTCCCCTAGTGGGCAATGGACTATCTAGGTTAACTAACAGGCACTAGGACTATCTAGGTTAACTAGCGGGCACTTTGACTATCTAGGTTAACGAATGGGCACTTGGACTATGTAGGTTACCTAGCGGGCACTTGGGCTATCTAAGTTAACGAACGGGCACTTGGACTACGTAGGATCCCTATCGGACATTTGTACTACATAGGTTAACTAGCGGGCACTTGGACTGTCTAGGTAACCTAGCGGACACATGGACTATCTCGGTTAACGAACGGGCACTTGTACTATGTAGGTAACCTAGCGGGCACTTGGACTGTCTAGGTTACCTAGCGGGCACTTGGACTAGCTAGGTTAACGGATGGGCACTTGGACTATGTAGGTTACCTAGTGGGCACTTGGACTATCTAAGTTAACGAACGGGCACTTGGACTATGTAGGTAACCTAGCGGGCACTTGGACTGTCTAGGTTACCTAGCGGGCACTTTGACTATCTAGGTTAACGAACGGGCACATGGACTATATAGGTTACCTAGCGGGCACTTGGACTATGTAGGATCCCTATCGGACATTTGTACTACTTAGGTTAACTAGCGGGCACTTTGACTATCTAGGTCAACTAGCGGGCCCTTGTACTATGTAGGTTAACTAGCGGGCACTTGGACTATCTAGATTAACTAGCGAATCTTGGACTATGTAGGTTAACTAGCGGGCCCTTGGACTATGTAGGTTAACTAGCGGGCACTTGGACTATGTACATACCCTAGTGCGCACTTGGACTATCTAGGTTACCTAGCGGGCACTTGGACTATGTACGTCCCCTAGTGGGCACTTGGACTATCTAGGTTACCTAGCGGGCACTTGGAAAATGTATGTTACCTAGCGGGCATTTGGACTATGTACGTTTCCTAGCGGGTACGTGGACCAGATAGGTTCCCTTGCGGGCACTTTATCTATTTAGGTTAACTAGCGGGCACTTGGACTATCTAGGTTTCCTAGCAGGCACTTGGACTATGTACATACCCTAGAGCGCACTTGGACTATCTAGCTTAACTAACGGGCACTAGGACTATCTAGGTTAACTAGCGGGCACTTGGACTATCTAGGTTACCTAGCAGGCACTTGGATTATGAAGGATCCCTAGCGGGCACTTGGACAATCTAGGTTAACTAGCGGGCACTTGGACTATCAAAGTTAACAAGTGAGCCCTTGGACTATCTAGGTTACCTAGCGGGCACTTGGACTATATAGGTTACCTATCGGGCTCTTGGACTATGTAGGTTACCTTGTGGGCACTTGGACTATCTAAGTTAACGAACGGGCACTTGGAATATGCAGGTAACCTAGCGGGCACTTGGAGTGTCTAGGTTACCTAGTGGGCACTTGGACTTCTAGGTTAATGAACGGGCACTTGGACTATGTAGGTTTGGTAACGGGCACTTTGAGTATCTAGGTTACCTAGTGGGAACTTGGACAATGTAAGTTACCTAGCGGGCACTTGGACTATCTAGGTTACCTAACGGGCACTTTGACTATCTAGGTTACATAGCGGGCACTTGGACTATGTAGGTTAACTAGCGAGCACTTGGACTCTAGGTTACCTAGCAGGCACTTGGACTATCTAGGTTACCTAGCGGGCCCTTGGACTATGTAGGTTTCCTAGCGGGCACCTGGACTATCTAGGTTAATGAACGGGCACTTGGAATATGTAGGTAACCTAGCGGGCACTTGGACAGTCTAGGTTACCTAGCGGGCACTTGGACTATCTAGGTTAACGAACGGGCTCTCGGGCTATGTAGGTAACCTGGCGGACACTTGGACAGTCTAGGTTACCTAGCGGGGAATTGGACTATCTAGGTTAACGATTGGCACTTGGACTATCTAGGTTACCTAGCGGCACAAGGACTATGTAAGTTTCCTAGCGGGCACTTGGACTATCTAGGTTAACTAGCGGACCTTGGACTATGTAGGTTAACTAGTGGGCACCTGGAGTATGTAAGTCCCCTAGTGGGCACTTGGACTATCTAGGTTAACTAACGGGCACTAGGACTATCTAGGTTACCTAGCAGGCACTTGGATTATGAAGGATCCCTAGCGGGCACTTGGACTATTTAGGTTACCTAGCGGGCACGTGGACTCTGTAGGTTAACTAGCGGACACTTGCACGATCTAGGTTAACTAGAGGGCCCTTGCACTATGTAGGTTAACTTGCGGGCCCATGGATTATGTAGGTTACTAGCAGGCACTTGGACTATGTAGTTTCCCTAGCGGGCATTTGGATTATTTAGGTTACCATCGGGAACTTGGACTATGTAGGTTACCTAGCGGGCACTTGGACTATCTAGTTTACCTAGCAGGCACTTTGACTATCTAGGTTAACTAACGGGCACTTGGACTATGTAGGTTGCCTAGCGGGCACTTGTTCTATGTAGGTTGCCTAGAGGGCACTTGGACTATGTAGGTTCCCTATCGGACACTTGGACTATGTAGGTTAACTAGTGGGCACTTGCACTGTCAGGGTAACCTAGCGGGCACTTGGACTATGTAGGTAAACTAGCGGGCACGTGGACTGTCTAGGTTACCTAGCGGGCACTTTTACTATCTAGGTTAACGAACGGGCACTTAGACTATGAAGGTTACCGAGCGGGCAATTGGACTATGTAGGATTCCTATCGGACATTTGTACTACGTAGGTTAACTAGCGGGCACTTTGACTATCTAGGTTAACTAGCAGGCACTTGGACTATCTAGGCCAACTAGCGGGCCCTTGTACTATATAGGTTAACTAGCGGGCACGTGGACTATCTAGGTTAACTAGCGGACCTTGGACTATGTAGGTTAACTAGCGGGCCCTTGGACTATGTAGGTTAACTAGCGGGCACTTGGACTATGTACATACCCTAGTACGCACTTGGACTATCTAGGTTACCTAGCAGGCACTTGGACTATGTACGTCCCCTAGTGGGCACTTGGACTATCTAGGTTACCTAGCGGGCACTTGGAATATGTATGTTACCTAGCGGGCATTTGGACTATGTACGTTTCCTAGCGGGTACGTGGACCAGATAGGTTCCCTAGCGGGCACTTTATCTATTTAGGTTAACTAGCGGGCACTTGGAATATCTAGGTTAACTAGCGAGCTCATGGACTATCTAGGTTAACTAGCGGGCATTTGGACTATTAGGGCCCCTAGCGGACATTTGGACTATATTGGTTACCTAGCGGATACTTGGACTATGTAGGTTAACGAATGGGCACTTGGACTATGTAGGTAACCTAGTGGTCACTTGAACTGTCTAGGTTACCTAGCGGAGACTTGGAGTATGTAGGTTAACTAGCGGGCACTTGGACTATCTAGGTTAACTAACGGACCTTGGACTATGTAGGTTAACTAGCGGGCACTTGGACTATGTGCGTCCCCTAGTGGGCACTTGGACTATCTAGGTTAACTAACGGGCACTAGGACTATCTAGGTTAACTACTGGGCACTTGGACTATCTAGGTTACCTAGCAGGCACTTGGATTATGAAGAATCCCTAGCGGGCACTTGGACTATCTAGGTTACCTTGCATGCACGTGGACTATGTAGGTTAACTAGCGGACGCTTGCACGATCTAGGTTAACTAGCGGGCCCTTGCACTATGTAGGTTAACTAATTGGCCCATGGATTATGTAGGTTTAATAGCAGGCACTTGGACTATCTAGGTAAACTAGCAGGCCCTTGGACTATGTAGGTTAAATAGAAGGCACTTGGACTATCAAGGTTACCTATCGGGCACTTGGACTATCTAGGTTAACTAGCGGGTACTTGGACTATCTAGATTAACTAGCGGGCACTTGGACTATGTATTTCCCCTAGCGGGCACTTGGACTATGTAGGTTAACTAGAAGGCACTTGGACTATCAAGGTTACCTAGCGGGCCCTTGGAATATGTAGGTTACCAGCGGGCACTTGGACTATCTAGGTTAACGAACGTGTACTTGGACTATGTAGGTAACCTAGCGGGCACTTGGACTGTCTAGGTTACCTAGCGGGCACTTGGCCTATCTAGGTTAACGAACGGGCACTTGGACTATGTAGGTTAACTAGCGGACACTTCGACTCTCTAGGTTAGCTAACGGGCAATTGGACTATATAGGTTACCTAGCGGGCACTTTGACTATGTAGGTTCCCTAGCGGGCACTTGGACAATTTAGGTTACCTAGCAGGCACTTTGACTATCTAGGTTAACTAACGGGCACTTGGACTATGTAGGTTGCCTAGCAGGCACTTTGACTATGTAGGTTAACTAACGGGCACTTGGACTATGCAGGTTGCCTAGCAAGCACTTGGACTATGTAGGTTCCCTAGCGAGCACTTGGACTATGTAGATTCCCTATCGGGTAATTGGACTGTCTAGGTTAACTAGCGGGTAATTGGACTGTCTAGGTTACCTAGTGGGCACTTGGACTATGTTGTTTACCTAGCAGGCACTTGGACTATGTAGGTTAACTAGAGGGCACTTGGACTATCTAGGTTAACTAACGGACCTTGGACTATGTAGGTTAACTAGCGGGTACGTGGACTATGTACGTCCCCTATTGGGCACTTGGACTATCTAGGTTAACTAACGGGCACTAGGACTATCTAGGTTAACTAGCGGGCACTTGGACTATCTAGGTTACCTAGCAGGCACTTGGATTATGAAGGATCCCTAGCGGGCACTTGGACTATCTAGATTACCTAGCAGCCACGTGGACTATGTAGGTTAACTAGCGGACACTTGCACGATCTAGGTTAACTAGCGGCCCTTGCACTATGTAGGTTAACTAGTGGGCCCATGGAATGTGTAGGTTTAATAGCAGGCACTTGGACTATCTAGGTTAACTAGCAGGCACTGGACTATGTAGTTTCCCTAGCGGGCATTTGGGCTATTTAGGTTACCATCGGGAATTTGGACTATGTAGGATACCTAGCGGGCACTTGGACTATGTACGTCCCCTAGTGGGCACTTGGACTATCTAGGTTAAAGAACGGGCACTTGGACTATGTAGGTTGCCTAGCGGGCACTTGGACTATGTAGGTTCCCTAGCTGGCACTTGGATTATGTAGATTCCCTATCGGGCACTTGGATTATGTAGGTTCCCTATCGGGCACTTGGACTATGTAAGTTAACTAGCGGGCACTTGGACTGTCTAGGTAACCTAGCGGGCACTTGGACTATCTAGGTTAACGAACGGGCACTTGGACTATGTAGGTAACCTAGCGGGCACTTGGACTGTCTAGGTTACCTAGCGGGCACTTTGACTATCTAGGTTAACGAAAGGGCACTTGGACAATGTAGGTTACCTAGCGGGCACTTGGACTATGTAGGTTACCTTACGGGCACTTGTACTATCTAGGTTACCTAACGGGAACTTGGACTATGTAGGTTAACCAGCGGACACTTGGACGATCTGGGTTAACTAGCGGGCACTTGGAATATCTAGGTTAACTAGCGGTCCTTTGGACTATGTAGGTTAACTAGCGGGAACTTGGACCATCTAGGTTAACTAGGGGTTCTTGGACTATGTAGGTTAACTAGTGGGCAGTTGGACTATCTAGGTTAATTAGCTGACCTTGGACTATGTACGTTAACTAGCGGGCATTTGACTATCTAGGATAACTAGCTGACCTTGGACTATGTAGGTTAACTAGCGGGCACTTCCACAATGCAGGTTTCCTAGCGGGCACTTTGACTATGTAGGTTCCCTAGCGGGCACTTGGACTATATAGGATCCCTATGGGCACTTGGACTATCTAGGTTCCCTAACGGGCACTTGGAATATATAGGTTCCCTATCAGGCACTTGGACTATGTAGGTTCCTCAGCGGGCACTTGGAATATGTAGGTTCCCCATCGGGCATTGGACTATGTAGGTTAACTAGCAGGACCTTGGACTATCTAGGTTACGTAGCGGGCACTTGGACTATGTAGGTTAACTAGCGGACACTTGGACAATCTAGGTTACCTAGAGGGCACTTGAACTATGTACATACCCTAGCGGGCACTTGGACTATCTAGGTTACCTAGCGGGCACTTGGACTATGTACGTACCCTAGCGGGCACTTGGACTATCTAGGTTAACTAGAAGGCCCTTGGACTATGTAGGTTAAATAGAAGGCACTTTGACTATCAAGGTTACCTAGCGGGCACTTTGACTATCTAGATTAACTAGGGGGCCCTTGGACTATCTAGGTTTACTAGCGGGCACTTGGACTATCTAGGTTAACTAGCGGGCACTTGGACTATGTAGTTTCCCTAGCGGGCACTTGGACTATGTAGGTTAACTAGAAGGCACTTGGATTATCAAGGTTACCTAGCGGGCCCTTGGATTATGTAGGTTACCAGCGGGCACTTGGACTATCTAGGTTAACGAACGTGTACTTGGACTATGTAGGTAACCTAGCGGGCACTTGGACTATCTGGGTTAACGAATGGGCACTTGGACTATGTAGGTAACCTAGCGGGCACTTGGACTGTCTAGGTTTCCTAGCGGGCACTTTGACTATCTAGGTTAACGAAAGGGCACTTGGACTATGTAGGTTACCTTGCGGGCACTTGGATTATCTAGGGTAGCTAACAGGAACTTGGAATATCTAGGTTACCTAGCAGGCACTTGGACTATGTAGGTTACCTTGCGGGCACTTGTACTATCTAGGTTACCTAACGGGAACTTGGACTATGTAGGTTATCTAGCGGACACTTGGACGATCTAGGTTAACTAGCTGACCTTGGACTATGTAGGTTAACTAGCGGGCACTTGTACTATCTAGGTTAACTAGCGGGCACTTGCACAATGCAGGTTCCCTAGCGGGCACTTTGACTATGTAGGTTCCCTAGCGGGCACTTAGTCTATATAGGTTCCCTATGGGCACTTGGAAAATCTAGGTTCCCTAACGGGCACTTGGAATATATTGGTTCCCTATCAGGCACTTGGACTATGTAGGTTCCTCAGAGGGCACTTGGACTATGTAGTTCCTTATCGGGCCTTGGCCTTGTAGGTTAACAAGCAGGCCCTTGGACTATCTAGGTTACCTGGCGGGCACTTGGACTATGCAGGTTAACTAGCGGACTCTTGGACAATCTAGGTTACCTAGCGGGCACTTGGACGATCTAGGTTAATTTGCGGGCACTTGGACTATCTAGGTTAACTAGCGGGCACTTGGACTATCTAGATTAACTAGCGGGCCCTTGGACTATCTAGGTTTACTAGCGGGCATCGGACTATCTAAGTTAACTATCGGGCACTTGGACTATGTAGTTTCCCTAGCGGGCATTTGGATTACTTAGGTTACCTAGCGGGCACTTTGACTATCTAGGTTAACGAACGGGCACTTGGACTATGTTGGTTAACTAGCGGACACTTTGACTCTCTAGGTTAGCTAACGGGCAATTGGACTATCTAGGTTACCTAGCGGGCACTTTGACTATATAGGTTCCCTAGCGGGCACTTGGACAATTTAGGTTACCTAGCAGGCACTTTGACTATCTAGGTTAACTAACGGGCACTCGGAATATGTAGGTTCCCTAGCGGGCACTTGGACTATGTAGATTCCCTTACGGGTACATGGACTGTCTAGGTTGACTAGCCGGTAATTGGACTGTCTAGGTTACCTAGTGGGCACTTGGACTATGTTGTTTACCTAGCAGGCACTTGGACAATGTAGGTTAACTAGCGGGCACTTGGACTATCTAGGTTAACATACGGACCTTGGACTATGTAGGTTAACTAGCGGGCACGTGGACTATGTACGTCCCCTAGTGGGCACTTGGACTATCTAGGTTAACTAACGGGCACTAGGACTATCTAGGTTAACTAGCGGGCACTTGGATTATGAAGGATCCCTAGCGGGCACTTGGACTATCTAGGTTACCTAGCAGCCACGTGGACTATGTAGGTTAACTAGCGGACACTTGCACGATCTAGGTTAACTAGCGGCCCTTGCACTATGTAGGTTAACTAGCGGGCCCATGGATTGTGTAGGTTTAATAGCAGGCACTGGACTATGTAGTTTCCCTAGCGGGCATTTGGACTATTTAGGTTACCATCGGGAACTTGGACTATGTAGGATACCTAGCGGGTACTTGGACTATGTACGTCCCCTAGTGGGCACTTGGACTATCTAGGTTAACGAACGGGCACTTGGACTATGTAGGTTGCCTAGCGGGCACTTGGACTATGTAGGTTCCCTAGCGGGCACTTGGATTATTTAGGTTCCCTATCGGGCACTTGGATTAAGTAGGTTCCCTATCGGGCACTTGGACTATGTAGGTTAACTAGCGGGCACTTGGACTGTCTAGGTAACCTAGCGGGCACTTGGACTATCTAGGTTAACGAACGGGCACTTGGACTATGTAGGTAACCTAGCGGGCACTTGGACTGTCTAGGTTACCTAGCGGGCACTTTGACTATCTAGGTTAATGAAAGGGCACTTGGACTATGTAGGTTACGTAGCGGACACTTGGACGATCTGGGTTAACTAGCGGGCACTTGTAATATCTAGGTTAACTAGCGGGCACTTGTACTATCTAGGTTAGCTAACGGGAACTTGGACTATGTAGGTTAACTAGCGGACACTTGGACGATCTGGGTTAACTAGCGGGCACTTGGAATATCTAGGTTAACTAGCGGGCCCTTGGACTATGTAGGTTAACTAGCGGGAACTTGGACCATCTATGTTAACTAGCGGGTTCTTGGACTATGTAGGTTAACTAGCGGGCAGTTGGACTATCTAGGTTAACTAGCTGACCTTGGACTATGTACGTTACCTAGCGGGCACTTGGACTATCTAGGTTAACCAGCTGACCTTGGAATATGTAGGTTAACTAGCGGGCACTTGCACTATCTAGGTTAACTAGCGGGCACTTGCACAATGCAGGTTTCCTAGCGGGCACTTTGACTATGTAGGTTCCCTAGCGGGCACTTGGACAATATAGGTTCCCTATGGGAACTTGGACTATCTAGGTTCCCTAACGGGCACTTGGAATATATAGGTTCCCTATCAGGCACTTGGACTATGTAGGTTCCTCAGCGGGCACTTGGAATATGTAGGTTCCCCATCGGGCATTGGACTCTGTAGGTTAACTAGCAGGACCTTGGACTATCTAGGTTACGTAGCGGGCACTTGGACTATGTAGGTTAACTAGCGGACACTTGGACAATCTAGGTTACCTAGCGGGCACTTGAACTATGTACATACCTTCGCGGGCACTTGGACTATCTAGGTTACCCAGTGGGCACTTGGACTATGTACGTACCCTAGCGGGCACTTGGACTATCTAGGTTAACTAGCGGGCACTTGGACTTTCTAGATTAACTAGCGGGCCCTTGGACTATCTAGGTTTACTAGCGGGCACTTGACTATCTAGGTTAACTAGCGGGCACTTGGACTATGTAGTTTCCCTAGCGGGCACTTGGACTATGTATGTTAACTAGAAGTCACTTGGACTATTAAGGTTACCTAGCGGGCCCTTGGACTATGTAGGTTACCAGCGGGCACTTGGACTATCTAGGTTAACGAACGTGCACTTGGACTAAGTAGGTAACCTAGCGGGCATTTGGATTGTCTAGGTTACCGAGCGGGCACTTGGCCTATCTAGGTTAACAAATGGGCACTTGGACTATGTAGGTTAACTAGCGGACACTTCGACTATCAAGGTTAGCTAACGGGCAATTGGACTATCTAAGTTACCTAGCGGGCACTTGGACTATGTAGGTTCCCTAGCGGGCACTTGGACTAACTAGGTTACCTAGCAGGCACTTGGATTATGAAGGATCCCTAGCGGGCACTTGGACAATCTAGGTTAACTAGCAGGCACTTGGACTATCTAGGTTACCTAGAGGGCACTTGGACTATGTACGTTCCCTAGCGGGCACTTGGGCTATCTACGTTACCTAGCGGGCACTTGGACTATGTAGGTTAACGAACGGGCACTTGGACTATGTAGGCAACCTAATGGTCACTTGGACTGTCTAGGTTACCTAGCGGGGACTTGGACTATGTAGGTTAACTAGCGGGCACTTTGACTATGTAGGATCCCTATGGGACATTTTTACTAATTAGGTTAACTAGTGGGCACTTTGACTATCTAGGTTAACTAGCGGGCACTTGGACTATCTAGGTCAAATAGCGGGCCCTTGTACTATGTTTCTTAACTAGCGGGCACTTGGAATATCTAGGTTAACTAACGGACCTTGGACTATGTAGGTTAACTAGCGGGCCCTTGGACTATGTAGGTTAACTAGCGGGCACTAGGATTATCTAGGTTAACTAACGGACCTTGGACTATGTGGGTTAACTAGCGGGCACTTGGACTATCTATGTTTCCTAGCAGGCACTTGGACTATGTACGTCCCCTAGTGGGCACTTGGACTGTCTAGGTTAACTAACGGGCACTAGGACTATCTAGGTTTACTAGCGGGCATTTGGACTATCTAGGTTAACTAGCAGCACTTGGATTATGAAGGATCCCTAGCGGGCACTTGGACTATCTAGGTTACCTAGCGGGCACTTGGACTATGTACGTCCCCTAGTGGGCACTTGGACTATCTAGGTTAACTAACAGGCACTAGGACTATCTAGGTTAACTAGCGGGCACTTTGACTATCTAGGTTAACGAATGGGCACTTGGACTATGTAGGTTACCTAGCGGGCACTTGGACTATCTAAGTTAACGAACGGGCACTTGGACTACGTAGGATCCCTATAGGACATTTGTACTACATAGGTTAACTAGCGGGCACTTTGACTATCTAGGTTAACTAGCGGGCACTTGGACTATCTAGGTCAACTAGCGGGCCCTTGTACTATGTATGTTACCTAGCGGGCAGTTGGAATATGTAGGTTAACTAGCGGACAATTGCACGATCTAGGTTAACTAACGGACCTTGGACTATTTAGGTTAACTAGCGGGCACTAGGATTATCTAGGTTAACTAACGGACCTTGGACTATGTACGTTACCTAGCAGGCACTTTGACAATCTAGGTTAACTAACAGGCACTTGGACTATGTAGGTTGCCTAGCGGGCACTTGTACTATGTAGGTTCCCTAGCGGGCACTTGGATTATGTAGGTTCCCTAGCGGGCACTTGGATTATGTAGGTTCCCTAGCGGGCACTTGGTCTATGTAGGTAACCTAGCGGGCACTTGGACTGTCTAGGTTACCTAGCGGGCACTTTGACTAGGTAGGTTAACGAATGGGCACTTGGACTATGTAGGTTACCTAGCGGGCACTTGGACTATCTAAGTTAACGAACGGGCACTTGGACTATGTAGGTAACCTAGCGGGCACTTGGACTGTCTAGGTTACCTAGCGGGCACTTTGAATATCTAGGTTAACGAACGGGCACTTGGACTATATAGGTTACCTAGCGGGCACTTGGACTATGTAGGATCCCTATCGGACATTTGTACTACTTAGGTTAACTTGCGGGCACTTTGACTATCTAGGTCAACTAGCGGGCCCTTGTACTATGTAGGTTAACTAGCGGGCACTTGGACTATCTAGGTTAACTAACGGACCTTGGACTATGTACGTTACCTAGCAGGCACTTTGACAATCTAGGTTAACTAACAGGCACTTGGACTATGTAGGTTGCCTAGCGGGCACTTGGACTATGTAGATTCCCTTACGGGTACTTGGACTGTCTAGGTTAACTAGCGGGTAATTGGACTGTCTAGGTTACCTAGTGGGCACTTGGACTATGTTGTTTACCTAGCAGGCACTTGGACTATGTAGATTAACTAGCGGGCACGTGGACTATGTACGTCCCCTAGTGGGCACTTGGACTATCTAGGTTAACTAACGGGCACTAGGACTATCTAGGTTAACTAGGGGGCACTTGGATTATGAAGGATCCCTAGCGGGCACTTGGACTATCTAGGTTACCTAGCAGGAACTTGGAATATCTAGGTTACCTAGCGGGCACTTGGACTATGTAGGTTACCTTGCGGGCACTTGTACTATCTAGGTTACCTAACGGGAACTTGGACTATGTAGGTTAACTAGCGGACACTTGGACGATCTGGGTTAACTAGCGGGCACTTGGAATATCTAGGTTAACTAGCGGGCCCTTGGACTATGTAGGTTAACTAGCGGGAACTTGGACCATCTAGGTTAACTAGCGGGTTCTTGGACTATGTAGGTTAACTAGCGGACACTTGGACAATCTAGGTTACCTAGCGGGCACTTGAACTATGTACATACCCTAGCGGGCACTTGGACTATCTAGGTTACCTAGCGGGCACTTGGACAATGTACGTACCCTAGCGGGCACTTGGACTATCTAGATTAACTAGCGGGCACTTGGACTATGTAGTTTCCCTAGCGGGCACTTGGACTATGTAGGTTAACTAGAAGTCACTTGGACTATCAAGGTTACCTAGCGGGCCCTTGGACTATGTAGGTTACCAGCGGGCACTTGGACTATCTAGGTTAACGAACGTGCACTTGGACTAAGTAGGTAACCTAGCGGGCATTTGGATTGTCTAGGTTACCGAGCGGGAACTTGGCCTATCTAGGTTAACGAACGGGCATTTGGACTATGTAGGTTAACGAGCGGACACTTCGACTATCAAGGTTAGCTAACGGGCAATTGGACTATCTAGGTTACCTAGCGGGCACTTGGACTATGTAGGTTCCCTAGCGGGCACTTGGATTATCTAGGTTACCTAGCAGGCACTTGGATTATGAAGGATCCCTAGCGGGCACTTGGACAATCTAGGTTAACTAGCAGGCACTTGGACTATCTAGATTATCTAGAGGGCACTTGGACTATGTACGTTCCCTAGCGGGCACTTGGGCTATCTACATTACCTAGCGGTCACTTGGACAATATAGGTTAACGAACGGGCACTTGGACTATGTAGGTAACCTAGCTGGCACTTGGACTGTCTAGGCTACCTAGCGGGGACTTGGACTATGTAGGTTAACTAGCGGGCACTTGGACTATGTAGGATCCCTATGGGACATTTGTACTACTTAGGTTAACTAGCGGGCACTTTGACTATCTAGGTTAACTAGCGGGCACTTGGACTATCTAGGTCAACTAGCGGGCCCTTGTACTATGTAGCTTAACTAGCGGGCACTTGGAATATCTAGGTTAACTAACGGACCTTGGACTATGTAGGTTAACTAGCGAGCCCTTGGACTATGTAGGTTAACTAGCGGGCACTTGGACTATCTAGGTATCCTAGCAGGCACTTGGACTATGTACGTCCCCTAGTGGGCACTTGGACTGTCTAGGTTAACTAACGGGCACTAGGACTATCTAGGTTTACTAGCGGGCATTTGGACTATCTAGGTTAACTAGCAGCACTTGGATTATGAAGGATCCCTAGCGGGCACTTGGACTATCTAGGTTACCTAGCGGGCACTTGGACTATGTACGTCCCCTAGTGGGCAATGGACTATCTAGGTTAACAAACAGGCACTAGGACTATCTAGGTTAACTAGCGGGCACTTTTACTATCTAAGTTAACGAACGGGCACTTGGACTATGTAGGATCCCTATCGGACATTTGTACTACATAGGTTAACTGGCGGGCACTTGGACTGTCTAGGTAACCTAGCGGACACATGGACTATGTAGGTTAACGAACGGGCACTTGTACTATGTAGGTAACCTACCGGGCACTTGGACTGTCTAGGTTACCTAGCGGGCACTTGGACTAGCTAGGTTAACGAATGGGCACTTGGTCTATGTAGGTTACCTAGCGGGCACTTGGACTATCTAAGTTAACGAACGGGCACTTAGACTATGTAGGTAACCTAGCGGGCACTTGAACTGTCTAGGTTACCTAGTGGGCACTTTGACTATCTAGGTTAACGAACGGGCACATGGACTATATAGGTTACCTAGCGGGCACTTGGACTATGTAGGATCCCTATCAGACATTTGTACTACTTAGGTTAACTAGCGGGCACTTTGACTATCTAGGTCAACTAGCGGGCCCTTGTACTATGTAGGTTAACTAGCGGGCACTTGGACTATCTAGATTAACTAGCGAATCTTGGACTATGTAGGTTACCTAGAGTGCCCTTGCACTATGTAGGTTAACTAGCGGGCACTTGGACTATCTAGGTTAACTAACGGGCACTAGGACTATCTAGGTTACCTAGCAGGCACCTGGATTATGAAGGATCCCTAGCGGGCACTTGGACTATTTAGGTTACCTAGCGGGCACGTGGACTCTGTAGGTTAACTAGCGGACAGTTGCACGATCTAGGTTAACTAGAGGGCCCTTGCACTATGTAGGTTAACTTGCGGGCCCATGGATTATGTAGGTTACTAGCAGGCACTTGGACTATGTAGTTTCCCTAGCGGGCATTTGGATTATTGAGGTTACCATCGGGAACTTGGACTATGTAGGTTACCTAGCGGGCACTTGGACTATCTAGTTTACCTAGCAGGCACTTTGACTATCTAGGTTAACTAACGGGCACTTGGACTATGTAGGTTGCCTAGCGGGCACTTGTTCTATGTAGGTTGCCTAGAGGGCACTTGGACTATGTAGGTTCCCTATCGGACACTTGGACTATGTAGGTTAACTAGCGGGCACTTGCACTGTCAAGGTAACCTAGCGGGCACTTGGACTATCTAGGTTAAAGAACGGGCACTTGGACTATGTAGGTAAACTAGCGGGCACGTGGACTATCTAGGTTACCTAGCGGGCACTTTTACTATCTAGGTTAACGAACGGGCACTTAGACTATGAAGGTTACCGAGCGGGCAATTGGACTATGTAGCATTCCTATCGGACATTTGTACTACGTAGGTTAACTAGCGGGCACATTGACTATCTAGGTTAACTAGCAGGCACTTGGACTATCTAGGCCAACTAGCGGGCCCTTGTACTATATAGGTTAACTAGCGGGCACGTGGACTATCTAGGTTAACTAGCGGACCTTGGACTATGTAGGTTAACTAGCGGGCCCTTGGACTATGTAGGTTAACTAGCGGGCACTTGGACTATGTACATACCCTAGTGCGCACTTGGACTATCTAGGTTACCTAGCGGGCACTTGGACTATGTACGTCCCCTAGTGGGCACTTGGACTATCTAGGTTACCTAGCGGACACTTGGAATATGTACGTTACCTAGCGGGCATTTGGACTATGTACGTTTCCTAGCGGGTACGTGGACCAGATAGGTTCCCTAGCGGGCACTTTATCTATTTAGGTTAACTAGCGGGCACTTGGACTATCTAGGTTAACTAGCGAGCACTTGGACTATCTAGATTAACTAGCGGGCATTTGGACTATTAGGGCCCCTACCTGGCATTTGGACTATATTGGTTACCTAGCGGATACTTGGACTATGTAGGTTAACGAATGGGCACTTGGACTATGTAGGTAACCTAGTGGTCACTTGAACTGTCTAGGTTACCTAGCGGACACTAAGACTATGTAGGTTAACTAGCGGGCACTTGGACTATCTAGATTAACTAGCGGGCCCTTAGACGATGTAGGTTAACTAGCGGGCCCTTGCACTATGTAGGTTAACTAGCGGGCCCATGGATTATGTAGGTTTACTAGCAGGCACTTGGACTATCTAGGTTAACTAGCGGGCACTTGGACTATGTAGGTTCACTAGCGGGCATTTGGACTATATAGGTTACCTGGTGGGCACTTGGACTATGTAGGTTACCTAGCGGGCACTTGGATTATCTAGGTTACATAGCAGGCACTTTGACTATCTACGTTAACTAACGGGAACTTGGACTATGTAGTTTCCCTAGGGGGCATTTGGACTATTTAGGTTACCTAGCGGGCACTTGGACTATGTAGGTTACCTAGCGGGCACTTGGACTATCTAGGTTACCTTGCAGGCACTTTGACTATCTAGGTTAACTAATGGGCACTTGGACTATGTAGGTTGCCTAGCGGGCACTTGGATTATGTAGGTTAACTAGCGGGCACTTGGACTGTCTAGGTTACCTAGTGGGCACTTGTATTATCTAGGTTAACGAACGGGCACTTGGACTATGTAGGTTACCTAGCCGCCACTTTCACTATCTAAGTTAGCTAACAGGTACTTGGACTATCTAGGTTCCCTAGCGGGCACTTGTACTATCTAGGTTACCTAGCTGGCACTTGGACTATGTAGGTCAACTAGCGGGCCCTTGGACTATCTAGGTTAGCCAACGGGCCCTTAGATTATGTAGGTTAACTAGCGGGTACTTGGACTATGTAGGCTAACTAGGGGGCCCTTGGACGATCTAGGTTACCTAGCGGGTACTTGAACTATCTAGGTTAAGTAGCAGGCACTTGCAGTATCTAGGTTGCCTAGCGGGTACTTGGACTATGTATGTTCCCTAGCGTGCACTTGGACTATCTATGTTAACTAGCGGACACTTGCACTATGTAGGTTACCCCGGAGGCACTTGGAATATCTAGGTTAACTAGGTGGCACTTGGACTTAGTAGGTCAACTAGCGGGTCCTTGGACTATCAAGGTTACCCACCAGGCACTTAGATTGTGTAGGTTAACTAGCGGGCACTTGGAATATGTAGGTTAAGTAGAAGACACTTGCACTCTGAAGGTTAACTAGCGGGCCCATGGACTATGTAGGTTTACTAGCGGGCCCTTGGACTATCTAGGTTCCCTAAAGGGCACTTGGACTATCTAGGTTACCGAACGGGCACTTGGACTATCTAGGTTACCTAGCGGGAACTTAGACTATGTGGGCTACCTAGGGGGCCCTTGGACTATCTAGGTTAACTAGCGTGCACTTGGACTATGTAGGTTCCTTAGCGCGCACTTGGACTATCTAGGTGTACTAGCGGGCACTTGTACGATATAGGTTAACTAGCATGCCCTTGGAATATCTATGTCACGGAGCGGGCACTTGGTATATAGGTTAACTAGCGGGCACTTGGACTATGTAGGTTAACTAGAGGACACTTGGACTATCTAGGTTAACTAGTGGGCCCTTGGACTATGTAGGTTAACTAGCGGGCACTTGGACAATCTTGGTTAACTAGCGGGCACTTGAATGGTCTAGGTTAACTAGCGGGCACTTGGACTATCAAAGTGAACAAGTGAGCCATTGGACTATGTAGGTTAACTAGCGGGCCCTTGGACTATCTAGGTTACCTAGTGGGCACTTGGACTATATAGGTTACCTAGCGGGCACTTGGACTATGTGGGTTACCTAGTGGGCACTTGGACTATCTAGGTTAACGAACGGGCACTTGGAATATGCAGGTAACCTAGCGGGAACTTGGACTGTCTAGGTTACCTAGCGGGCACTTGGACTTCTAGGTTAACGAATGGACTCTTGGACTATGTAGGTTGCCTATCGGGCACTTGGAATATCTAGGTTAGGTAACGGGCACTTGGACTATCTAGGTTACGTAACGGGCACTTTGACTATCTAGGTTTCATAGCGGGCACTTGGACTATGTAGGTTAACTAGCGAGCACTTGGACTCTAGGTTATCTAGCGTGCACTGGGACTATCTAGGTTACCTAGCGGGCCCTTGGACTATGTAGGTTTCCTAGCGGGCACTTGGACTATCTAGGTTAAGAACGGGCACTTGGACTATGTAGGTAACCTAGCGGGCACTTGGACAGTCTAGGTTACCTAGCGGGCACTTGGGCTATGTATGTACCTTACGGAGACTTGAACTATGTAAGTTAACTACCGGGCACTAGTACTATGTATGTTAACTATCGGGCCCTTGGACTACTTAGGTTAACTAGCGGACACTTGCACTATGTATGTTACCTAGCAGGCACTTGGACTATCTAGGTTAACTAGCGGACGCTTGGACTATGTAGGTTAACTAGCGAACACTTGCACTATGTAGGTTACCTAGCGAGCACTTGGACTATGTAGGTTAACTAGCAGGCCCTTGGACTATCGAGGTTATCTAGCAGGCACTTGGACTATGTAGGTTAACTAGCGGGCACTTGCACTCTCTAGGTTACCTAGCGGGCACTTGGACTATGTAGTTTACCTAGCAGACACTTGCACTATGTAGGTTACCTAGTGAGCACTTGGACTATGTAGGTTAACTAGAGGACACTTGGACAATCTAGGTTAACTAGTGGGCCCTTGGACTATGTAGGTTCACTAGGCAGTACTTGGACGATCTAGGTTAACTAGCGGGCACTTGAACGATCTAGGTTAACTAAGGGGCGCTTGGACTATCAAAGTTAACAAGCGAGCCCTTGGACTATGTAGGTTAACTAGCAGGCCCTTGGACTATCTAGGTTAACTAGTGGGCCCTTGGACTATGTAGGTTAACTAGCAGGCACTGGACAATCTAGGTTAACTAGCGGCACTTGGACGATCTAGGTTAACAAGCGGGCACTTGGACTATCAAAGTTAACAAGTGAGCTCTTAGACTATGTAGGTTAACTAGCGGGCCCTTGGACTATCTAGGTTACCTAGCGGGCACTTGGACTATGTAGGTTAACTAGAGGACACTTGGAATATCAAAGTTAACAAGTGAGCCCTTGGACTATGTAGGTTACCTAGGTGGCACTTGGACTATGTAGGTCAACTAGTGGGCCCTTGGACTATCTAGGTTAGCTAACGGGCACTAGGACTATCTAGGTTAACTAGTGGGCACTTGGACTATCTAGGTTACCTAGAAGGCACTTGGATTATGAAGGATCCCTAGCGGGCACTTGGACTATCTAGGTTACCTTGCGGGCACTTGGACTATGTAGGTTAACTAGCGGACACTTGCACGATCTAGGTTAACTAGCGGGCCCTTGCACTATGTAGGTTAACTAGCGGTCCCATGGATTATGTAGGTTTACTAGCAAGCACTGGAATATCTAGGTTAACTAGCGGGCACTTGGACTATGTAGTTTCCCTAGCGGGCATCTGGATTATTTAGGTTACCTAGTGGGCACTTGGATTATATAGGTTACCTAGTGGGCACTTGGACTATGTAGGATCCCTATCGGACATTTGGACTACTTAGGTTACCTAGCAGGCACTTGGACTATCTAGGTTCACTAGCGGGCACTTGGACTATCTATGTCAACTAGTGGGCCCTTGTACTATGTAGGTTAAATAGCGAGCACTTGGACTATCTAGGTTAACTAGCGGACCTTGGACTCTGTAGGTTAACTAGCGGGTCTTTGGAGTATGTAGGTTAACTAGAGGGCACTTGGACTATCTAGGTTAACTAGCGTGCACTTGGACTATCTAGGTTAACTAGCGGGCACTTGGATGATCAATGTTAACTAGCTGGCACTTAGACTATCTAGGTTAGCTAACGGGCACATGGACTAAGTACGTCCCCTAGTGGGCACTTGGACTATCTAGGTTAACTAACGGGCACTTGGACTATCTAGGTTACCTCGCAGGCACTTAGACTATGAAGGTTCCCTAGCAGGCACTTGGATTATCTAGGTTACCCAGTGGGCACTTGGACTATGTAGGTCAACTAGCGGGCCCTTGGACTATCTAGGTTAGCTAACTGGCACGTGGACTATGTAGGTTAAATAGCGGACACTTGCACTATGTAGGTTAACTAGCGGGCCCATTGACTATGTAGGTTAACTACTGGGCACTTGGACGATGTAGGTTAACTAGCGGGCTCTTGGATTTTCTAGGTTAGCTAGCGGGCTCTTGCACTATGTAGGTTAACTAGTGGGCCCATTGACTATGTAGGTTAACTAGCAGGCACTTGGACGATCTAGGTTAACTAGCGGGCACTTGGACGATATAGGTTAAATAGCGGGCACTTGGATTATGTAGGTTACCTAGGGGGCACTTGGACTATGTAGGTTCCCTATCGTGCACTTGGACTATGTAGGTTAACTAGCGGACACTTGGACTATCTAGGTTAGCTAAAGGGCAATTGGAATATCAAGGTTACCTAAAAGGCAATTGGACTATATAGATAACCTAGCGGGCACTTAGACTTTGTAGGTTACCTAGCGGGCACTTGGACTATCTAGGTTACCTAGCTCGCACTTGAACTATCTACGTTACCTAGCGGGTTCTTGGAGTATGTAGGTTACCTAGCGGGCTGTTGGACTATCTGGTTACCTAGCGGGCACTTGGACTATCTAGGTTAACTAACGGGCACTTGGAGTATGTAGGTTCCCTAGCGGGCCCTTGGACTATGTAAGTTCCCTAACGGCACTTGGACTAGGTAGGTTCCCTAGCGGGCACTTGGTCTATCTAGGTTAACTAGCGGGCACTTGGAATATCTAGGTTAACTAGCGAGCACTTGGACTATTTAGGATAACTAGCGGGCACTTGGACTATTAGGGTCCCTAGCGGGCATTTGGACAATATAGGTTACCTAGCGGGCACTTGGACTATGTAGGTTAACGAACAGGCACTTGGACTATGTAAGTAACCTAGTGGTCACTTGAACTGTCTAGGTTACCAAGCGGGCACTTGGACTATGTAGGTTAACTAGCGGGTACTTGGACTATCTAGGTTAACTAGCGGGCCCTTGGACGATGTAGATTAACAAGCGGGCCCTTGGACTATGTAGGTAAACTAGCGGGCCCTTGGACTATGTAGATTAACTAGCGGCACTTGAACTATCTACGTTAACTAGCGGGCCCTTGGACTATGTAGATTCCCTAGAGGGCACTTGGACTATGTATGTTCCAGAGCGGGTACTTCGACTATATAGGTTCCCTAACAGGCACTTAAACTATGTAGGTTCCAGAGCGGCCACTTGGACTATCTAGGTTCCCTTGCGGGCACTTGGACTATGTAGGTTAACTAGCGGACTCTTGGACGATCTAGGTTAACTTGCGGGTACTTGGATTATGTAGGTTAACTAGCAGGTCATTGGACTATCTAGGTTAACTAGCGTGCACTTGGATGATCTAGGTTAACTAGCGGGTACTTGGACTATGTAGGTTAACTAGCGGGCCCTTGGACTATGAATATTAACTAGCAGCACTTGGACTATCTACGTTAACTAGCGGGCACTTGGACTATGTATGTTCCTTACGGACACTTGAACTATGTAAGTTAACTACCGGGCACTTGTACTATGTATGTTAACTAGCGGGCCCTTGGACTACTTAGGTTAACTAGCGGACACTTGCACTATATATGTTACCTAGCGGGCACTTGGACTATCTAGGTTAACTAGCGGGCGCTTGGACTATGTAGGTTAACTAGCGGACACTTGCACTATGTAGGTTAACTAGCAGGCCCTTGGACTATCTAGGTTACCTAGCAGGCACTTGGACTATGTTGGTTAACTAGCGGGCACTTGCACTCTCTAGGTTACCTGGCGGGCACTTGGACTATGAACCTTCCCTAGCGGGCACTTGGACTATCTATGTTAACTAGCGGGCACTTGGACTATCTAGGTTACCTAATGGGCACTTTGACTATCTAGGTTACATAGCGGGCACTTGGACTATGTAGGTTAACTAGCGAGCACTTGGACTCTAGGTTACCTAGCAGGCACTTGGACTATCTAGGTTACCTAGCGGGCCCTTGGACTATGTAGGTTTCCTAGCGGGCACCTGGACTATCTAGGTTAATGAACGGGCACTTGGAATATGTAGGTAACCTAGCGGGCAGTTGGACAGTCTAGGTTACCTAGCGGGCACTTGGACTATCTAGGTTAACGAACGGGCACTTGGGCTATGTAGGTAACCTAGCGGACACTTGGACAGTCTAGGTTACCTAGCGGGTAATTGGACTATCTAGGTTAACGATTGGCACTTGGACTATCTAGGTTAACTAGCGGCACATGGACTATGTAAGTTACCTAGCGGGCACTTGGACTATCTAGGTTAACTAGCGGACCTTGGACTATGTAGGTTAACTAGTGGGCACCTGGACTATGTAAGTCCCCTAGTGGGCACTTGGACTATCTAGGTTAACTAACAGGCACTAGGACTATCTAGGTTACCTAGCAGGCACTTGGATTATGAAGGATCCCTAGCGGGCACTTGGACTATTTAGGTTACCTAGCGGGCACGTGGACTCTGTAGGTTAACTAGCGGACACTTGCACGATCTAGGTTAACTAGAGGGCCCTTGCACTATGTAGGTTAACTTTCGGGCCCATGGATTTTGTAGGTTAACTAGCGGGCACTTGGACTATATAGTTTCCCTAGCGGGCATTTGGATTATTTAAGTTACCATCGGGAACTTGGACTATGAAGGTTACCTAGCGGGCACTTGGACTATCTAGTTTACCTAGCAGGCACTTTGACTATCTAGGTTAACTAACGGGCACTTGTTCTATGTAGGTTGCCTAGCGGGCACTTGGACTATGTAGGTTCCCTATCGGGCACTTGGAGTATGTAGGTTAACTAGCGGGCACTTTGACTATCTAGGTTAACTAGCAGCCCTTGGACTATCTAGGCCAACTAGCGGGCCCTTGTACTATGTAGGTTAACTAGCGGGCACGTGGACTATCTAGGTTAACTAGCGGACCTTGGACTATGTAGGTTAACTAGCGGGCCCTTGGACTATGTAGGTTAACTAGCGGGCACTTGGACTATCTAGGTTTCCTTGCAGGCACTCGGACTATGTACATACCCTAGTGCGCACTTGGACATTCTAGGTTGCCTAGCGGGCACTTGGACTATGTAGGTTCCCTATCGGGCACTTGGAGTATGTAGGTTAACTAGCGGGCACTTGGACTGTCTAGGTTACCAAGCGGGTACTTTGACTATCTAGGTTAAAGAACGGGCACTTGGAATATGTAGGTAAACTAGCGGGCACGTGGACTGTCTAGGTTACCTAGCGGGCACTTTTACTATCTAGGTTAACGAACGGGCACTTAAACTATGTAGGTTACCTAGCGGGCAATTGGACTATGTAGGATCCCTATCGGACATTTGTACTACGTAGGTTAACTAGCGGGCACTTTGACTATCTAGGTTAACTAGCAGGCCCTTGGACTATCTAGGCCAACTAGCGGGCCCTTGTACTATGTAGGTTAACTAGCGGACACGGGGACTATCTAGGTTAACTAGCGGACCTTGGACTATGTAGGTTAACTAGCGGGCCCTTGGACTATGTAGGTTAACTAGCGGGCACTTGGACTATCTAGGTTTCCTTGCAGGCACTCGGACTATGTACATACCCTAGTGCGCACTTTGACATTCTAGGTTACCTAGCGGGCACTTGGACTATGTACGTCCCCTAGTGGGCACTTGGACTATCTAGGTTACCTAGCAGGCACTTGGATTATGAAGGATCCCTAGTGGGCACTTGGACTATCTAGGTTACCTAGCGGGCACTTGGAATATGTACGTTACCTAGCGGGCATTTGGACAATGTACGTTTCCTAGCGGGTACGTGGAACAGATAGGTTCCCTAGCGGGCACTTTATCTATTTAGGTTAACTAGCGGGCACTTGGACTATCTAGGTTAACTAGCGAGCACTTGGACTGTCTAGGTTAACTAGCGGGCATTTGGACTATATTGGTTACCTAGCGGATACTTGGACTATGTAGGTTAACGAATGGGCACTTGGACTATGTAGGTAACCTAGTGGTCACTTGAACTGTCTAGGTTACCTAGCGGACACTAAGACTATGTAGGTTAACTAGCGGGCACTTGGACTATCTAGGTTAACTAGCGGGCCCTTAGACGATGTAGGTTAACTAGCGGGCCCATGGATTATGTAGGTTTACTAGAAGGCACTTGGACTATCTAGGTTAACTAGCGGGCACTTGGACTATCTAGGTTAACTAGCAGGCACTTGGACTATGTAGGTTAACTAGCGGGCATTTAGACTATATAGGTAACCTAGCGGGCACTTGGACTATGTAGGTTACCTAGCGGGCACTTGGACTATCTAGGTTACATAGCAGGCACTTTGACTATCTACGTTAACTAACGGGCACTTGGACTATGTAGTTTCCCTAGGGGGCATTTGGACTATTTAGGTTACCTAGTGGGCATTTGGACTATGTATGTTACCTAGCGGGCACTTGGACTATCTAGGTTACCTTGCAGGCACTTTGACTATCTAGGTTAACTAACGGGCACTTGGACTATGTAGGTTGCCTAGCGGGCACTTGGATTATGTAGGTTAACTAGCGGGCACTTGGACTGTCTAGGTTACCTAGTGGGCACTTGTATTATCTAGGTTAACAAAAGGGCACTTGGACTATGTAGGTTACCTAGCCGCCACTTTCACTATCTAGGTTAGCTAACAGGCACTTGGACTATCTAGGTTCCCTAGCGGGCACTTGTACTATCTAGGTTACCTAGCTGGCACTTGGACTATGTAGGTCAACTAGCGGGCCCTTGGACTATTTAGGTTAGCCAACGGGCCCTTAGATTATGTAGGTTAACTAGCGGGTACTTGGACTATGTAGGCTAACTAGGGGGCCCTTGGACGATCTAGGTTACCTAGCGGGTACTTGAACTATCTAGGTTAACTAGCGGGCACTTGCAGTATCTAGGTTGCCTAGCGGGTACTTGGACTATGTATGTTCCCTAGCGTGCACTTGGACTATCTATGTTAACTAGCGGACACTTGCACTATGTAGGTTACCCAGGAGGCACTTGGACTATCTAGGTTAACTAGCGGGCACTTGGACTAAGTAGGTCAACTAGCGGGTCCATGGACTATCAAGGTTAGCCACCAGGCACTTAGATTGTGTAGGTTAACTAGCGGGCACTTGGAATATGTAGGTTAAGTAGCAGAAACTTGCACTCTGAAGGTTAACTAGCGGGCCCATGGACTATGTAGGTTTACTAGTGGGCCCTTGGACTATCTAGGTTCCCTAAAGGGCACTTGGACTATCTAGGTTACCGAACGGGCACTTGGACTATCTAGGTTACCTAGCAGGAACTTGGACTATGTAGGCTAACTAGGGGGCCCTTGGACTATCTAGGTTAACTAGCGTGCACTTGGACTATGTAGGTTCCTTAGCGCGCACTTGGACTATCTAGGTGGCCTAGCTGGCACTTGGACGATATAGGTTAACTAGCATGCCCTTGAATATCTAAGTCACGTAGCGTGCACTTGGTATATAGGTTAACTAACGGGCACTTAGACTATGTAGGTTAACTAGAGGACACTTGGACTATCTAGTTTAACTAGTGGGCCCTTGGACTATGTAGGTTAACTAGCGGGCACTTGGACAATCTAGGTTAACTAGCGGGCACTTGAATGGTCTAGGTTAACTAGCGGGAACTTCGACTATCAAAGTGAACAAGTGAGCCCTTGGACTATGTAGGTTAACTAGCGGTCCCTTGGACTATCTAGGTTACCTAGTGGGCACTTGGACTATATAGGTTACCTAGGGGGCACTTGGACTATGTGGGTTACCTAGTGGGCACTTGGACTATCTAGGTTAACGAACGGGCACTTGGAATATGCAGGTAACCTAGCGGGAACTTGGACTGTCTAGGTTACCTAGTGGGCACTTGGACTTCTAGGTTAACGAACGGGCTCTTGGGCTATGTAGGTTGCCTAGCGGGCACTTGGAATATCTAGGTTAGGTAACGGGCACTTGGACTATCTAGGTTACCTAACGGGCACTTTGACTATCTAGGTTACATAGCGGGCACTTGGACTATGTAGGTTAACTAGCGAGCACTTGGACTCTAGGTTATCTAGCGGGCACTTGGACTATCTAGGTTACCTAGCGGGCACTTGGAGTATGTAGGTTAAGAACGGGCACTTGGACTATGTAGGTAACCTACCGGGCACTTGGACAGTCTAGGTTACCTAGCGGGCACTTGGGCTATGTATGTTCCTTACGGACACTTGAACTATGTAAGTTAACTACCGGGCACTTGTACTATGTATGTTAACTATCGGGCCCTTGGACTACTTAGGTTAACTAGCGGACACTTGCACTATGTATGTTACCTAGCAGGCACTTGGACTATCTAGGTTAACTAGCGGACGCTTGGACTATGTAGGTTAACTACCGGACACTTGCACTATGTAGGTTACCTAGCGGGCACTTGGACTATGTAGGTTAACTAGCAGGCCCTTGGACTATCTAGGTTATCTAGCAGGCACTTGGACTATGTAGGTTAACTAGCGGGCACTTGCACTCTCTAGGTTACCTAGCGGGTACTTGGACTATGTAGTTTACCTAGCAGACACTTGCACTATGTAGGTTACCTAGCGGGCACTTGGACTATGTAGGTTAACTAGAGGACACTTGGACAATCTAGGTTAACTAGTGGGCCCTTGGACTATGTAGGTTCACTAGGCAGTACTTGGACGATCTAGGTTAACTAGCGGGCACTTGAACGATCTAGGTTAACTAAGGGGCGCTTGGACTATCAAAGTTAACAAGCGAGCCCTTGGACTATGTAGGTTAACTAGCAGGCCCTAGGACTATCTAGGTTAACTAGTGGGCCCTTGGACTATGTAGGTTAACTAGCAGGCACTGGACAATCTAGGTTAACTAGCGGCACTTGGACGATCTAGGTTAACAAGCGGGCACTTGGACTATCAAAGTTAACAAGTGAGCTCTTAGACTATGTAGGTTAACTAGAGGGCCCTTGGACTATCTAGGTTACCTAGCGGGCACTTGGACTATGTAGGTTAACTAGAGGACACTTGGAATATCAAAGTTAACAAGTGATCCCTTGGACTATGTAGGTTACCTAGGTGGCACTTGGACTATGTAGGTCAACTAGCGGGCCCTTAAACTATCTAGGTTAGCTAACGGGCACTAGGACTATCTAGGTTAACTAGCGGGCACTTGGACTATCTAGGTTACCTAGCAGGCACTTGGATTTTAAGGATCCCAAGCGGGCACTTGGACAATCTTGGTTAACTAGCGGGCACTTGGACTATCAAAGTTAACAAGTGAGCCCTTGGACTATGTAGGTTAACTAGCGGGCCCTTGGACTATCTTGGTTACCTAGCGGGTACTTGGACTATATAGGTTACCTAGCGGGCACTTGGACTATGTAGGTTACCTAGTGGGCACATGGACTATCTAAGTTAACGAACGGGCACTTGGAATATGCAGGTAACCTAGTGGGCACTTGGATGTCTAGGTTACCTAGTGGGCACTTGGACTTCTAGGTTAATGAACGGGCACTTGGACTATGTAGGTTGCTTAGCGGACATTTGGATTATCTAGGTTTGTTAACGGACACTTTGAGTATCTAGGTTACCTAGTGGGAACTTGGACAATGTAAGTTACCTAGCGGGCAATTGGACTATCTAGGTTACCTAACGGGCACTTTGACTATCTAGGTTACATAGCGGGCAATTGGACTATGTAGGTTAACTAGCGAGCACTTGGACTCTAGGTTACCTAGCAGGCACTTGGACTATCTAGGTTACCTAGCGGGCCCTTGGACTATGTAGGTTTCCTAGCGGGCACCTGGACTATCTAGGTTAATGAACGGGCACTTGGAATATGTAGGTAACCTAGCGGGCACTTGGACAGTCTAGGTTACCTAGCGGGCAATTGGACTATGTAGGTTACCTAGCGGGCACTTGGATTATGTAGGTTCCCTATCGGGCACTTAGATTATGTAGGTTCCCTATCGGGCACTTGGACTATGTAGGTTAACTAGCGGGCACTTGGACTGTCTAGGTAACCTAGCGGGCACTTGGACTATCTAGGTTAACGAACGGGCACTTGGACTATGTAGGTAACCTAGCGGGCACTTGGACTGTCTAGGTTACCTAGCGGGCACTTTGACTATCTAGGTTAACGAAAGGGCACTTGGACTATGTAGGTTACCTAGCGGGCACTTGGTTTATCTAGGTTAGCTAACAGGAACTTGGAATATCTAGGTTACCTAGCGGGCACTTGGACTATGTAGGTTACCTTGCGGGCACTTGTACTATCTAGGTTACCTAACGGGAACTTGGACTATGTAGGTTAACTAGCGGACACTTGGACGATCTGGGTTAACTAGCGGGCACTTGGAATATCTAGGTTAACTAGCGGGCCCTTGGACTATGTAGGTTAACTAGTGGGAACTTGGACCATCTAGGTTAACTAGCGGGTTCTTGGACTATTTAGGTTAACTAAAGGGCAGTTGGACTATCTAGGTTAACTAGCTGACCTTGAACTATGTACGTTAACTCGCGGGCACTTGGACTATCTAGGTTAACTAGCTGACCTTGGACTATGTAGGTTAACTAGCGGGCACTTGGACTATCTAGGTTAACTAGCGGGCACTTGCACAATGCAGGTTTCCTAGCGGGCACTTTGACTATGTGTGTTCCCTAGCGGGCACTTGGACAATATAGGTTCCCTATGGGCACTTGGACTATCTAGGTTCCCTAACGGGCACTTGGAATATATAGGTTCCCTATCAGGCACTTGGACTATGTAGGTTCCTCAGCGGGCACTTGGAATATGTAGGTTCCCCATCGGGCATTGGACTATGTAGGTTAACTAGCAGGACCTTGGACTATCTAGGTTACCTAGCGGGCACTTGAACTATGTACATACCCTAGCGGGCACTTGGACTATCTAGGTTACCTAGCGGGCACTTGGACTATGTACGTACCCTAGCGGGCACTTGGACTATCTAGGTTAACTAGCGGGCACTTGGACTTTCTAGATTAACTAGCGGGCACTTGGACTATCTAGGTTTACTAGCGGGCACTTGGACTATCTAGGTTAACTAGCGGGCACTTGGACTATGTGGGTTCCCTAGCGGGCATTTGGACTATCTAAGTTACCTAACGGGCACTTGGACTATATAGGTTCCCTAGCGCGCACTTGGATTATGTACGTTCCCTATCGGGCACTTGGACTATGTAGGTTAACTAGCGGGCATTTGGACGATGTAGGTTACCTAGAGGGCACTTGGACTATGTAGGTTCCCTATCGGGCATTAGGACTATGTAGGTTACCTAGCGGGCCCTTGGACTATCTAGGTTACCTAGGGGGAACCTGGACAATGTAGGTTAACTAGTGGGCACTTGGACTATCTAGGTTACCTAGCGGGCACTTGGACTATGTACGTTCCCTAGCGGGCACTTGGACTATCTATGTTACCTAGCGGGCACTTGGACTATGTAGGTTACCTAGCGGGCACTTGGACTATGTACGTTTCCTAGCGGGTACTTGGACTAGATAGGCTCCCTAGAGGTCACTTGGTCTATCTAGGTTAACTAGCGGGCACTTGGACTATCTAGGTTAACTAGCGAGCACTTGGACTATCTAGGTTAACTAGCGGGCATTTGGAATATTAGGGTCCCTAGCGGGCATTTGGACTATATTGGTTACCTAGCGGATACTTGGACTATGTAGGTTAACGAACGGGCACTTGGACTATGTAGGTAACCTAGTGGTCACTTGAACTGTCTAGGTTACCTAGCGGGTACTTAGACTATGTAGGTTAACTAGCGGGCACTTGGACTATCTAGGTTAACTAGCGGGCCCTTAGACGATGTAGGATAACTAGCGGGCCCTTGCACTATGTAGGTTAACCAGCGGGCCCATGGATTATGTAGGTTTACTAGCAGGCACTTGGACTATCTAGGTTAACTAGCGGGCACTTGGACTATCTAGGTTAACTAGCGGGCACTTGGACTATGTAGGTTCACTAGCGGGCATTTGGACTATATAGGTTACCTAGCGGGCACTTGGACTATGTAGGTTACCTAGCGGGCACTTGGACTATCTAGGTTACATAGCAGGCACTTTGACTATCTAGGTTAACTAACGGGCACTTGGACTATGTATTTTCCCTAGTGGGCATTTGGACTATTTAGGTTACCTAGCGGGCACTTGGACTATGTAGGTTACCTAGAGGGCACTTGGACTATCTAGGTTACCTAGCAGGCACTTTGACGATCTAGGTTAACTAACGGGCACTTGGACTATGAAGGTTGCCTAGCGGGCACTTGGATTATGTAGGTTCCCTATCGGGCACTTGGACTATGTAGGTTAACTAGCGGGCACTTGGACTGTCTAGGTAACCTAGTGGGCACTTGTATTATCTAGGTTAACGAACGGGCACTTGGACTATGTAGGTTACCTAGCCGCCACTTGCACTATCTAGGTTAGCTAACAAGCACTTGGACTATCTAGGTTCCCTAACGGGCACTTGTACTATCTAGGTTACCTAGCTGGCACTTGGACTATGTAGTCCAACTAGCGGGCCCTTGGACTATCTAGGTTAGCCAACAGGCACTTAGATTATGTAGGTTCACTAGCGGGCACTTGGACTACGTAGGCTAACTAGGGGGCCCTTGGACGATCTAGGTTACTTAGCGGGTACTTGAACTATCTAGGTTAACTAGCGGGCACTTGCAGTGTCTAGGTTACCTAGCAGGCACTTGGACTATCTAGGTTAACTAGCGGGCACTTGGACTATGTAGGTCAACTAGCGGGTCTTTGGACTATCAAGGTTAGCCAACGGGCACTTAGATTGTGTAGGTTAACTAGCGGGCACTTGGAATATGTAGGTTAAGTAGCGGACACTTGCACTATGAAGGTTAACTAGCAGGCCCTTGGACTATCTAAGTTACCTAGCGGGCACTTGGACTATCTAGGTTAACTAGCGGGCACTTGGACGATCTAGGTTAACTAGAGGGCACTTGGACTATCTAGGTTAACTAGCGTGCACTTGGACTATCTAGGTTAACTAGCGGGCACTTGGATGATCACTGTTAACTAGCGGGCACTTGGACTATCTAGGTTAGCTAAAGGGCACTTGGACTAAGTACGTCCCCTAGTGGGCACTTGGACACTCTAGGTTAACTAACGGGCAATAGGACTATCTAGGTTACCTAGCTGGCACTTGGACTATGAAGGTTCCCTAGCGGGCACTTGGATTATCTAGGTTACCCAGGGGGCACTTGGACAATATAGGTTAACTAGCAGGTCCTTGGAATATCTAGGTTAGCTAACTGGCACTTGGACTCTGTAGGTTAACTAGCGGACACTTGCACGATCTAAGTTAACTAGCGGGCTCTTGCACTATGTAGGTTAACTAGCGGGCCCATTGACTCTGTTGGTTAACTAGCGGGCATTTCGACGATCTAGGTTAACTAGCAGGCACTTGGACTATATAGGTTAACTAGCGGGCACTTGGATTATCTAGGTTACCTAGCGGGCATTTGGATTATGTAGGATCCTATCGGACATTTGGACTACTTAGGTTACCTAGCGGGCACTTGGACTATGTAGGTTAACTTGCGGGCACTTGGACGATCTAGGTTAACTAGAGGGCACTTGGACTATCTAGGTTAACTAGCGTGCACTTGGACTATCTAGGTTAACTAGCAGGCACTTGGACTATGTAGGTTAACTAGCGGGGCCTTGGACTATGTAGATTAACTAGCGGCACTTGGACTATCTACGTTAACTAGCGGGCCCATGGACTATGTAGATTCCCTAGCGGGCATTTGGACTATATAGATAATCTAGCGGGCACTTAGACTTTGTAGGTTACCTAGCGGGCACTTGGACTATCTAGGTTACCTAGCTGGCACATGAACTATCTACGTTACCTAGCGGGTTCTTGGAGTATGTAGGTTACCTAGCGGGCTGTTAGACTATCTAGGTTACTAAGCGGGCACTTGGACTATCTAGGTTAACTAACGGGCACTTGGATTATGTAGGTTCCCTAGCGGGTTCTTGGATTATGTAGGTTCCCTATCGGGCACTTGGACTATGTAGGTTAATTAGCGGGCACATGGACTGTCTAGGTAACCTAGCGGGCACATGGACTATCTAGGTTAACGAACGGGCACTTGGACTATGTAGGTAACCTAGCGGGCAGTTGGACTGTCTAGGTTACCTAGCGGGCACTTGGACTATCTAGGTTAACGAAAGGGCACTTGGACTATATAGGTTACCTAGCGGGCACTTGGACGATCTAGGTTAACTAGCGGGCACTTGGAATATCTAGGTTAACTAGCGGGCCCTTGCACTATGTAGGTTAACTATCGGGAACATGGACTATCTAGGTTAACTAGCGGGTTCTTGGACTATGTAGGTTAACTAGCGGGCACTTGGAGTATCTAGGTTAACTAGCGGGCACTTGCACAATGCAGGTTCCCTAGCGGGCACTTTGACTATGTAGGTTCCCTAGCGGGCACTTAGACTATATAGGTTCCTTATCGGGCACTTGGACTATGTAGGTTCCTCAGAGGGCACTTTGACTATGTAGTTCCTTATCGGGCATTGGCCTATGTAGGTTAACAAGCAGGCCCTTGGACTATCTAGGTTACCTGGCGGGCACTTGGACTATGTAGGTTCCCTAGCGGGTACTTGGACTATGTAGATTCCCTATCGGGTACTTGGACTGTCTAGGTTAACTAGCGGGTAATTGGACTGTCTAGGTTACCTAGTGGGCACTTGGACTATGTTGTTTACCTAGCAGGCATTTGGACTATGTAGGTTAACTAGCGGGCACTTGGACTATCTAGGTTAACTAACGGACCTTGGACTATGTAGGTTAACTAGCGGGCACGTGGACTATGTACGTCCCCTAGTGGGCACTTGGACTATCTAGGTTAACTAACGGGCACTAGGACTATCTAGGTTAACTAGCGGGCACTTGGACTATCTAGGTTACCTAGCAGGCACTTGGATTATGAAGGATCCCTAGCGGGCACTTGAACTATCTAGGTTACCTAGCAGGCACGTGGACTGTGTAGGTTAACTAGCGGACACTTGCACGATCTAGGTTAACTACGGCCCTTGCACTATGTAGGTTAACTAGCGGGCCCATGGATTGTGTAGGTTTAATAGCAGGCAATTGGACTATCTAGGTTAACTAGCAGGCACTGGACTATGTAGTTTCCCTAGCGGGCATTTGGACTATTTAGGTTACCATCGGGAACTTGGACTATGTAGGATACCTAGCGGGCACGTGGACTATGTACGTCCCCTAGTGGGCACTTGGACTATCTAGGTTAAAGAACGGGCACTTGGACTATGTAGGTTGCCTAGCGGGCACTTGGACTATGTAGGTTCCCTAGCGGGCACTTGGATTATGTAGGTTCCCTATCGGGCACTTGGATTATGTAGGTTCCCTATCGGGCACTTGGACTATGTAGGTTAACTAGCGGGCACTTGGACTGTCTAGGTAACCTAGCGGGCACTTGGACTATCTAGGTTAACGAACGGGCACTTGGACTATGTAGGTAACCTAGCGGGCACTTGGACTGTCTAGGTTACCTAGCGGGCACTTTGACTATCTAGGTTAACGAAAGGGCACTTGGACTATGTAGGTTACCTAGCGGGCACTTGGATTATCTAGGTTAGCTAACAGGAACTTGGAATATCTAGGTTACTAGCGGGCACTTGGACTATGTAGGTTACCTTGCGAGCACTTGTACTATTTGGTTACCTAACGGGAACTTGGACTATGTAGGTTAACTATTGGGAACATGGACTATCTAGGTTAACTAGCGGGTTCTTGGACTATATAGGTTAACTAGCGGGCACTTGGACTATCTAGGTTAACTAGCTGACCTTGGACTATGTAGGTTAACTAGCGGGCACTTGGACTATCTAGGTTAACTAGCGGGCACTTGCACAATGCAGGTACCCTAGTGGGCACTTTGACTATGTAGGTTCCCTAGCGGGCACTTAGACTATATAGGTTCCCTATGGGCACTTGGACTATCTAGGTTCCCTAACGGGCACTTGGAATATATTGGTGCACTATCGGGCACTTGGACTATGTAGGTTCCTCAGAGGGCACTTTGACTATGTAGTTCCTTATCGGGCATTGGCCTATGTAGGTTAACAAGCAGGCCCTTGGACTATCTAGGTTACCTGGCGGGCACTTGGACTATGTAGGTTCCCTAGCGGGTACTTGGACTATGTAGATTCCCTATCGGGTACTTGGACTGTCTAGGTTAACTAGCGGGTAATTGGACTGTCTAGGTTACCTAGTGGGCACTTGGACTATGTTGTTTACCTAGCAGGCATTTGGACTATGTAGGTTAACTAGCGGGCACTTGGACTATCTAGGTTAACTAACGGACCTTGGACTATGTAGGTTAACTAGCGGGCACGTGGACTATGTACGTCCCCTAGTGGGCACTTGGACTATCTAGGTTAACTAACGGGCACTAGGACTATCTAGGTTAACTAGCGGGCACTTGGACTATCTAGGTTACCTAGCAGGCACTTGGATTATGAAGGATCCCTAGCGGGCACTTGAACTATCTAGGTTACCTAGCAGGCACGTGGACTGTGTAGGTTAACTAGCGGACACTTGCACGATCTAGGTTAACTACGGCCCTTGCACTATGTAGGTTAACTAGCGGGCCCATGGATTGTGTAGGTTTAATAGCAGGCAATTGGACTATCTAGGTTAACTAGCAGGCACTGGACTATGTAGTTTCCCTAGCGGGCATTTGGACTATTTAGGTTACCATCGGGAACTTGGACTATGTAGGATACCTAGCGGGCACGTGGACTATGTACGTCCCCTAGTGGGCACTTGGACTATCTAGGTTAAAGAACGGGCACTTGGACTATGTAGGTTGCCTAGCGGGCACTTGGACTATGTAGGTTCCCTAGCGGGCACTTGGATTATGTAGGTTCCCTATCGGGCACTTGGATTATGTAGGTTCCCTATCGGGCACTTGGACTATGTAGGTTAACTAGCGGGCACTTGGACTGTCTAGGTAACCTAGCGGGCACTTGGACTATCTAGGTTAACGAACGGGCACTTGGACTATGTAGGTAACCTAGCGGGCACTTGGACTGTCTAGGTTACCTAGCGGGCACTTTGACTATCTAGGTTAACGAAAGGGCACTTGGACTATGTAGGTTACCTAGCGGGCACTTGGATTATCTAGGTTAGCTAACAGGAACTTGGAATATCTAGGTTACTAGCGAGCACTTGGACTATGTAGGTTACCTTGCGAGCACTTGTACTATTTGGTTACCTAACGGGAACTTGGACTATGTAGGTTAACTATCGGGAACATGGACTATCTAGGTTAACTAGCGGGTTCTTGGACTATATAGGTTAACTAGCGGGCACTTGGACTATCTAGGTTAACTAGCTGACCTTGGACTATGTAGGTTAACTAGCGGGCACTTGGACTATCTAGGTTAACTAGCGGGCACTTGCACAATGCAGGTACCCTAGTGGGCACTTTGACTATGTAGGTTCCCTAGCGGGCACTTAGACTATATAGGTTCCCTATGGGCACTTGGACTATCTAGGTTCCCTAACGGGCACTTGGAATATATTGGTGCACTATCGGGCACTTGGACTATGTAGGTTCCTCAGAGGGCACTTGGACTATGTAGTTCCTTATCGGGCATTGGCTTATGTAGGTTAACAAGCAGGCCCTTGGACTATCTAGGATACCTGGCGGGCACTTGGACTATGTAGGTTAACTAGCGGACACTTGGACAATCTAGGTTTCCTAGCGGGCATTTGAACTATGTACATACCCTAGCGGGAACTTGGACTATCTAGGTTACCTAGCAGGCACTTGGACTATGTACGTCCCCTAGCGGACACTTGGACTATCTAGGTTACCTAGCGGGCACTTGGACTATCTAGGTTAATTAGCGGGCACTTGGACTATCTAGGTTAACTAGCGGGCACTTGGACTATCTAGATTAACTAGCGGGCCCTTGGACTATCTAGGTTTACTAGCGGGCATCGGACTATCTAGGTTAACTATCGCGCACTTGGACTATGTAGTTTCCCTAGCGGGCATTTGGATTACTTAGGTTACCTAGTGGGCACATGGACTATGTAGGTTACCTAGCGGGCACTTGGACTATGTAGGTTAACTAGCAGGCACTTGGACTATCAAGGTTACCTAGCGCGCCCTTGGACTATGTAGGTTACCAGTGGGCTCTTGAACTATCTAGGTTAAGGAACGTGCACTTGGACTATGTAGGTAACCTAGGGGGCACTTGGACTGTCTAGGTTACCTAGCGGGCACTTGGCCTATCTAGGTTAACGAATGGACACTTGGACTATGTAGGTTAACTAGCGGACATTTCGACTCTCTAGATTAGCTAACGGGCAATTGGACTATCTAGGTTACCTAGCGGGCACTTTGACTATGTAGGTTCCCTAGCGGGCACTTGGATAATTTAGGTTACTTAGCAGGCACTTTGACTATCTAGGTTAACTAACGGGCACTTGGACTATGTAGGTTGCCTAGCAGGCACTTTGACTATGTAGGTTAACTAACGGGCACTTGGACTATGTTGGTTGCCTAGCGAGCACTTGGACTATGTAGGTTCCCTAGCGGGTACTTGGACTATGTAGATTCCCTATCGGGTACTTGGACTGTCTAGGTTAACTAGCGGGTAATTGGACTGTCTAGGTTACCTAGTGGGCACTTGGACTATGTTGCTTACCTAGCAGGCACTTGGACTTTGTAGGTTAACTAGCGGGCCCTTGGACTATGTAGGTTACCTAGTGGGCACTTGGACGATCTAGGTTAACTAGCGGGTACTTGGACTATGTAGGTTAACTAGCGGGCCCTTGGACTATGTAGATTAACTAGCGGCACTTGGACTATCTACGTTAACTAGCGGGCCCTTGGTCTATGTAGATTCCCTAGCGGGCATTTGGAATATATAGATAATCTAGCGGGCACTTAGACTTTGTAGGTTACCTAGCGGGCACTTGGACTATCTAGGTTACCTAGCTGGCACATGAACTATCTACGTTACCTTGCGGGTTCTTGGAGTATGTAGGTTACCTAGCGAGCTGTTGGACTATCTAGGTTACTAAGCGGGCACTTGGACTATCTAGGTTAACTAATGGGCACTTGGATTATGTAGGTTCCCTAGCGGGCCCTTGGACTATGTAAATTCCCTAGCGGGCACTTGGACTATGCGGGTGTCCTGGCGGGCATTTGGACTATCTAGGTTACCTAACGGGCACTTGGACTATGTAGGTTCCCTAGCGGGTACTTAGATTATGTAGGTTCCGTATTGGGCACTTGGAATATGTAGGTTACCTAGCGGGCACTTGGACTATGTAGGTTCCCTATCGGGCACTTGGAGTATGTAGGTTAACTAGGGGGCACTAGGACTATGTAGGTTTCCTAGCGGGCCCTTGTACTACCTTGGCTACCTAGCGGGCATTTGGACTTTTTAGGCTCCCTAGCGGTCATTTGGACTATATAGATTACCTAGCGGGCCCTTAGACTTTGTAGGTTACCTAGCGGGCACTTGGACTATCTAGGTTACCTAGCTGGCAATTGAACTATCTATGTTACCTAGCGGGTACTTGGAGTATGTATGTTACCTACCGGGCTGTTGGACTATCTAGGTTGCCTAGCGGGCACTGGGACTATCTAGGTTAACTAACGGGCACTTGGACTATGTACGTTCCCTAGCGGGCCCTTGGACTATGTATGTTCCCTAGCGGGCACTTGGACTATGTGGGTTCCCTAGCGGGCATTTGGACTATCTAAGTTACCTAACGGGCACTTGGACTATATAGGTTCCCTAGTGGGCACTTGGATTTTGTACGTTCCCTATCGGGCACTTGGACTATGTAGGTTAACTAGCGGGCATTTGGACGTTGTAGGTTACCTATAGGCACTTGGACTATGTAGGTTCCCTATCGGGCATTAGGACTATGTAGGTTACCTAGCGGGCCCTTGGAGTATGTAGGTTACCTAGGGGGAACCTGGACAATTTAGGTTACCTAGCGGGCCCTTGGACTATGTAGGTTACCTAGCGGGCACTTGGACGATCTAGGTTAACTAGCGGGTACTTGGAATATGTAGGTTAACTAGCGGGCCCTTGGACTATGTAGATTAACTAGCGGCACTTGGACTATCTACGTTAACTAGCGGGCCCTTGGACTATGTAGATTCCCTAGCGGGCATTTGGAATATATAGATAATCTAGCGGGCACTTAGACATTATAGGTTACCTAGCGGGCACTTGGACTATCAAGGTTACCTAGCTGGCACTTGAACTATCTACGTTACCTAGCGGGTACTTGGAGTATGTATGTTACCTACCGGGCTGTTGGACTATCTAGGTTACCTAGCGGGCACTGGGACTATCTAGGTTAACAAACCCGCACTTGGACTATGTACGTTCCCTAGCGGGCCCTTGGACTATGTAAGTTCCCTAGCGGGCACTTGGACTATGTGGGTTCCCTAGCGGGCATTTGGACTATCTAAGTTACCTAACGGGCACTTGGACTATATAGGTTCGCTAGCGCGCACTTGGATTATGTACGTTCCCTATCGGGCACTTGGACTATGTAGGTTAACTAGCGGGCATTTGGACGATGTAGGTTACCTAGAGGGCACTTGGACTATGTAGGTTCCCTATCGGGCATTAGGACTATGTAGGTTACCTAGCGGGCCCTTGAACTATCTAGGTTACCTAGGGGGAACCTGGACAATGTAGGTTAACTAGTGGGCACTTGGACTATCTAGGTTAACTAGCGGGCACTTGGACTATCTAGGTTACCTAGCGGGCACTTGGACTATGTACGTTCCCTAGTGGGCACTTGGACTATCTATGTTACCTAGCGGGCACTTGGACTATGTACGTTACCTAGCGGGCACTTGGACTATGTACGTTTCCTAGCGGGTACTTGGACTAGATAGGCTCCCTAGAGGTCACTTGGTCTATCTAGGTTAACTAGCGGGCACTTGGACTATCTAGGTTAACTAGCGAGCACTTGGACTATCTAGGTTAACTAGCGGGCATTTGGAATATTAGGGTCCCTAGCGGGCATTTGGACTATATTGGTTACCTAGCGGATACTTGGACTATGTAGGTTAACGAACGGGCACTTGGACTATGTAGGTAACCTAGTGGTCACTTGAACTGTCTAGGTTACCTAGCGGGTACTTAGACTATGTAGGTTAACTAGCGGGCACTTGGACTATCTAGGTTAACTAGCGGGCCCTTAGACGATGTAGGATAACTAGCGGGCCCTTGCACTATGTAGGTTAACCAGCGGGCCCATGGATTATGTAGGTTTACTAGCAGGCACTTGGACTATCTAGGTTAACTAGCGGGCACTTGGACTATCTAAGTTAACTAGCGGGCACTTGGACTATGTAGGTTCACTAGCGGGCATTTGGACTATATAGGTTACCTAGCGGGCACTTGGACTATGTAGGTTACCTAGCGGGCACTTGGACTATCTAGGTTACATAGCAGGCACTTTGACTATCTAGGTTAACTAACGGGCACTTGGACTATGTATTTTCCCTAGTGGGCATTTGGACTATTTAGGTTACCTAGCGGGCACTTGGACTATGTAGGTTACCTAGAGGGCACTTGGACTATCTAGGTTACCTAGCAGGCACTTTGACGATCTAGGTTAACTAACGGGCACTTGGACTATGAAGGTTGCCTAGCGGGCACTTGGATTATGTAGGTTCCCTATCGGGCACTTGGACTATGTAGGTTAACTAGCGGGCACTTGGACTGTCTAGGTAACCTAGTGGGCACTTGTATTATCTAGGTTAACGAACGGGCACTTGGACTATGTAGGTTACCTAGCCGCCACTTGCACTATCTAGGTTAGCTAACAAGCACTTGGACTATCTAGGTTCCCTAACGGGCACTTGTACTATCTAGGTTACCTAGCTGGCACTTGGACTATGTAGTCCAACTAGCGGGCCCTTGGACTATCTAGGTTAGCCAACAGGCACTTAGATTATGTAGGTTCACTAGCGGGCACTTGGACTACGTAGGCTAACTAGGGGGCCCTTGGACGATCTAGGTTACTTAGCGGGTACTTGAACTATCTAGGTTAACTAGCGGGCACTTGCAGTGTCTAGGTTACCTAGCAGGCACTTGGACTATCTAGGTTAACTAGCGGGCACTTGGACTATGTAGGTCAACTAGCGGGTCTTTGGACTATCAAGGTTAGCCAACGGGCACTTAGATTGTGTAGGTTAACTAGCGGGCACTTGGAATATGTAGGTTAAGTAGCGGACACTTGCACTATGAAGGTTAACTAGCAGGCCCTTGGACTATCTAAGTTACCTAGCGGGCACTTGGACTATCTAGGTTAACTAGCGGGCACTTGGACGATCTAGGTTAACTAGAGGGCACTTGGACTATCTAGGTTAACTAGCGTGCACTTGGACTATCTAGGTTAACTAGCGGGCACTTGGATGATCACTGTTAACTAGCGGGCACTTGGACTATCTAGGTTAGCTAAAGGGCACTTGGACTAAGTACGTCCCCTAGTGGGCACTTGGACACTCTAGGTTAACTAACGGGCAATAGGACTATCTAGGTTACCTAGCTGGCACTTGGACTATGAAGGTTCCCTAGCGGGCACTTGGATTATCTAGGTTACCCAGGGGGCACTTGGACAATATAGGTTAACTAGCAGGTCCTTGGAATATCTAGGTTAGCTAACTGGCACTTGGACTCTGTAGGTTAACTAGCGGACACTTGCACGATCTAAGTTAACTAGCGGGCTCTTGCACTATGTAGGTTAACTAGCGGGCCCATTGACTCTGTTGGTTAACTAGCGGGCATTTCGACGATCTAGGTTAACTAGCAGGCACTTGGACTATATAGGTTAACTAGCGGGCACTTGGATTATCTAGGTTACCTAGCGGGCATTTGGATTATGTAGGATCCTATCGGACATTTGGACTACTTAGGTTACCTAGCGGGCACTTGGACTATGTAGGTTAACTTGCGGGCACTTGGACGATCTAGGTTAACTAGAGGGCACTTGGACTATCTAGGTTAACTAGCGTGCACTTGGACTATCTAGGTTAACTAGCAGGCACTTGGATTATGAAGGATCCCTAGCGGGCACTTGAACTATCTAGGTTACCTAGCAGGCACGTGGACTGTGTAGGTTAACTAGCGGACACTTGCACGATCTAGGTTAACTACGGCCCTTGCACTATGTAGGTTAACTAGCGGGCCCATGGATTGTGTAGGTTTAATAGCAGGCAATTGGACTATCTAGGTTAACTAGCAGGCACTGGACTATGTAGTTTCCCTAGCGGGCATTTGGACTATTTAGGTTACCATCGGGAACTTGGACTATGTAGGATACCTAGCGGGCACGTGGACTATGTACGTCCCCTAGTGGGCACTTGGACTATCTAGGTTAAAGAACGGGCACTTGGACTATGTAGGTTGCCTAGCGGGCACTTGGACTATGTAGGTTCCCTAGCGGGCACTTGGATTATGTAGGTTCCCTATCGGGCACTTGGATTATGTAGGTTCCCTATCGGGCACTTGGACTATGTAGGTTAACTAGCGGGCACTTGGACTGTCTAGGTAACCTAGCGGGCACTTGGACTATCTAGGTTAACGAACGGGCACTTGGACTATGTAGGTAACCTAGCGGGCACTTGGACTGTCTAGGTTACCTAGCGGGCACTTTGACTATCTAGGTTAACGAAAGGGCACTTGGACTATGTAGGTTACCTAGCGGGCACTTGGATTATCTAGGTTAGCTAACAGGAACTTGGAATATCTAGGTTACTAGCGAGCACTTGGACTATGTAGGTTACCTTGCGAGCACTTGTACTATTTGGTTACCTAACGGGAACTTGGACTATGTAGGTTAACTATCGGGAACATGGACTATCTAGGTTAACTAGCGGGTTCTTGGACTATATAGGTTAACTAGCGGGCACTTGGACTATCTAGGTTAACTAGCTGACCTTGGACTATGTAGGTTAACTAGCGGGCACTTGGACTATCTAGGTTAACTAGCGGGCACTTGCACAATGCAGGTACCCTAGTGGGCACTTTGACTATGTAGGTTCCCTAGCGGGCACTTAGACTATATAGGTTCCCTATGGGCACTTGGACTATCTAGGTTCCCTAACGGGCACTTGGAATATATTGGTGCACTATCGGGCACTTGGACTATGTAGGTTCCTCAGAGGGCACTTGGACTATGTAGTTCCTTATCGGGCATTGGCTTATGTAGGTTAACAAGCAGGCCCTTGGACTATCTAGGATACCTGGCGGGCACTTGGACTATGTAGGTTAACTAGCGGACACTTGGACAATCTAGGTTTCCTAGCGGGCATTTGAACTATGTACATACCCTAGCGGGAACTTGGACTATCTAGGTTACCTAGCAGGCACTTGGACTATGTACGTCCCCTAGCGGACACTTGGACTATCTAGGTTACCTAGCGGGCACTTGGACTATCTAGGTTAATTAGCGGGCACTTGGACTATCTAGGTTAACTAGCGGGCACTTGGACTATCTAGATTAACTAGCGGGCCCTTGGACTATCTAGGTTTACTAGCGGGCATCGGACTATCTAGGTTAACTATCGCGCACTTGGACTATGTAGTTTCCCTAGCGGGCATTTGGATTACTTAGGTTACCTAGTGGGCACATGGACTATGTAGGTTACCTAGCGGGCACTTGGACTATGTAGGTTAACTAGCAGGCACTTGGACTATCAAGGTTACCTAGCGCGCCCTTGGACTATGTAGGTTACCAGTGGGCTCTTGAACTATCTAGGTTAAGGAACGTGCACTTGGACTATGTAGGTAACCTAGGGGGCACTTGGACTGTCTAGGTTACCTAGCGGGCACTTGGCCTATCTAGGTTAACGAATGGACACTTGGACTATGTAGGTTAACTAGCGGACATTTCGACTCTCTAGATTAGCTAACGGGCAATTGGACTATCTAGGTTACCTAGCGGGCACTTTGACTATGTAGGTTCCCTAGCGGGCACTTGGATAATTTAGGTTACTTAGCAGGCACTTTGACTATCTAGGTTAACTAACGGGCACTTGGACTATGTAGGTTGCCTAGCAGGCACTTTGACTATGTAGGTTAACTAACGGGCACTTGGACTATGTTGGTTGCCTAGCGAGCACTTGGACTATGTAGGTTCCCTAGCGGGTACTTGGACTATGTAGATTCCCTATCGGGTACTTGGACTGTCTAGGTTAACTAGCGGGTAATTGGACTGTCTAGGTTACCTAGTGGGCACTTGGACTATGTTGCTTACCTAGCAGGCACTTGGACTTTGTAGGTTAACTAGCGGGCCCTTGGACTATGTAGGTTACCTAGTGGGCACTTGGACGATCTAGGTTAACTAGCGGGTACTTGGACTATGTAGGTTAACTAGCGGGCCCTTGGACTATGTAGATTAACTAGCGGCACTTGGACTATCTACGTTAACTAGCGGGCCCTTGGTCTATGTAGATTCCCTAGCGGGCATTTGGAATATATAGATAATCTAGCGGGCACTTAGACTTTGTAGGTTACCTAGCGGGCACTTGGACTATCTAGGTTACCTAGCTGGCACATGAACTATCTACGTTACCTTGCGGGTTCTTGGAGTATGTAGGTTACCTAGCGAGCTGTTGGACTATCTAGGTTACTAAGCGGGCACTTGGACTATCTAGGTTAACTAATGGGCACTTGGATTATGTAGGTTCCCTAGCGGGCCCTTGGACTATGTAAATTCCCTAGCGGGCACTTGGACTATGCGGGTGTCCTGGCGGGCATTTGGACTATCTAGGTTACCTAACGGGCACTTGGACTATGTAGGTTCCCTAGCGGGTACTTAGATTATGTAGGTTCCGTATTGGGCACTTGGAATATGTAGGTTACCTAGCGGGCACTTGGACTATGTAGGTTCCCTATCGGGCACTTGGAGTATGTAGGTTAACTAGGGGGCACTAGGACTATGTAGGTTTCCTAGCGGGCCCTTGTACTACCTTGGCTACCTAGCGGGCATTTGGACTTTTTAGGCTCCCTAGCGGTCATTTGGACTATATAGATTACCTAGCGGGCCCTTAGACTTTGTAGGTTACCTAGCGGGCACTTGGACTATCTAGGTTACCTAGCTGGCAATTGAACTATCTATGTTACCTAGCGGGTACTTGGAGTATGTATGTTACCTACCGGGCTGTTGGACTATCTAGGTTGCCTAGCGGGCACTGGGACTATCTAGGTTAACTAACGGGCACTTGGACTATGTACGTTCCCTAGCGGGCCCTTGGACTATGTATGTTCCCTAGCGGGCACTTGGACTATGTGGGTTCCCTAGCGGGCATTTGGACTATCTAAGTTACCTAACGGGCACTTGGACTATATAGGTTCCCTAGTGGGCACTTGGATTTTGTACGTTCCCTATCGGGCACTTGGACTATGTAGGTTAACTAGCGGGCATTTGGACGTTGTAGGTTACCTATAGGCACTTGGACTATGTAGGTTCCCTATCGGGCATTAGGACTATGTAGGTTACCTAGCGGGCCCTTGGAGTATGTAGGTTACCTAGGGGGAACCTGGACAATTTAGGTTACCTAGCGGGCCCTTGGACTATGTAGGTTACCTAGCGGGCACTTGGACGATCTAGGTTAACTAGCGGGTACTTGGAATATGTAGGTTAACTAGCGGGCCCTTGGACTATGTAGATTAACTAGCGGCACTTGGACTATCTACGTTAACTAGCGGGCCCTTGGACTATGTAGATTCCCTAGCGGGCATTTGGAATATATAGATAATCTAGCGGGCACTTAGACATTATAGGTTACCTAGCGGGCACTTGGACTATCAAGGTTACCTAGCTGGCACTTGAACTATCTACGTTACCTAGCGGGTACTTGGAGTATGTATGTTACCTACCGGGCTGTTGGACTATCTAGGTTACCTAGCGGGCACTGGGACTATCTAGGTTAACAAACCCGCACTTGGACTATGTACGTTCCCTAGCGGGCCCTTGGACTATGTAAGTTCCCTAGCGGGCACTTGGACTATGTGGGTTCCCTAGCGGGCATTTGGACTATCTAAGTTACCTAACGGGCACTTGGACTATATAGGTTCGCTAGCGCGCACTTGGATTATGTACGTTCCCTATCGGGCACTTGGACTATGTAGGTTAACTAGCGGGCATTTGGACGATGTAGGTTACCTAGAGGGCACTTGGACTATGTAGGTTCCCTATCGGGCATTAGGACTATGTAGGTTACCTAGCGGGCCCTTGAACTATCTAGGTTACCTAGGGGGAACCTGGACAATGTAGGTTAACTAGTGGGCACTTGGACTATCTAGGTTAACTAGCGGGCACTTGGACTATCTAGGTTACCTAGCGGGCACTTGGACTATGTACGTTCCCTAGTGGGCACTTGGACTATCTATGTTACCTAGCGGGCACTTGGACTATGTACGTTACCTAGCGGGCACTTGGACTATGTACGTTTCCTAGCGGGTACTTGGACTAGATAGGCTCCCTAGAGGTCACTTGGTCTATCTAGGTTAACTAGCGGGCACTTGGACTATCTAGGTTAACTAGCGAGCACTTGGACTATCTAGGTTAACTAGCGGGCATTTGGAATATTAGGGTCCCTAGCGGGCATTTGGACTATATTGGTTACCTAGCGGATACTTGGACTATGTAGGTTAACGAACGGGCACTTGGACTATGTAGGTAACCTAGTGGTCACTTGAACTGTCTAGGTTACCTAGCGGGTACTTAGACTATGTAGGTTAACTAGCGGGCACTTGGACTATCTAGGTTAACTAGCGGGCCCTTAGACGATGTAGGATAACTAGCGGGCCCTTGCACTATGTAGGTTAACCAGCGGGCCCATGGATTATGTAGGTTTACTAGCAGGCACTTGGACTATCTAGGTTAACTAGCGGGCACTTGGACTATCTAAGTTAACTAGCGGGCACTTGGACTATGTAGGTTCACTAGCGGGCATTTGGACTATATAGGTTACCTAGCGGGCACTTGGACTATGTAGGTTACCTAGCGGGCACTTGGACTATCTAGGTTACATAGCAGGCACTTTGACTATCTAGGTTAACTAACGGGCACTTGGACTATGTATTTTCCCTAGTGGGCATTTGGACTATTTAGGTTACCTAGCGGGCACTTGGACTATGTAGGTTACCTAGAGGGCACTTGGACTATCTAGGTTACCTAGCAGGCACTTTGACGATCTAGGTTAACTAACGGGCACTTGGACTATGAAGGTTGCCTAGCGGGCACTTGGATTATGTAGGTTCCCTATCGTGCACTTGGACTATGTAGGTTAACTAGCGGGCACTTGGACTGTCTAGGTAACCTAGTGGGCACTTGTATTATCTAGGTTAACGAACGGGCACTTGGACTATGTAGGTTACCTAGCCGCCACTTGCACTATCTAGGTTAGCTAACAAGCACTTGGACTATCTAGGTTCCCTAACGGGCACTTGTACTATCTAGGTTACCTAGCTGGCACTTGGACTATGTAGTCCAACTAGCGGGCCCTTGGACTATCTAGGTTAGCCAACAGGCACTTAGATTATGTAGGTTCACTAGCGGGCACTTGGACTACGTAGGCTAACTAGGGGGCCCTTGGACGATCTAGGTTACTTAGCGGGTACTTGAACTATCTAGGTTAACTAGCGGGCACTTGCAGTGTCTAGGTTACCTAGCAGGCACTTGGACTATCTAGGTTAACTAGCGGGCACTTGGACTATGTAGGTCATCTAGCGGGTCTTTGGACTATCAAGGTTAGCCAACGGGCACTTAGATTGTGTAGGTTAACTAGCGGGCACTTGGAATATGTAGGTTAAGTAGCGGACACTTGCACTATGAAGGTTAACTAGCAGGCCCTTGGACTATCTAAGTTACCTAGCGGGCACTTGGACTATCTAGGTTAACTAGCGGGCACTTGGACGATCTAGGTTAACTAGAGGGCACTTGGACTATCTAGGTTAACTAGCGTGCACTTGGACTATCTAGGTTAACTAGCGGGCACTTGGATGATCACTGTTAACTAGCGGGCACTTGGACTATCTAGGTTAGCTAAAGGGCACTTGGACTAAGTACGTCCCCTAGTGGGCACTTGGACACTCTAGGTTAACTAACGGGCAATAGGACTATCTAGGTTACCTAGCTGGCACTTGGACTATGAAGGTTCCCTAGCGGGCACTTGGATTATCTAGGTTACCCAGGGGGCACTTGGACAATATAGGTTAACTAGCAGGTCCTTGGAATATCTAGGTTAGCTAACTGGCACTTGGACTCTGTAGGTTAACTAGCGGACACTTGCACGATCTAAGTTAACTAGCGGGCTCTTGCACTATGTAGGTTAACTAGCGGGCCCATTGACTCTGTTGGTTAACTAGCGGGCATTTCGACGATCTAGGTTAACTAGCAGGCACTTGGACTATATAGGTTAACTAGCGGGCACTTGGATTATCTAGGTTACCTAGCGGGCATTTGGATTATGTAGGATCCTATCGGACATTTGGACTACTTAGGTTACCTAGCGGGCACTTGGACTATCTAGGTTAACTAGCGGGCACTTGGACGATCTAGTTTAACTAGAGGGCACTTGGACTATCTAGGTTAACTAGCGTGCACTTGGACTATCTAGGTTAACTAGCAGGCACTTGGACTATGTAGGTTAACTAGCGGGGCCTTGGACTATGTAGATTAACTAGCGGCACTTGGACTATCTACGTTAACTAGCGGGCCCATGGACTATGTAGATTCCCTAGCGGGCATTTGGACTATATAGATAATCTAGCGGGCACTTAGACTTTGTAGGTTACCTAGCGGGCACTTGTACTATCTAGGTTACCTAGCTGGCACTTGGACTATGTAGTCCAACTAGCGGGCCCTTGGACTATCTAGGTTAGCCAACAGGCACTTAGATTATGTAGGTTCACTAGCGGTCACTTGGACTACGTAGGCTAACTAGGGGGCCCTTGGACGATCTAGGTTACTTAGCGGGTACTTGAACTATCTAGGTTAACTAGCGGGCACTTGCAGTGTCTAGGTTACCTAGCAGGCACTTGGACTATCTAGGTTAACTAGCGGGCACTTGGACTATGTAGGTCAACTAGCGGGTCTTTGGACTATCAAGGTTAGCCAACGGGCACTTAGATTGTGTAGGTTAACTAGCGGGCACTTGGAATATGTAGGTTAAGTAGCAGACACTTGCACTATGAAGGTTAACTAGCAGGCCCTTGGACTATCTAAGTTACCTAGCGGGCACTTGGACTATCTAGGTTAACTAGCGGGCACTTGGACGATCTAGGTTAACTAGAGGGCACTTGGACTATCTAGGTTAACTAGCGTGCACTTGGACTATCTAGGTTAACTAGCGGGCACTTGGATGATCACTGTTAACTAGCGGGCACTTGGACTATCTAGGTTAGCTAAAGGGCACTTGGACTAAGTACGTCCCCTAGTGGGCACTTGGACACTCTAGGTTAACTAACGGGCAATAGGACTATCTAGGTTACCAGCTGGCACTTGGACTATGAAGGTTCCCTAGCGGGCACTTGGATTATCTAGGTTACCCAGGGGGCACTTGGACAATATAGGTTAACTAGCAGGTCCTTGGAATATCTAGGTTAGCTAACTGGCACTTGGACTCTGTAGGTTAACTAGCGGACACTTGCACGATCTAAGTTAACTAGCGGGCTCTTGGACTATGTAGGTTAACTAGCGGGCCCATTGACTCTGTTGGTTAACTAGCGGGCATTTCGACGATCTAGGTTAACTAGCAGGCACTTGGACTATATAGGTTAACTAGCGGGCACTTGGATTATCTAGGTTACCTAGCGGGCATTTGGATTATGTAGGATCCTATCGGACATTTGGACTACTTAGGTTACCTAGCGGGCACTTGGACTATCTAGGTTAACTAGCGGGCACTTGGACGATCTAGGTTAACTAGAGGGCACTTGGACTATCTAGGTTAACTAGCGTGCACTTGGACTATCTAGGTTAACTAGCAGGCACTTGGACTATGTTGGTTAACTAGCGGGGCCTTGGACTATGTAGATTAACTAGCGGCACTTGGACTATCTACGTTAACTAGCGGGCCCATGGACTATGTAGATTCCCTAGCGGTCATTTGGACTATATAGATAATCTAGCGGGCACTTAGACTTTGTAGGTTACCTAGCGGGCACTTGGACTATCTAGGTTACCTAGCTGGCACATGAACTATCTACGTTACCTAGCGGGTTCTTGGAGTATGTAGGTTACCTAGCGGGCTGTTAGACTATCTAGGTTACTAAGCGGGCACTTGGACTATCTAGGTTAACTAACGGGCACTTGGATTATGTAGGTTCCCTAGCGGGTTCTTGGATTATGTAGGTTCCCTATCGGGCACTTGGACTATGTAGGTTAATTAGCGGGCACATGGACTGTCTAGGTAACCTAGCGGGCACATGGACTATCTAGGTTAACGAACGGGCACTTGGACTATGTAGGTAACCTAGCGGGCAGTTGGACTGTCTAGGTTACCTAGCGGGCACTTGGACTATCTAGGTTAACGAAAGGGCACTTGGACTATGTAGGTTACCTAGCGGGCACTTGGACGATCTAGGTTAACTAGCGGGCACTTGGAATATCTAGGTTAACTAGCGGGCCCTTGCACTATGTAGGTTAACTATCGGGAACATGGACTATCTAGGTTCACTAGCGGGTTCTTGGACTATGTAGGTTAACTAGCGGGCACTTGGACTATCTAGGTTAACTAGCGGGCACTTGCACAATGCAGGTTCCCTAGCGGGCACTTAGACTATATAGGTTCCCTATCGGGCACTTGGACTATGTAGGTTCCTCAGAGGGTACTTTGACTATGTAGTTCCTTATCGGGCATTGGCCTATGTAGGTTAACAAGCAGGCCCTTGGACTATCTAGGTTACCTGGCGGGCACTTGGACTATGTAGGTTCCCTAGCGGGTACTTGGACTATGTAGATTCCCTATCGGGTACTTGGACTGTCTAGGTTAACTAGAGGGTAATTGGACTGTCTAGGTTACCTAGTGGGCACTTGGACTATGTTGTTTACCTAGCAGGCACTTAGACTTTGTAGGTTAACTAGCGGGCACTTGGACTATCTAGGTTAACTAACGGACCTTGGACTATGTAGGTTAACTAGCGGGCACGTGGACTATGTACGTCCCCTAGTGGGCACTTGGACTATCTAGGTTAACTAACGGGCACTAGGACTATCTAGGTTAACTAGCGGGCACTTGGACTATCTAGGTTACCTAGCAGGCACTTGGATTATGAAGGATCCCTAGCGGGCACTTGAACTATCTAGGTTACCTAGCAGGCACGTGGACTGTGTAGGTTAACTAGCGGACACTTGCACGATCTAGGTTAACTACGGCCCTTGCACTATGTAGGTTAACTAGCGGGCCCATGGATTGTGTAGGTTTAATAGCAGGCACTTGGACTATCTAGGTTAACTAGCAGGCACTGGACTATGTAGTTTCCCTAGCGGGCATTTGGACTATTTAGGTTACCATCGGGAACTTGGACTATGTAGGATACCTAGCGGGCACGTGGACTATGTACGTCCCCTAGTGGGCACTTGGACTATCTAGGTTAAAGAACGGGCACTTGGACTATGTAGGTTGCCTAGCGGGCACTTGGACTATGTAGGTTCCCTAGGGGGCACTTGGATTATGTAGGTTCCCTATCGGGCACTTGGATTATGTAGGTTCCCTATCGGGCACTTGGACTATGTAGGTTAACTAGCGGGCACTTGGACTGTCTAGGTAACCTAGCGGGCACTTGGACAATCTAGGTTAACGAACGGGCACTTGGACTATGTAGGTAACCTAGCGGGCACTTGGACTGTCTAGGTTACCTAGCGGGCACTTTGACTATCTAGGTTAACGAAAGGGCACTTGGACTATGTAGGTTACCTAGCGGGCACTTGGATTATCTAGGTTAGCTAACAGGAACTTGGAATATCTAGGTTACTAGCGGGCACTTGGACTATGTAGGTTACCTAGCGAGCACTTGTACTATTTGGTTACCTAACGGGAACTTGGACTATGTAGGTTAACTATCGGGAACATGGACTATCTAGGTTAACTAGCGGGTTCTTGGACTATATAGGTTAACTAGCGGGCACTTGGACTATCTAGGTTAACTAGCTGACCTTGGACTATGTAGGTTAACTAGCGGGCACTTGGACTATCTAGGTTAACTAGCGGGCACTTGCACAATGCAGGTACCCTAGTGGGCACTTTGACTATGTAGGTTCCCTAGCGGGCACTTAGATTATATAGGTTCCCTATGGGCACTTGGACTATCTAGGTTCCCTAACGGGCACTTGGAATATATTGGTGCACTATCGGGCACTTGGACTATGTAGGTTCCTCAGAGGGCACTTGGACTATGTAGTTCCTTATCGGGCATTGGCTTATGTAGGTTAACAAGCAGGCCCTTGGACTATCTAGGATACCTGGCGGGCACTTGGACTATGTAGGTTAACTAGCGGACACTTGGACAATCTAGGTTACCTAGCGGGCATTTGAACTATGTACATACCCTAGCGGGAACTTGGACTATCTAGGTTACCTAGCAGGCACTTGGACTATGTACGTCCCCTAGCGGGCACTTTGACTATCTAGGTTACCTAGCGGGCACTTGGACTATCTAGGTTAATTAGCGGGCACTTGGACTATCTAGGTTAACTAGCGGGCACTTGGACTATCTAGATTAACTAGCGGGCCCTTGGACTATCTAGGTTTACTAGCGGGCATCGGACTATCTAGGTTAACTATCGCGCACTTGGACTATGTAGTTTCCCTAGCGGGCATTTGGATTACTTAGGTTACCTAGTGGGCACATGGACTATGTAGGTTACCTAGCGGGCACTTGGACTATGTAGGTTAACTAGAAGGCACTTGGACTATCAAGGTTACCTAGCGCGCCCTTGGACTATGTAGGTTACCAGTGGGCTCTTGAACTATCTAGGTTAAGGAACGTGCACTTGGACTATGTAGGTAACCTAGGGGGCACTTGGACTGTCTAGGTTACCTAGCGGGCACTTGGCCTATCTAGGTTAACGAACGGGCACTTGGACTATGTAGGTTAACTAGCGGACATTTCGACTCTCTAGATTAGCTAACGGGCAATTGGACTATCTAGGTTACCTAGCGGGCACTTTGGCTATGTAGGTTCCCTAGCGGGCACTTGGATAATTTAGGTTACTTAGCAGGCACTTTGACTATCTAGGTTAACTAACGGGCACTTGGACTATGTAGGTTGCCTAGCAGGCACTTTGACTATGTAGGTTAACTAACGGGCACTTGGACTATGTTGGTTGCCTAGCGAGCACTTGGACTATGTAGGTTCCCTAGCGGGTACTTGGACTATGTAGATTCCCTATCGGGTACTTGGACTGTCTAGGTTAAGTAGCGGGTAATTGGACTGTCTAGGTTACCTAGTGGGCACTTGGACTATGTTGTTTACCTAGCAGGCACTTAGACTTTGTAGGTTAACTAGCGGGCACTTGGACTATCTAGGTTAACTAACGGACCTTGGACTATGTAGGTTAACTAGCGGGCACGTGGACTATGTATGTCCCCTAGTGGGCACTTGGACTATCTAGGTTAACTAACGGGCACTAGGACTATCTAGGTTAACTAGCGGGCACTTGGACTATCTAGGTTACCTAGCAGGCACTTGGATTATGAAGGATCCCTAGCGGGCACTTGAACTATGTAGGTTACCTAGCAGGCACGTGGACTATGTAGGTTAACTAGCGGACACTTGCACGATCTAGGTTAACTACGGCCCTTGCACTATGTAGGTTACTAGCAGGCCCATGGATTGTGTAGGTTTAATAGCAGGCACTTGGACTATCTAGGTTAACTAGCAGGCACTGGACTATGTAGTTTCCCTAGCGGGCATTTGGACTATTTAGGGTACCATCGGGAACTTGGACTATGTAGGATACCTAGCGGGCACGTGGACTATGTACGTCCCCTAGTGGGCACTTGGACTATCTAGGTTAAAGAATGGGCACTTGGACTATGTAGGTTGCCTAGCGGGCACTTGGACTATGTAGGTTCCCTAGGGGGCTCTTGGATTATGTAGGTTCCCTATCGGGCACTTGGATTATGTAGTTTCCCTATCGGGCACTTGGACTATGTAGGTTAACTAGCGGGCACTTGGACTATCTAGGTTAACTAGCAGGCCCTTGGACAATCTAGGTTTACTAGCGGGCACTTGGACTATCTAGGTTACCTAGCAGGCACTTGGATTATGAAGGATCCCTAGCGGGCACTTGGACTATCCAGGTTACCAAGCGGGCACTTGGACTATGTAGGTTACCCTATGGGCACTTGGACTATCTACGTTAACGAACGGACACTTGGACTATGTAGGTTAGCTATCAGGAACTTGGAATATCTAGGTTACCTAGCAGGAACTTGGACTATGTAGGTTACCTAGCGGACACTTGGACGATTTAGGTTAACTAGCGGGCACTTGTACTATCTAGGTTAACTAGCAGGCACTTGGATTATGAAGGATCCCTAACGGGCAATTGGACTATCTAGGTTACCTAGCTGGCACTTAGACTGTGTAAGTTAACTAGCGGACACTTGCACGATCTAGGTTAACTAGCGGGCCCTTGCACTATGTAGGTTAACTAGCGGGCCCATGGATTATGTAGGTTTACTAGGGGGCACTTGACTCTCTAGGTTAACTAGCGGGCACTTGGACTATGTAGGTTACGTAGCGGGCACTTGGACTCTCTAGGTTACCTAGCCGGCACTTTGACTATCTAGGTTAACTAACGTGCACTTGGACTATGAAGGGTAACTAGCGGGCACTTGGACTGTCTAGGTTACCTAACGGGCACTTGGATTATCTAGGTTAACGAACGGGCACTTGGACTAAGTAGGTTACCTAGCCGCCACTTGGACAATCTAGGTTAGCTAACAGGCACTTGGACTATCTAGGTTCCCTAGCGGGCACTTGTACTATCTAGGTTACCAAGCTGGCACTTGGACTATGTAGGTCAACTAGCGGGCCCTTGGAGTATCTAGGATATCTAACGGGTAATTTGACTATGTATGTTCCAGAGCGGGTATTTTGATTATTTAGGTTGCCTGGCGGACATTTAGACTATGTAGGTTTCCTTGCGGGCATTTGGACTATGTAGGTTACATAGCGGGCACTTGGACTATGTAGGTTCCCTAGTGGGCACTTGGATTATGTGAGTTCCCTATCGGGCACTTGGACTATGTAGGTTACTAGACGGCATTTGGACTATGTAGGTTACCTAACAGCCATTTGGACTATGTAGGTTACCTAGCGGGCACTTGGACTATCTAGGTTAGGTAACGGGCACTTGGACTATCTAGGTGACCTAGTGGGAACTTGGACTATGTAGGTTACGTAGCAGACACTTTGACTATCTTGGTTACCTAGCGGACACTTGGACCAACTAGGTTAACGAGCGGGCCCTTGGACTATGTAGGTTACCTAGCGGGCACTAGGACTATCTAGGTTACCTCACAGGAACATGGACTATCTAGGTTACCTAGCGGGCACTTTGATGATGTAGGTTACCTAGTGGCCACTTGGACTATCTAGGTTAGCTAACGGGTACTTGGACTATCTAGGTTACCTAGCGGGCACTTGGACTATGTAGGTTCCCTAACGGGCACTTGGACTATGTAGGTTCCCTAGCGGTCACGTGGACAATATAGGCTCCCTAGAAGGCACTTGGACTATGTAGGTTAACTAGCAGGCACTTGGACTATCCAGGTTACCAAGCGGGCACTTGGACTATGTAGGTTACCCAATGGGCACTTGGACTATCTACGTTAACGAACTGACACTTTGACTATGTAGGTTAGCTATCAGGAACTTGGAATATCTAGGTTACCTAACAGGCACTTGGTCTATGTAGGTAACCTAGCGGACACTTGGACGATTTAGGTTAACTAGCGGGCACTTGGACTATCTAGGTTAACTAGCAGGCCCTTGGACAATCTAGGTTTACTAGCGGGCACTTGGACTATCTAGGTTACCTAGCAGGCACTTGGATTATGAAGGATCCCTAGCGGGCAATTGGACTATCTAGGTTACCTAGTTGGCTCTTGGACTATGTAGGTTAACTAGCGGATACTTGCATGATCTAGGTTAACTAGCGGGCCCTTGCACTATGTAGGTTAACTAGCGGGCCCATGGATTATGTAGGTTTACTAGGGGGCACTTGACTATCTAGGTTAACTAGCGGGCACTTGGACTATGTAGTTTCCCTAGCGGGCATTTGGACTATTTAGGTTGCCTAGCGGGCACTTGGACTATGTAGGTTACCTAGCGGGCACTTGGACTATCTAGGTTACCTAGCAGGCACTTTGACTATCTAGGTTAACTAACGGGAACTTGGACTATGTAGGGTAACTAGCGGGCGCTTGGACATTCTAGGTTACCTAACGGGCACTTGGATTATCTAGGTTAACGAACGGGCACTTGGACTATGTAGGTTACCTAGCCGCCACTTGGACTATCTAGGTTAGCTAACAGGCACTTGGATATCTAGGTTTCCTAGCGGGCACTTTTACTATCTAGGTTACCAAGCTGGCACTTGGACTATGTAGGTTAACTAGCAGGCCCTTGGACTATCTAGGTTATGTAATGGGCACTTGGACTATGTATGTTCCAGAGCGGACACTTGGATTATGTAGGTTGCCTGGCGGACATTTAGACTACGTAGGTTTCCTTGCGGGCATTTGGACTATGTAGGTTACCTAGCGGGCACTTGGACTATGTAGGTTTCCTAGCGGGCACTTGGACTCTGTAGGTTCCCTAGCGGTAACGTGGACTATGTAGGCTCCCTAGAAGGCACTTGGACTATGTAGATTAACTAGCGGGCACTTGGACTATCCAGGTTACCAAGCGGGCATTTGGACTATGTAGGTTACCCAATGGGCACTTGGACTATCTAAGTTAACGAACGGACACTTGGACTATGTAGGTTAGCTATCAGGCACTTGGACTTTCTAGGTTACCTAGCAGGCACTTGGACTATGTAAGTTACCTAGCGGACACTTGGACGATTTAGGTTAACTAGCGGGCACTTGGACTATCCTGGTTAACTAGCAGGCCCTTGGACTCTCTAGGTTAACTAGCGGGCACTTGGACTATGTAGTTTCCCTAGCGGGCATTTGGATTATTTAGGTTACCTAGTGGGGACTTGGACTATGTAGGTTACCTATCGGGCACTTGGACTACGTAGGTTAACTAGAAAGCACTTGGACTATACAGGTTACCTAGCGGGCCCTTGGACTATGTAGGTTACCAGCGGGCACTTGGACTATCGGTTAACGAACGTGCACTTGGACTATGTAGGTAACCTAGCGGGCACTTGGACTCTCTAGGTTACCTAGTTGGCACTTGGAGTATCTAGGTTAACGAACGGGCACTTGGACTATGTAGGTTCCCTAGTGGGCACTTGGATTATGTGAGTTCCCTATCGGGCATTTGGACTATGTAGGTTACTAGCGGGCATTTGGACTATGTAGGTTACCTAACAGCGACTTGGACTATGTAGGTTACCTAGCGGGCACTTGGACTATATTGGTTACCTAGCGGGCACTTGGACTATGTAGGTTCCCTAAGGGGCACTTGGACTATGTAGGTTCCCTAGTGGTCACGTGGACTATGTAGGCTCCCTAGAAGGCACTTGGACTATGTAGGTTAACTAGCGGGCACTTGGACTATCCAGGTTACCAAGCGGGCACTTGGACTATGTAGGTTACCCAATGGGCAATTGGAGTATCTACGTTAACGAATGGACACTTTGACTATGTAGGTTAGCTATCAGGAACTTGGAATATCGAGGTTACCTAGCAGGCACTTGGACTATGTAGGTTACCTAGCGGACACTTGGACGATTTAAGTTAACTAGCGGGCACTCGGACTATCTAGGTTAACTAGCAGGCCCTTGGATAATCTAGGTTTACTAGCGGGCACTTGGACTATCTAGGTTACCTAGCAGGCACTTGGATTATGAAGGATCCCTAGCGGGGAATTGGACTATCTAGGTTACCTAGCTGGCACTTGGAATATGTAGGTTAACTAGCGGACACTTGCACGATCTAGGTTAACTAGCGGGCCCTTGCACTACGTAGGTTAACTAGCGGGCCCATGGATTATGTAGGTTTACTAGGGGGCACTTGACTATCTAGGTTAACTAGCGGGCACTTGGACTATGTAGTTTCCCTAGCGGGCATTTGGACTATTTAGGTTGCCTAGCAGGCACTTGGACTATGTAGGTTACCTAGCGGGCACTTGGACTATCTAGGTTACCTAGCAGGCACTTTGACTATCTAGGTTAACTAACGGGCACTTGGACTATGTAGGGTAACTAGCGGGCACTTGCACATTCTAGGTTACCTAACGGGCACTTGGATTATCTAGGTTAACGAACGGGCACTTGGACTATGTAGGTTACCTAGCCGCCACTTGGACTATCTAGGTTAGCTAACAGGCACTTGGACTATCTAGGTTCCCTAGCGGGCACTTTTACTATCTAGGTTACCAAGCTGGCACTTGGACTATGTAGGTCAACTAGCGGGCCCTTGGACTATCTAGGTTATCTAACGGGCACTTGGACAATGTATGTTCCAGAGCGGGCACTTGGATTATGTAGGTTGCCTGGTGGACATTTAGACTATGTAGGTTTCCTTGCGGGCATTTGGACTATGTAGGTTACCTAGCGGGCACTTGGACTATGTAGGTTCCCTAGCGGGCACTTGGACTCTGTAGGTTCCCTAGCGGTAACGTGGACTATGTAGGCTCCCTAGAAGGCACTTGGACTATGTAGGTTAACTAGCGGGCACTTGGACTATCCAGGTTACCAAGCGGGCATTTGGACTATGTAGGTTACCCAATGGGCACTTGGACTATCTAAGTTAACGAACGGACACTTGGACTATGTAGGTTAGCTATCAGGCACTTGGACTATCTAGGTTACCTAGCAGGCACTTGGACTATGTAGGTTACCTAGCGGACACTTGGACGATTTAGGTTAACTAGCGGGCACTTGGACTATCTAGGTTAACTAGCAGGCCCTTGGACTCTCTTGGTTAACTAGCGGGCACTTGGACTATGTAGTTTCCCTAGCGGGCATTTGGATTATTTAGGTTACCTAGTGGGTACTTGGACTATGTAGGTTACCTATCGGGCACTTGGACTACGTAGGCTAACTAGAAAGCACATGGACTATCAAGGTTACCTAGCGGGCCCTTGGACTATGTAGGTTACCAGGGGGCACTTGGACTATCTCGGTTAATGAACGTGCACTTGGACTATGTAGGTAACCTAGCGGGCACTTGGACTGTCTAGGTTACCTAGCGGGCACTTGGAGTATCTAGGTTAACGAACGGGCACTTGGACTATGTAGGTTCCCTAGTGGACACTTGGATTATGTGAGTTCCCTATCGGGCACTTGGACTATGTAGGTTACTAGCGGGCATTTGGACTATGTAGGTTACCTAACAGCCACTTGGACTATGTAGGTTACCTAGCGGGCACTTGGACTATCTAGGTTAGGTAACGGGCATTTGGACTATCTAGGTGACCTAGTGGGAACTTAGACTATGTAGGTTACGTAGCGGACACTTTGACTATCTTGGTTACCTAGCGGACACTTGGACGAACTAGGTTAACGAGCGGGCCCTTGGACTATGTAGGTTACCTAGCGGGCACTAGGACTATCTAGGTTAACTAACAGGAACATAGACTATCTTGGTTACCTAGCGGGCACTTTGATTATGTAAGTTACCTAGCGGGCACTTGGACTATCTAGGTTAACGAACGGGCACTTGGACTATGTAGGTTAACTAGCGGACACTTCCAATATCTAGGTTAGCTAATGGGCAATTGGACTATCTAGGTTAACTAACGGGCACTTGGACTATGTAGGTTGCCTAGCGAGCACTTGGACTATGTTGGTTCCCTAGCGGACACTTGGACTATATAGGTTCCCTATCGGGTACTTGGACTGTCTAGGTTAACTAGGGGGCAATTGGACTGTCTAGGTAACCTGGTGGGCACTTGGACTATGTACGTTCCCTAGCGGGCACTTGGGCCATCTACGTTACATAGCGGGCACTTGGAAAATGTAGGTTAACGAATGGGCACTTGGACTATGTAGTTTACCTCGCAGGCACTTGGACTATGTAGTTTAACTAGCGGGCACTTGGATTATCTAGGTTACCTAGCAGGCACTTGCACGATGCAGGTTCCCTAGAGGGCACTTGGACTATCTAGGCTCCCTAACGGGCACTTGGACTATGTAGGTTACCTAGCGGGCAGTTGGTCTATGTACATACTCTAGCGGGCACTTGGACTATCTACGTTACCTAGCGGGTACTTGGACTATATAGGTTACTAACGGGCACTTGGACTATGTAAGTTCCCCAGCGGGCACTTGGACTATGTGGGTTCCCAGGCGGGCACTTGGACTGTCTAGGTTAACGAAAGGGCACTTGGACGATCTAGGTTAACTAGCGGGCACTTGGACTATGTAAGTTCACTAGCGGGCACTGGACTATGTGTTTTCCCTAGCGGGCACTTGGACTGTCTAGGTTAACGAACGGGCACTTGGACTATCTAGGTTAACAGCGGGAACATGGACTATGTAAATTCCCTAGCGGGCACTGGACTATGTGGTTTCTCTAGCGGGCACTTGGACTGTCTAGGTTAACGAACGGGCACTTGGACTATCTAGGTTAACTAGCGGGAACTTGGACTATGTAAGTTCCCTAGCGGGCACTGGACTATGTGGTTTCCCCAGCGGGCACTTGGACTGTCTAGGTTAACGAACGGGCACTTGGACTATCTAGGTTAACTAGCGGGAACTTGGACTATGTAAGTTCCTAGCGGGCACTGGACTATGTGGTTTCCCTAGTGAGCACTTGGACTGTCTAGGTTAACGAACGTGCACTTGGACTATCTAGGATAACTAGCGGGCACTTGGACTATGTAAGTTCCCTAGCGTGTACTGGACTATGTGGTTTCCCTAGCGGGCACTTGGACTGTCTAGGTTAACGAACGGGCACTTGGACTATCTAGGTTAATTAGCGGGCACTTGGACTATCTAGGTTAACTAACGGGCACTTGGACTATGTAAGTTCCCTAGCGGGCACTTGGACTATGTGGGTTCCCTAGCGGGCATTTGGACTATCTAGGTTAACTAACGGGTACTTGGAGTATGTAGGTTCCCGAGCAGGCACTTTGATTATGTGAGTTCCCTATCGGGCACATGGACTATGTAGGTTACTAGCGGGCATTTGGACTATGTAGGTTACCTAACAGGCACTTGGACTATGTAGGTCCGTATCGGGCACTTGGACAATGTTGGTTAACTAGCGGGCAGTAGGACTATGTAGATTACCTAGCGGGCACTTGGACTATCTAGGTTAGGTAACGGGCACTTGGACTATCTAGGTGACCTAGTGGGAACTTGGACTATGTAGGTTACGTAGCGGACACTTTGACTATCTTGGTTACCTAGCGGACACTTGGACGAACTAGGTTAACGAGCGGGCCCTTGGACTATGTAGGTTACCTAGCGGGCACTAGGACTATCTAGGTTAACTAACAGGAACATGGACTATCTAGGTTACCTAGCGGGCACTTTGATTATGTAGGTTACCTAGCGGGCACTTGGACTATCTAGGTTAGCTAACGGGTACTTGGACTATCTAGGTTACCAGGCGGGCACTTGGACTATGTAGGTTACCTAACGGGCACTTGAACTATGCAGGTAACGTAGCGGGCACTTGGACTTCTAGGTTAACGAACGGGCACTCGGATTATGTAGGTTGCCTAGCGGGCACTTGGACGATCTAGGATAGGTAACGGGCCCTTGACTATCTAGGTTACCTAGCGGGAACTTGGACTATATAGGTTCCCTATCGGGCACTTGGACTATGTAGGTTAAATAGAGGACACTTGGACAATCTAGGTTAACTAGCGGACACTTGGACAATCTAGGTTAACTAAGGGGCCCTTCGACTATGTAGGTTAACTAGCGGGCACTTGGACTATCTAGGTTACCTAGCGGGCACTTGGTCTATGTACATACCCTAGCGGGCACTTGGAGTATCTGGGTTAACTAACGGGCAATTGGACTATCTAGGTTACCTAGCGGGCACTTGGACTATGTAGGTCAACTAGCGGGCCCTTGGACTATCTAGGTTAGCTAACGGGCATTTGGATTATGTAGGTTAACTAACGGACACTTGGACGATCTAGGTTAACTAGCAGGCCCTTGCACTATGTAGGTTAACTAGCGGGCCTTTGGACTATTTAGGTTAAGTTGCGGGCACTTGGAGTATCTAAGTTACATAGCGGGCACTTGAATTATGTAGGTTAACTAGTGGGCCCTTAGACTATCTAGGTTAGCTAACGGTCACTTGGACTATGTAGGTTAATTAGCGGGTAATTGGACTATGTAGGTTCCCTAGCAGGCATTTGGACTATATAGATTACCTAGCGGGCACTTGGACTTTGTAGGTTACCTAGCGGGCACTTGGATGATACAGGTTCCCTAGCCAGCACTAAGACTATTGGTTCCCTAACGGGCACTTGGACTATGTAGGTTCAATAGAGTGCACTTGGACTATATAATTATCTATCGGGCACTTGGACTATGTAGGTTAACTAGCGGGCACACGGACTAACTAGGTTACCTAGCGGGTACTTGGACTATCTAGGTTAACTAGGGGTCCCTTGGACTACGTAGGTTAACTAGCGGACACTTGCACTATGTAGGTTACCTAGCGGGCACTTGGACTATCTAGGTTAACTAGCGTGCACTTGGACTATGTAGGTTAACTAGCGGACACTTGCACTATGTAGGTTACCTAGCGGGCACTTGGACTATGTAGGTTAACTAGCAGGCCCTTGGACTATGTAGGTTAACTAGCGGGCCCATGGATTATGTAGGTTTACTAGGGGGCACTTGGACTATCTAGGTTAACTAGCGGGCACTGGGACTATGTAGTTTCCCTAGCGGGCTTTGGACAATTTAGGTTACCTAGCGGGCACTTGGACTATGTAGGTTACCTAGCGGGCACTTGGACTATCTAGGTTACCTAGCAGGCACTTTGACTATCTAGGTTAACTAACGGGCACTTGGACTATGTAGGGTAACTAGCGGGCACTAGGACTGTCAAGGTTACCTAACGGGCACTTGGATTATCTAGGTTAACGAACGGGCACTTGGACTATGTAGGTTACCTAGCCGCCACTTGGACTATCTAGGTTAGCTAACAGGCACTTGGACTATCTAGGTTCCCTAGCGGGCACTTGTACTATCTAGGTTACCTAGCGGGCTCTTGGACTATGTAGGTCAACTAGCGGGCCCTTGGACTATGTAGGTTAGCTAACGGGCACTTGGACTATGTATGTTCCATAGCGGGCACTTGGATTATGTAGGTTGCCTAGGGGGCATTTAGACTATGTAGGTTTCCTTGCGGGCATTTGGAATATGTAGGTTACCTAGCGGGCACTTGGACTATGTAGATTCCCTAGCGGTCACGTGGACTATGTAGGCTCCCTAGAAGGCACTTGGACTATGTAGGTTAACTAGCGGGCACTTGGACTATCCAGGTTACCAAGCGGGCACTTGGACTATGTAGGTTACCCAATGGGCACTTGGACTAGCTACGTTAACTAACGGACACTTGGACTATGTAGGTTAGCTATCAGGAACTTGGAATATCTAGGTTACCTAGCGGGCACTTGGACTATCTAGGTTAACGAACGGGCTGTTGGAGTATGTAGGTTAACTAGCTGACACTTCGACTATCTAGGTTAGCTAACGGGCACTTGGACTATATAGGTTGCCTAGCGAGCACTGGGACTATGTAGGTTCCCTAGCGGGCACTTGGACTATGTAGGTTCCCTATCGGGTACTTGGACTGTCTAGGTTAACTAGGGGGCAATTGGACTGTCCAGGTTACCTAGTGGGCACTTGGACTATGTACGTTCCCTAGCGGCCATTGGGCTATCTACGTTACCTAGCGGGCACATGGATAATGTAGGTTAACACACGGTCACTTGGACTATGTAGTATACCCAGCAGGCACTTGGACTATGTAGGTTAACTAGCGGGAACTTGGACTATCTAGGTTACCTATGGGCACTTGGACTTTGTACGTTCCCTATCGGGCACTTGGGCTATCTACGTTACCTAGCCGGCACTTGGACTATGAAGGTTAACGAACGGGCACTTAGACTAAGTAGGTAACCTACTGGTCACTTGCACTGTCTAGGTTACCTAGCGGGAACTTGGACTATGTAGGTTAACTAGCGGGCCCTTGGTCTATGTAGGTTAACTAGCAGGCCTTTGGACTAAGTAAGTTAACTAGAGGGCACTTTGATGATCCTGGTTAACTAGCGGGCACTTGGACTATCTAGGATAACTAGCGGGCACTTGGACTATCTAGATTAACAAGAGGGCTCTTGGACTATGTAGGTTCCCTAGCGGGCATTTGGACGATCTAGGTTAACTAGCGGACACTTGCACTATGTAGGTTACCTAGCGGGCACTTGGACTATGTAGGTTACCTAGCGGGCACTGGACTATCTAGGTTAACTAGCGGGCACTTGGATTATCTAGGATAACTAACGGGCACTTGGACTATGTATGTTCCAGAGCGGGCAATTGGACTATGTAGGTTCCCTAGCGGGCACTTGGATTATCTAGGTTCCCTAAAGGGCACTTGGACTATCTAGGTTACCGAACGGGCACTTGGACTACCTAGGTTACCTAGCGGGCACTTGGACTATGTAGGTTAACTAGATGAAAATTGGACGATCAAGGTTAACTAGCGGACACTTGCACTATGTAGGTTACCTAGCGGGCACTTGGACGATCTAGGTCAACTAGCGGGCACTTTGACTATGTAGGTTAACTAGCGGACACTTGCACTATGCAGGTAACCTAGCGGGCACGTGGACTATCTAGGTTACACAGCGGGCACTTGGACTTCTAGGTTAACGAACGGGCACTTGAACTATATATGTTGCCTAGCGGGCACTTGGACTGTTTGGTTAGGTAACGGGCACTTGGACTATCTAGGTTACCTACAGGGAACATGGACAATGTAGGTTACCTAGCAGGCACTTGGACAATCTAGGTTACCTAACGGGCATTTTGTCTGTCTAGGTTACCTAGCTTGCCCTTGGACTATGTAGGTTACCTAGCAGGCACGTGGACTATCTAGTTTAACGAACGGGCACTTGAACTATGTAGGTAACCTACTGGGCAATTGGACTGTCTAGGTTACCTAGTGGGCACGTTGACTATCTAGGTTAACTAGCAGACCTTGGACTATGTAGGTTAACTTCGGGCCCTTGGACTAGGTAGGTTCCCTAGTGGGCACTTGGACTGTCTAGGTTAACTAGGGGGCAATTGGACTGTCTAGGTTACCTAGTGGGCACTTGGACTATATACGTTCCCTAGCGGGCACTTTGGCTATCTACGTTACCTAGCGGGCACTTGGACAATGTAAGTTAACGAACGGGCACATGGACTATGTAGTTTACATAGCAGGCACTTGGACTATTTAGGTTAACTAGCGGGCACTTGGACTATCTATGTTACCTACGGGCACTTGGACTATGTACTTTCCCTAGTGGGCACTTGGGCTATGAAGGTTAACGAACGGGCACTTAGACTATGTAGGTAACCTAGTGGTCACTTGGACTATCTAGGTTACCTAGCGGGAACTTGGACTATGTAGGTTAACTAGCGGTCACTTGGACTATCTAGGTTAACTAGCGGGCCCTTGGTCTATGTAGGTTAACTAGCAGGCCTTTAGACTATGGAAGTTAACTAGAGGGCACTTTGATGATCCTGGTTAATGAGCGGGCACTTGAACTATCTAGGTTAACTAGAGCGCTCTTGGACTATGTAGGTTCCCTAGCGGGCATTTGGAGTATATAGGTTACCTAGCGGACACTTGGACTATGTAGGTTACGTAGCGGGCACTGGACTATCTAGGTTAACTAGCGGGCACTTGGATTATCTAGGTTAACTAACGGGCACTTGTACTATGGATGTTCCAGAGCGGGCACTTGGACTATCTAGGTTCCCTAAAGGGCACTTGGACTATCTAGGTTACCTAGCGGGCACTTGGACTATGTAGGTTAACTAGCAGGCCCTTGGACTATCTAGGTTACCTAGCAAGCACTTGGACTATGTAGGTTAACTAGCGGGCACTTGCACTCTCTAGGTTACCTAGCGGGCACTTGGACTAACTATGTTAACTAGCGGGCACTTGGACTATGTAGGTTACCTAGTGGGCACTTGTACAATCTAGGTTAACGAACGGGCACTCGGACTATGCAGGTAACCTAGCGGGCACTTGGACTGTCTAGGTTACATAGCGGGCACTTGGACTATATAGGTTCCCTAGTGGGCACTTGGACTATCTAGGTTAACTAGCGGGCACTTGGACTATGTAGTTTCCCTAGCGGGCGCTTGTACTATTTAGGTTACCTAGCGTGCACTTGGACTATGTAGGTTAACTAGCGGGCACTTGGACTATGTAGGTTCCCTAGCGGGCACTTGGATTATGTAGGTTCCCTATCGGGCACTTGGACTATATAGGGTAACTAGCGGGCACTTGGACTGTCTAGGTTACCTAGCGGACACTTGGATTATCTAGGTTAACGAACGGGCACTTGGACTATGTAGGTTACCTAGCCGCCACTTGGACTATCTAGGTTAGCTAACAGGCACTTGGACAATCTAGGTTACCTAGCTGGCACTTTGACTATGTAGGTCAACTAGCGGGCCCTTGGACTATCTAGGTTAGCTAACGGGCACTTGGACTATGTAGGTTCCTTAGCGGTCACGTGGACTATGTAGGCTCCCTAGAAGGCACTTGGACTATGTAGGTTAACTAGCGGGCACTTGGACTATCCAGGTTACCAGGCGGCACTTGGACTATGTAGGTTACCCAATGGGCACTTGGACTATCTAGTTTAACGAACGGACACTTGGACTATGTAGGTTAGCTATCAGGCACTTGGACTATCTAGGTTACCTAGCAGTCACTTGGACTATGTAGGTTAACTAGCGGACACTTGGAAGATTTAGATTAACTAGCGGGCACTTGGACTATCTAGGTTAACTACGGGCCCTTGGACTATCTAGGTTTACTAGAGGGCACTTGGACTATCTAGGTTAACTAGCGGGCACTTGGACTATGTAGTTTCCCTAGCGGGCATTTGGATTATTTAGGTTACCTAGTGGGCACTTGGACTATGTAGGTTACCTAGCGGGCACTTGGACTACGTAGGTTAACTAGAAGGCACTTGGACTATCAAGGTTACCTAGCGGGCCCTTGGACTATGTAGGATACCAGCGGGCACTTGGACGATCTAGGTTAACGAACGTGCACTTGGACTATGTAGGTAACCCAGCGGGCACTTGGACTGTCTAGTTTACTTAGCTGGCCCTTGGACTATCTAGGTTAACGAACGGGCACTTGGACTATGTAGGTTAACTAGCGGACACTTCGACTATCTAGGTTAGCTAACGGCAATTGGACTATCTAGGTTAACTAACGGGCACTTGGACTATGTAGGTTGCCTAGCGAGCACTTGGACTATGTAGGTTCCCTAGCGGGCACTTGGACTATGTAGGTACCCTATCGGGTACTTGGACTGTCTAGGTTAACTAGGGGGCAATTGGACTGTCTAGGTTACCTAGTGGGCACTTGGACTATGTACGTTCCCTAGTGGGCACTTGGGCTATCTACGTTACCTAGCATGCACTTGGACAATGTAGGTTAACTAGCAGGCCCTTGGACTATGTAGGTTAACTAGTGGGCACTTAGACTATCTAGGTTACCTAACGGGCACTTGGACTATGTAGTTTACCTAGCTGGCACTTGGACAATTTAGGTTAACTAGCGGGCACTTGGACTATCTGGGTTACCTAGATAGCACTTGGACTATATAGGTTCCCTAGCGGGCACTTGGACTATCTAGGTTAACGAACGGGCACTTGGACTATGCAGGTAACCTAGCGGGCACTTGGACTGTCTAGGTTACATAGAGGGCACTTGGACTTTTAGGTTAACGAACGGGCACTTGGACTATGTATGTTTCCTAGCAGGCACTTGGACTATGTAGGTTAGGTAACGGGCACTTGGACTATCTAGGTTACCTAGCGGGAACATGGACAATGTATGTTACCTAGCAGGTACTTGGACTATCTAGGTTACCTAACGGGCACTTTGTCTATCTAGGTTACCTAGTGGGCCCTTGGACTATGTAGGTTACCTAGCGGGCACTTGGACTATCTAGGTTAACGAACGGACACTTGGACTATCTAGGTGACCTAGCGACACTTGGACTATGTAGGTTAACTAGCGGAAAATTGGACGATCTAGGTTAACTAGCGGACACTTGCACTATGTAGGTTGCCTAGCGGGCACTTGGACTATCTAGGTTAACTAGCGGGCACTTGGACTATGTAGTTTCCCTAGCGGGCATTTGGACTATTTAGGTTACCAAGCGGGAACTTGGACTATGTAGGTTACCTAGCGGGCACTTGGATTATCTAGGTTACCTAGCAGGCACTTTGACTATCTAGGTTAACTAACGGGCACTTGGACTATGTAGGTTCCCTAGCGGGCACTTGGATTATGTTGGTTAACTAGCGGGCACTTGGACTGTCTAGGTTACCTAGCGGGCACTTGGATTATCTAGGTTAACGAACGGGCACTTGGACTATATAGGTTACCTAGCCGCCACTTGGACTATCTAGGTTAGCTAAAAGGCACTTGGACTATCTAGGTTCCCTAGCGGGCACTTGTACTATCTAGGTTACCTAGCTGGCATTTGGACTATGTAGGTCAACTAGCGGGCCCTTGGACTACCTAGGTTAGCTAACGGACACTTAGATTATGTAGGTTAACTAGGGGGCACTTGGAATATGTAGGTTAACTAGCGGGCCCATGGACTATGTAGGTTTCCTAGCGGGCCCTTGGATTATCTAGGTTCCCTAAAGAGCACTTGGAATATGTAGTTTACCAAACGGGCACTTGGACTATCTAGGTTACCTAGCGGGCACTTGGACTATCTAGGTTACCTAGCGGGCACTTGGACTATGTAGGCTAACTAGGGGGCCCTTGGACGATCTAGGTTACCTAGTGGGTACTAGAACTATCTAGGTTAACTAGCGGGTACTTACACTATCTAATTTACCTAGCGGGCACTTGGACTATCTATGTTAACTATCGGGCACTTGAATATGTAGGTTAACTAGCAGACACTTGCACTATGTAGGTTACCTAGCAGGCACTTGGACTATCTAGGTTAACTAGCAGGCCCTTGGACTATCTAGGTTAATTAGCGTGCACTCGGACTATGTAGGTTGCCTAGCGGGCACTTGTACTATTAGGTTAACTAGCGTGCCCTTGGACTATCTAGGTTACGTAGCAGGCACTTGGTATATAGGTTAACTAGCGGGCACTTGGACTATGTAGGTTAACTAGTGGACACTTACACGATCTAGGTTAACTAGCGGGACCATGGATTATGTAGGTTAACTAGCGGGCCCTTGGACTATCTAGGTTACCTAGCGGGCACTAGGACTATGTAGGTTACCTAGTGGGCACTTGGATTATCTAGGTTAACGAACGGGCACTTGGAATATGCAGGTAACCTAGCGGGCATTTGGACTGTCTAGGTTACCTAGCGGGCACTAGGACATCTAGGTTAATGAACGGGCTCTTGGACCATGTAGGTTGCCTAACGGGCACTTGGACTATCTAGGTTACCTAACAGGCACTTGGACTATGGAGGTCCGTATCGGGCACTTGGACAATGTTGGTTAACTAGCGGGCACTAGGACTATGTAGGTTACCCAGCGGGCACTTGGTCTATCTAGGTTAGGTAACGGGCACTTGGACTATCTAGGTGACCTAGTGGGAACTTGGACTATGTAGGTTACGTAGCGGACACTTTGACTATCTTGGTTACCTAGCGGACACTTGGACGAACTAGGTTAACGAGCGGGCCCTTGGACTATGTAGGTTACCTAGCGGGCACTAGGACTATCTAGGTTAACTAACAGGAACATGGACTATCTAGATTACCTAGCGGGCACTTTGATTATGTAGGTTACCTAGCGGGCACTTGGACTATCTAGGTTAGCTAACGGGCACTTGGACTATCTAGGTTACCTAGCGGGCACTTGGACTATGTAGGTTACCTAACGGGCACTTGGACTATGCAGGTAACGTAGCGTGCACTTAGACTTCTAGGTTAACGAACGGGCACTCGGATTATGTAGGTTGCCTAGCGGGCACTTGGACGATCTAGGATAGGTAACGGGCCCTTGACTATCTAGGTTACCTAGCGGGAACTTGGACTATCTAGGTTACCTAAGGGCACATGGACTATGTAGGTTAACTAGCGGACACTTGGACAATCTAGGTTAACTAGCGGGCACTTGGACTGTCTAGGTTACCTAGCGGACACTTGGATTATCTAGGTTAACGAACGGGCACTTGGACTATGTAGGTTACCTAGCCGCCACTTGGACTATCTAGGTTAGCTAACAGGCACTTGGACAATCTAGGTTACCTAGCTGGCACTTTGACTATGTAGGTCAACTAGCGGGCCCTTGGACTATCTAGGTTAGCTAACGGGCACTTGGACTATGTAGGTTCCTTAGCGGTCACGTGGACTATGTAGGCTCCCTAGAAGGCACTTGGACTATGTAGGTTAACTAGCGGGCACTTGGACTATCCAGGTTACCAGGCGGCACTTGGACTATGTAGGTTACCCAATGGGCACTTGGACTATCTAGTTTAACGAACGGACACTTGGACTATGTAGGTTAGCTATCAGGCACTTGGACTATCTAGGTTACCTAGCAGTCACTTGGACTATGTAGGTTAACTAGCGGACACTTGGAAGATTTAGATTAACTAGCGGGCACTTGGACTATCTAGGTTAACTACGGGCCCTTGGACTATCTAGGTTTACTAGAGGGCACTTGGACTATCTAGGTTAACTAGCGGGCACTTGGACTATGTAGTTTCCCTAGCGGGCATTTGGATTATTTAGGTTACCTAGTGGGCACTTGGACTATGTAGGTTACCTAGCGGGCACTTGGACTACGTAGGTTAACTAGAAGGCACTTGGACTATCAAGGTTACCTAGCGGGCCCTTGGACTATGTAGGATACCAGCGGGCACTTGGACGATCTAGGTTAACGAACGTGCACTTGGACTATGTAGGTAACCCAGCGGGCACTTGGACTGTCTAGTTTACTTAGCTGGCCCTTGGACTATCTAGGTTAACGAACGGGCACTTGGACTATGTAGGTTAACTAGCGGACACTTCGACTATCTAGGTTAGCTAACGGCAATTGGACTATCTAGGTTAACTAACGGGCACTTGGACTATGTAGGTTGCCTAGCGAGCACTTGGACTATGTAGGTTCCCTAGCGGGCACTTGGACTATGTAGGTACCCTATCGGGTACTTGGACTGTCTAGGTTAACTAGGGGGCAATTGGACTGTCTAGGTTACCTAGTGGGCACTTGGACTATGTACGTTCCCTAGTGGGCACTTGGGCTATCTACGTTACCTAGCATGCACTTGGACAATGTAGGTTAACTAGCAGGCCCTTGGACTATGTAGGTTAACTAGTGGGCACTTAGACTATCTAGGTTACCTAACGGGCACTTGGACTATGTAGTTTACCTAGCTGGCACTTGGACAATTTAGGTTAACTAGCGGGCACTTGGACTATCTGGGTTACCTAGATAGCACTTGGACTATATAGGTTCCCTAGCGGGCACTTGGACTATCTAGGTTAACGAACGGGCACTTGGACTATGCAGGTAACCTAGCGGGCACTTGGACTGTCTAGGTTACATAGAGGGCACTTGGACTTTTAGGTTAACGAACGGGCACTTGGACTATGTATGTTTCCTAGCGGGCACTTGGACTATGTAGGTTAGGTAACGGGCACTTGGACTATCTAGGTTACCTAGCGGGAACATGGACAATGTATGTTACCTAGCAGGTACTTGGACTATCTAGGTTACCTAACGGGCACTTTGTCTATCTAGGTTACCTAGTGGGCCCTTGGACTATGTAGGTTACCTAGCGGGCACTTGGACTATCTAGGTTAACGAACGGACACTTGGACTATCTAGGTGACCTAGCGACACTTGGACTATGTAGGTTAACTAGCGGAAAATTGGACGATCTAGGTTAACTAGCGGACACTTGCACTATGTAGGTTGCCTAGCGGGCACTTGGACTATCTAGGTTAACTAGCGGGCACTTGGACTATGTAGTTTCCCTAGCGGGCATTTGGACTATTTAGGTTACCAAGCGGGAACTTGGACTATGTAGGTTACCTAGCGGGCACTTGGATTATCTAGGTTACCTAGCAGGCACTTTGACTATCTAGGTTAACTAACGGGCACTTGGACTATGTAGGTTCCCTAGCGGGCACTTGGATTATGTTGGTTAACTAGCGGGCACTTGGACTGTCTAGGTTACCTAGCGGGCACTTGGATTATCTAGGTTAACGAACGGGCACTTGGACTATATAGGTTACCTAGCCGCCACTTGGACTATCTAGGTTAGCTAACAGGCACTTGGACTATCTAGGTTCCCTAGCGGGCACTTGTACTATCTAGGTTACCTAGCTGGAATTTGGACTATGTAGGTCAACTAGCGGGCCCTTGGACTACCTAGGTTAGCTAACGGACACTTAGATTATGTAGGTTAACTAGGGGCCCTTGGAATATGTAGGTTAACTAGCGGGCCCATGGACTATGTAGGTTTCCTAGCGGGCCCTTGGATTATCTAGGTTCCCTAAAGAGCACTTGGAATATCTAGTTTACCGAACGGGCACTTGGACTATCTAGGTTACCTAGCGGGCACTTGGACTATCTAGGTTACCTAGCGGGCACTTGGACTATGTAGGCTAACTAGGGGGCCCTTGGACGATCTAGGTTACCTAGTGGGTACTAGAACTATCTAGGTTAACTAGCGGGTACTTACACTATCTAATTTACCTAGCGGGCACTTGGACTATCTATGTTAACTATCGGGCACTTGAATATGTAGGTTAACTAGCAGACACTTGCACTATGTAGGTTACCTAGCAGGCACTTGGACTATCTAGGTTAACTAGCAGGCCCTTGGACTATCTAGGTTAATTAGCGTGCACTCGGACTATGTAGGTTGCCTAGCGGGCACTTGTACTATTAGGTTAACTAGCGTGCCCTTGGACTATCTAGGTTACGTAGCAGGCACTTGGTATATAGGTTAACTAGCGGGCACTTGGACTATGTAGGTTAACTAGTGGGCACTTAGACTATCTAGGTTACCTAACGGGCACTTGGACTATGTAGTTTACCTAGCTGGCACTTGGACAATTTAGGTTAACTAGCGGGCACTTGGACTATCTGGGTTACCTAGATAGCACTTGGACTATATAGGTTCCCTAGCGGGCACTTGGACTATCTAGGTTAACGAACGGGCACTTGGACTATGCAGGTAACCTAGCGGGCACTTGGACTGTCTAGGTTACATAGAGGGCACTTGGACTTTTAGGTTAACGAACGGGCACTTGGACTATGTATGTTTCCTAGCGGGCACTTGGACTATGTAGGTTAGGTAACGGGCACTTGGACTATCTAGGTTACCTAGCGGGAACATGGACAATGTATGTTACCTAGCAGGTACTTGGACTATCTAGGTTACCTAACGGGCACTTTGTCTATCTAGGTTACCTAGTGGGCCCTTGGACTATGTAGGTTACCTAGCGGGCACTTGGACTATCTAGGTTAACGAACGGACACTTGGACTATCTAGGTGACCTAGCGACACTTGGACTATGTAGGTTAACTAGCGGAAAATTGGACGATCTAGGTTAACTAGCGGACACTTGCACTATGTAGGTTGCCTAGCGGGCACTTGGACTATCTAGGTTAACTAGCGGGCACTTGGACTATGTAGTTTCCCTAGCGGGCATTTGGACTATTTAGGTTACCAAGCGGGAACTTGGACTATGTAGGTTACCTAGCGGGCACTTGGATTATCTAGGTTACCTAGCAGGCACTTTGACTATCTAGGTTAACTAACGGGCACTTGGACTATGTAGGTTCCCTAGCGGGCACTTGGATTATGTTGGTTAACTAGCGGGCACTTGGACTGTCTAGGTTACCTAGCGGGCACTTGGATTATCTAGGTTAACGAACGGGCACTTGGACTATATAGGTTACCTAGCCGCCACTTGGACTATCTAGGTTAGCTAACAGGCACTTGGACTATCTAGGTTCCCTAGCGGGCACTTGTACTATCTAGGTTACCTAGCTGGAATTTGGACTATGTAGGTCAACTAGCGGGCCCTTGGACTACCTAGGTTAGCTAACGGACACTTAGATTATGTAGGTTAACTAGGGGCCCTTGGAATATGTAGGTTAACTAGCGGGCCCATGGACTATGTAGGTTTCCTAGCGGGCCCTTGGATTATCTAGGTTCCCTAAAGAGCACTTGGAATATCTAGTTTACCGAACGGGCACTTGGACTATCTAGGTTACCTAGCGGGCACTTGGACTATCTAGGTTACCTAGCGGGCACTTGGACTATGTAGGCTAACTAGGGGGCCCTTGGACGATCTAGGTTACCTAGTGGGTACTAGAACTATCTAGGTTAACTAGCGGGTACTTACACTATCTAATTTACCTAGCGGGCACTTGGACTATCTATGTTAACTATCGGGCACTTGAATATGTAGGTTAACTAGCAGACACTTGCACTATGTAGGTTACCTAGCAGGCACTTGGACTATCTAGGTTAACTAGCAGGCCCTTGGACTATCTAGGTTAATTAGCGTGCACTCGGACTATGTAGGTTGCCTAGCGGGCACTTGTACTATTAGGTTAACTAGCGTGCCCTTGGACTATCTAGGTTACGTGGCAGGCACTTGGTATATAGGTTAACTAGCAGGCACTTGGACTATGTAGGTTAACTAGTGGACACTTACACGATCTAGGTTAACTAGCGGGACCATGGATTATGTAGGTTAACTAGCGGGCCCTTGGACTATCTAGGTTACCTAGCGGGCACTAGCACTATGTAGGTTACCTAGTGGGCACTTGGATTATCTAGGTTAACGAACGGGCACTTGGAATATGCAGGTAACCTAGCGGGCATTTGGACTGTCTAGGTTACCTAGCGGGCACTAGGACATCTAGGTTAATGAACGGGCTCTTGGACCATGTAGGTTGCCTAACGGGCACTTGGACTATCTAGGTTACCTAACAGGCACTTGGACTATGGAGGTCCGTATCGGGCACTTGGACAATGTTGGTTAACTAGCGGGCACTAGGACTATGTAGGTTACCCAGCGGGCACTTGGTCTATCTAGGTTAGGTAACGGGCACTTGGACTATCTAGGTGACCTAGTGGGAACTTGGACTATGTAGGTTACGTAGCGGACACTTTGACTATCTTGGTTACCTAGCGGACACTTGGACGAACTAGGTTAACGAGCGGGCCCTTGGACTATGTAGGTTACCTAGCGGGCACTAGGACTATCTAGGTTAACTAACAGGAACATGGACTATCTAGGTTACCTAGTGGGCACTTTGATTATGTAGGTTACCTAGCGGGCACTTGGACTATCTAGGTTAGCTAACGGGCACTTGGACTATCTAGGTTACCTAGCGGGCACTTGGACTATGTAGGTTACCTAACGGGCACTTGGACTATGCAGGTAACGTAGCGTGCACTTAGACTTCTAGGTTAACGAACGGGCACTCGCATTATGTAGGTTGCCTAGCGGGCACTTGGACGATCTAGGATAGGTAACGGGCCCTTGACTATCTAGGTTACCTAGCGGGAACTTGGACTATCTAGGTTACCTAAGGGCACATGGACTATGTAGGTTAACTAGCGGACACTTGGACAATCTAGGTTAACTAGTGGGCACTTTGACTATCTAGGTTAACTAAGGGGCCCTTCGACTATGTAGGTTAACTAGCGGGCACTTGGACTATCTAGGTTACCTAGTGGGCACTTGGTCTATGTACATACCCTAGCGGGCACTTGGACTATCTGGGTTAACTAACGGGCACTAGGACTATCTAGGTTACCTAGCGGGCACTTGGACTATGTAGGTCAACTAGCGGGCCCTAGGACTATCGAGGTTAGCTAACGGGCATTTGGATTATGTAGGTTAACTAACGGACACTTGGACGATCTAGGTTAACTAGCGGGCCCTTGCACGATGTAGGTTAACTAGAGGGCCTTTGGACTATGTAGGGTAACTAGCGGGCACTTGGATTATCTAAGTTACATAGCGGGGACTTGTATTATGTAGGTTAACTAGTGGGCCCTTAGACTATCTAGGTTAGCTAACGGTCACGTGGACTATGTAGGTTAATTAGCGGGTACTTGGACTATGTAGGTTCCCTAGCGGGCATTTGGACTATAAAGATTACCTAGCGGGCAATTGGACTTTGTAGGTTACCTAGCGGGCACTTGGATGATACAGGTTCCCTAGCCAGCACTAAGACTATTGGTTCCCTAACGGGCACTTGGCGGTGTAGGTTCCATAGAGGGCACTTGGACTATATAGTTTTCTATCGGGCACTTGGACTATGTAGGTTAACTAGCGGGCACATGGACTAACTAGGTTACCTAGCGAGTACTTGGAATATCTAGGTTAACTAGGGGTCCCTTGGACTACGTAGGTTAACTAGCGGACACTTGCACTATGTAGGTTACCTAGTGGGCACTTGGACTATCTAGGTTAACTAGCCTGCACTTGGACTATGTAGGTTAACTAGCGGACACGTGCACTATGTAGGTTACCTAGCGGGCACTTGGACTATGTAGGTTAACTAGCAGGCCCTTGGACTATCTAGGTTACCTAGCAGGAATAGGATTATGAAGGATCCCTAGCGGGCAATAGGACTATCTAGGTTACCTAGCTGGCGCTTGGACTATGTAGGTTAACTAGCGGGCCCATGGATTATGTAGGTTTACTAGGGGGCACATGGACTATCTAGGTTAACTAGCGGGCACTTGGACTATGTAGTTTCCCTAGCGGGCATTTGGACAATTTAGGTTACCTAGCGGGCACTTGGACTATCTAGGTTACGTAGCAGGCACTTTGACTATCTAGGTTAACTAACGGGCACTTGGACTATGTAGAGTAACTAGCGGGCACTTGGACGGTCTAGGTTACCTGACGGGCACTTGGATTATCTAGGTTAACGAACGGGCACTTGGACTATGTAGGTTACCTAGCCGCCACTTGGACTATCTAGGTTAGCTAACAGGCACTTGGACTATCTAGGTTCCCTAGTGGGCACTTGTACTATCTAGGTTACCTAGCTGGCTCTTGGACTATGTAGGTCAACTAGCGGGCCCTTGGACTATCTAGGTTAGCTAACGGGCACTTGGACTATGTATGTTCCAGAGCGGGCACTTGGATTATGTAGGTTGCCTAGCGGGCATTTAGACTATGTAGGTTTCCTTGCGGGCATTTGGAATATGTAGGTTACCTAGCGGGCACTTGGACTATGTAGGTTCCCTAGCGGTCACGTGGACTATGTAGGCTCCCTAGAAGGCACTTGGACTATGTAGGTTAACTAGCGGGCACTTGGACTATCCAGGTTACCAAGCGGGCACTTGGACTATGTAGGTTACCCAATGGGCACTTGGATTATCTACGTTAACGAACGGACACTTGGACTATGTAGGTTAGCTATCAGGAACTTGGAATATCTAGGTTACCTAGCAGGCACTTGGACTATGTAGGTTACCTAGTGGACACTTGGACGATTTAGGTTAACTAGCGGGCACTTGGACTATCTAGGTTAACTAGCAGGCCCTTGGACAATCTAGGTTTACTAGCGGGCACTTGGACTATCTAGGTTACCTAGCAGGCACTTGGATTATGAGGGATCCCTAGCGGGCAATTGGACTATCTAAGTTACCTAGCTGGCACTTGGACTATGTAGGTTAACTAGCGGACACTTGCACGATCTAGGTTAACTAGCGGGCCCTTGCACTACGTAGGTTAACTAGAGGGCCCATGGATTATGTAGGTTTACTAGGGGGCACTTGACTATCTAGGTTAACTAGCGGGCACTTGGACTATGTAGTTTCCCTAGCGGGCATTTGGACTACGTAAGTTAACTAGAAGGCACTTTGACTATCAAGGTTACCTAGCGGGCCCTTGGACTTTGAAGGTTACCAGCGGGCACTTGGACTATCTAGGTTAACAAACGTGCACTTGGACTATGTAGGTAACCTAGCGGGCACTTGGACTGTTTAGGTTACCTATCGGGCACTTGGACTATCTAGGTTAACTAACGGGCACTTGGACTATGCAGGTTGCCTAGCGAGCACTTGGACTATGTAGGTTCCCTAGCGGGCACTTGGACTATGTAGGTTCCCTATCGGGTACTTGGACTGTCTAGGTTAACTAGGGGGCAATTGGACTGTCTAGGTTACCTGGTGGGCACTTGGACTATGTACGTTCCCTAGCGGGCACTTGGGCCATCTACGTTACCTAGCGGGCACTTGGACAATGTAGGTTAACGAACGGGCACTTGGACTATGTAGTTTACCTAGCAGGCACTTGGACTATGTAGTTTAACTAGCGGGCACTTGGATTATCTAGATTACCTAGCAGGCACTTGCACGATGCAGGTTCCCTAGCGGGCACTTGGATTATCTAGGCTCCCTAACGGGCACTTGGACTATGTAGGTTACCTAGCGGGCACTTGGTCTATGTACATACCCTAGTGGGCACTTGGACTATCTAGGTTACCTAGCGAGCACTTGGAGTATGTACGTCTCCTACTGGGCACTTGGACTATCTACGTTACCTAGCGGGTACTTGGACTATATAGGTTACTAACGGGCACTTGGACTATGTAAGTTCCCTAGCGGGCACTTGGATTATATGGGTTCCCTAGCGGACTCTTGGACTCTCTAGGTTAACGAAAGGGCACTTGGACTATCTAGGTTAACTAGCGGGCACTTGGACTATGTAAGTTCCCTAGCGGGCACTGGACTATGTGGTTTCCCTAGCGGGCACTTGGACTGTCTAGGTTAACGAACGGGCACTTGGACAATCTAGGTTAACTAGCGGGCACTTGGACTATGTAAGTTCCCTAGCGGGCACTGGACTATGTGGTTTCCCTAGCGGGCACTTGGACTGTCTAGGTTAACGAACGTGCACTTGGACTATCTAGGTTAACTAGCGGGCACTTGGACTATGTAAGTTCTCTAGCGGGCACTGGACTATGTGGTTTCCCTAGCGGGCACTGGGACTGTCTAGGTTAACGAACGGGCACTTGGACTATCTAGGTTAATTAGCGGGCACTTGGAATATCTAGGTTAACGAACGGGCACTTGGACTATCTAGGTTAATTAGCGGGCACTTGGACTATCTAAGTTAACTAACGGGCACTTGGACTATGTAAGTTCCCCAGCGGGCACTTGGACTATGTGGGTTCCCTAGCGGGCATTTGAACTATCTAGGTTACCTAACGGGCACTTGGACTATCTCGGTTAGGTAATGGGCACTTGGACTATCTAGGTGACCTAGTGGGAACTTGTACTATGTTGGTTACGTAGCGGACACTTTGACTATCTTGGTTACCTAGCGGACACTTGGACGAACTAGGTTAACGAGCGGGCCCTTGGAATATGTAGGTTACCTAGCGGGCACTAGGACTATCTAGGTTAACTAACAGGAACATGGACTATCTAGGTTACCTAGCGGGCACTTTGATTATGTAGGTTACCTAGCGGGCACTTGGACTATCTAGGTTAGCTAACGGGTACTTGGACTATCTAGGTTACCTAGCGGGCACTTGGACTATATAGGTTACCTAACGGGCACTTGGACTATGCAGGTAACGTAGCAGGCACTTGGACTTCTAGGTTAACGAACGGGCACTCAGATTATGTAGGTTGCCTAGCGAGCAGTTGGACTATGTAGGATCCCTATCGGACATTTGGACTACTTAGGTTAACTAGCGGGCACTTAGACTATCTAGGTTAGCTAACGGGCATTTGGATTATGTAGGTTAACTAACGGACACTTGGACGATCTAGGTTAACTAGCGGGCCCTTGCACTATGTAGGTTAACTAGCGGGCCTTTGGACTATGTAGGGTAACTAGCGGGCCTTTGGACTATTTAGGTTAACTAGCGGGCACTTGGATTATCTAAGTTACCTAGCGGGCAATTGAATTATGTAGGTTAACTAGTGGGCCCTTAGACTATCTAGGTTAGCTAATGGTCACTTGGATTATGTAGGTTAATTAGCAGGTACTTGGACTATGTAGGTTCCCTAGCGGGCATTTGGACGATTTAGGTTAACGAGCGGACACTTGCACGATCTAGGTTAACTAGCGGGCCCTTGCACTATGTAGGTTAACTAGCGGGCCCATGGATTATGTAGGTTTACTAGGGGGCACTTGACTATTTAGGTTAACTAGCGGGCACTTGGTCTATGTAGTTTCCCTAGCGGGCATTTGGACTATTTAGGTTGCCTAGCAGGCACTTGGACTATGTAGGTTACCTAGCGGGCACTTGGACTATCTAGGTTACCTAGCAGGCACTTTGACTATCTAGGTTAACTAACGGGCACTTGGACTATGTAGGGTAACTAGCGGGCACTTGGACTGTCTAGGTTACATAACGGGCACTTGGATTATCTAGGTTAACGAACGGGCACTTGGACTATGTAGGTTACGTAGCTGCCACTTGGACTATCTAGGTTAGCTAACAGGCACTTGGACTATCTAGGTTCCCTAGCGGGCACTTGTACTATCTAGGTTACCAAGCTGGCACTTGGACTATGTAGGTCAACTAGCGGGCCCTTGGACTGTCTAGGTTATCTAACGGGCACTTGGACTATGTATGTTCCCGAGCGGGCACTTGGATTATGTAGGTTGCCTGGCGGACATTTAGACTATGTAGGTTTCCTTGCGGGCATTTGGACTATGTAGGTTCCCTAGCGGGCACTTGGACTATGTAGGTTAACTAGCGGGCACTTGGACTATCCAGGTTACCAAGCGGGCACTTGGACTATGTAGGTTACCCAATGGGCACTTGGACTATCTGAGTTAACGAACGGACACTTGGACTATGTAGGTTAGCTATCAGGCACTTGGACTATCTAGGTTACCTAGCAGGCACTTGAACTATGTAGGTTACCTAGCGGACACTTGGACGATTTAGGTTAACTAGCGGGCACTTGGACTATCTAGGTTAACTAGCAGGACCTTGGACTAACTAGGTTAACTAGCGGCACTTGGACTATGTAGTTTCCCTAGCGGGCATTTGAATTATTTAGGTAACCTAGTGGGCACTTGGACTATGTAGGTTGCCTAGCGAGCACTTGGACTATGTAGGTTCCCTAGCGGGCACTTGGACTGTCTAGGTTAACTAGGGGGCAATTGGACTGTCTAAGTTACCTAGTGAGCACTTGGACTATGTACGTTCCCTAGCGGGCACTTGGGCTATCTAAGTTACCTAGCGGGCACTTGGACAATGTAGGTTAACGCACGGGCACTTGGACTATGTAGTTCACCCAGCAGGCACTTGAACTATGTAGGTTAACTAGCGGGCACTTGGACTATCTAGGTTACCTACGGGCACTTGGACTATGTACGTTCCCTAGGGGGCACTTGGGCTATCTACGTAACCTAGCGGGCACTTGGACTATGAAGGTTAACGAACGGGCACTTAGACTATGTAGGTAACCTAGTGGTCACATGGACTGTCTAGCTTACTTAGCGGGAACTTGGACTATGTAGGTTAACTAGCGGGCCCTTGGTCTATGTAGGTTAACTAGCAGGCCTTTGGACTATGTAAGTTAACTAGAGGGCACTTTGATGATCCTGGTTAACTAGCGGGCACTTGGACTATCTAGGTTAACTAGAGGGCTCTTGGACTATGTAGGTTCCCTAGCGGGCATTTGGACTACCTAGGTTACCTAGCGGGCACTTGGACTATGTAGGTTAACTAGATGAAAATTGGACGATCAAGGTTAACTAGCGGACACTTGCACTATGTAGGTTACCTAGCGGGCACTTGGACGATCTAGGTTAACTAGCGGGCACTTTGACTATGTAGGTTAACTAGCGGACACTTGCACTATGTAGGTTACCTAGCGGGCACTTGGACTATGTAGGTTAACTAGCAGGCCCTTGGACTATCTAGGTTACCTAGCAGGCACTTGGACTATGTATGTTAACTAGCGGGCACTTGCACTCTCTAGGTTACCTAGCGGGCACTTGGACTATGTACCTTCCCTAGCGGGTATTGGACTATGTAGGTTACCTAGCAGACACTTGCACTATGTAGGTTAAGTAGCGGGCACTTGGACTATATAGGTTCCCTAGTGGGCACTTGGACTATCTAGGTTAACGAAAGGGCACTTGGACTATGCAGGTAACCTAGCGGGCACTTGGACTATCTAGGTTACACAGCGGGCACTTGGACTTCTAGGTTAACGAACGGGCACTTGGACTATGTATGTTGCCTAGCGGGCACTTGGACTATCTAGGTTAGGTAACGGGCACTTGGACTATCTAGGTTACCTATAGGGAACATGGACAATGTAGGTTACCTAGCAGGCACTTGGACTATCTAGGTTACCTAATGGGCACTTTGTCTGTCTAGGTTACCTAGCTTGCCCTTGGACTATGTAGGTTACCTAGCAGGCACGTGGACTATTTAGGTTAACGAACGGGCACTTGAACTATGTAGGTAACCTACTGGGCACTTGGACTGTCTAGGTTACCTAGCGGGCACTTTGACTATCTAGGTTAACTAGCAGACCTTGGACTATGTAGGTTAACTTCGGGCCCTTGGACTATGTAGGTTCCCTAGTGGGCACTTGGACTGTCTAGGTTAACTAGGGGGCAATTGGACTGTCTAGGTTACCTAGTGGGCACTTGGACTATGTACGTTCCCTAGCGGGCACTTGGGCTATCTACGTTACCTAGCGGGCACTTGGACAATGTAGGTTAACGAACGGGCACATGGACTATGTAGTTTACCTAGCAGGCACTTGGACTATTTAGGTTAACTAGCGGGCACTTGGACTATCTATGTTACCTACGGGCACTTGGACTATGTACTTTCCCTAGTGGGCACTTGGGCTATGAAGGTTAACGAACGGGCACTTAGACTATGTAGGTAACCTAGTGGTCACTTGGACTATGTAGGTTCCCTAGCGGGCACTTGGACTGTCTAGGTTAACTAGGGGGCAATTGGACTGTCTAAGTTACCTAGTGAGCACTTGGACTATGTACGTTCCCTAGCGGGCACTTGGGCTATCTAAGTTACCTAGCGGGCACTTGGACAATGTAGGTTAACGCACGGGCACTTGGACTATGTAGTTCACCCAGCAGGCACTTGAACTATGTAGGTTAACTAGCGGGCACTTGGACTATCTAGGTTACCTACGGGCACTTGGACTATGTACGTTCCCTAGGGGGCACTTGGGCTATCTACGTAACCTAGCGGGCACTTGGACTATGAAGGTTAACGAACGGGCACTTAGACTATGTAGGTAACCTAGTGGTCACATGGACTGTCTAGCTTACTTAGCGGGAACTTGGACTATGTAGGTTAACTAGCGGGCCCTTGGTCTATGTAGGTTAACTAGCAGGCCTTTGGACTATGTAAGTTAACTAGAGGGCACTTTGATGATCCTGGTTAACTAGCGGGCACTTGGACTATCTAGGTTAACTAGAGGGCTCTTGGACTATGTAGGTTCCCTAGCGGGCATTTGGACTACCTAGGTTACCTAGCGGGCACTTGGACTATGTAGGTTAACTAGATGAAAATTGGACGATCAAGGTTAACTAGCGGACACTTGCACTATGTAGGTTACCTAGCGGGCACTTGGACGATCTAGGTTAACTAGCGGGCACTTTGACTATGTAGGTTAACTAGCGGACACTTGCACTATGTAGGTTACCTAGCGGGCACTTGGACTATGTAGGTTAACTAGCAGGCCCTTGGACTATCTAGGTTACCTAGCAGGCACTTGGACTATGTATGTTAACTAGCGGGCACTTGCACTCTCTAGGTTACCTAGCGGGCACTTGGACTATGTACCTTCCCTAGCGGGTATTGGACTATGTAGGTTACCTAGCAGACACTTGCACTATGTAGGTTAAGTAGCGGGCACTTGGACTATATAGGTTCCCTAGTGGGCACTTGGACTATCTAGGTTAACGAAAGGGCACTTGGACTATGCAGGTAACCTAGCGGGCACTTGGACTATCTAGGTTACACAGCGGGCACTTGGACTTCTAGGTTAACGAACGGGCACTTGGACTATGTATGTTGCCTAGCGGGCACTTGGACTATCTAGGTTAGGTAACGGGCACTTGGACTATCTAGGTTACCTATAGGGAACATGGACAATGTAGGTTACCTAGCAGGCACTTGGACTATCTAGGTTACCTAATGGGCACTTTGTCTGTCTAGGTTACCTAGCTTGCCCTTGGACTATGTAGGTTACCTAGCAGGCACGTGGACTATTTAGGTTAACGAACGGGCACTTGAACTATGTAGGTAACCTACTGGGCACTTGGACTGTCTAGGTTACCTAGCGGGCACTTTGACTATCTAGGTTAACTAGCAGACCTTGGACTATGTAGGTTAACTTCGGGCCCTTGGACTATGTAGGTTCCCTAGTGGGCACTTGGACTGTCTAGGTTAACTAGGGGGCAATTGGACTGTCTAGGTTACCTAGTGGGCACTTGGACTATGTACGTTCCCTAGCGGGCACTTGGGCTATCTACGTTACCTAGCGGGCACTTGGACAATGTAGGTTAACGAACGGGCACATGGACTATGTAGTTTACCTAGCAGGCACTTGGACTATTTAGGTTAACTAGCGGGCACTTGGACTATCTATGTTACCTACGGGCACTTGGACTATGTACTTTCCCTAGTGGGCACTTGGGCTATGAAGGTTAACGAACGGGCACTTAGACTATGTAGGTAACCTAGTGGTCACTTGGACTATCTAGGTTACCTAGCGGGAACTTGGACTATGTAGGTTAACTAGCGGGCACTTGGACTATCTAGGTTAACTAGCGGGCCCTTGGTCTATGTAGGTCAACTAGCAGGCCTTTAGACTATGGAAGTTAACTAGAGGGCACTTTGATGATCCTGGTTAACTAGCGGGCACTTGGACTACCTAGGTTAACTAGAGCGCTCTTGGACTATGTAGGTTCCCTAGCGGGCATTTGGAGTATATAGGTTACCTAGCCGACACTTGGACTATGTAGGTTACGTAGCGGGCACTGGACTATCTAGGTTAACTAGCGGGCACTTGGATTATCTAGGTTAACTAACGGGCACTTGTACAATCTAGGTTAACGAACGGGCACTCGGACTATGCAGGTAACCTAGCGGGCACTTAGACTGTCTAGGTTACATAGCGGGCACTTGGACTATGTAGGTTCCCTAGCGGGCACTTGGACTATCTAGGTTACCTAGCGGGCACTTGGACTATGTAGGTTAACTAGCAGGCCCTTGGACTATCTAGGTTACCTAGCAAGCACTTGGACTATGTAGGTTAACTTGCGGGCACTTGCACTCACTAGGTTACCTAGCGGGCACTTGGACTATCTATGTTAACTAGCGGGCACTTGGACTATGTAGGTTACCTAGTGGGCACTTGTACAATCTAGGTTAACGAACGGGCACTCGGACTATGCAGGTAACCTAGCGGGCACTTGGACTGTCTAGGTTACATAGCGGGCACTTGGACTATATAGGTTCCCTAGTGGGCACTTGGACTATCTAGGTTAACGAACGGTCACTTGGACTATGCAGGTAACCTAGCGGGCACTTGGACTGTCTAGGTTACATAGCGGGCACTTGGACTTCCGTTTAACGTACGGGCACTTGAAATATGTATGTTGCCTAGCGTGCACTTGGACTATCTAGGTTAGGTAACGGGCACACGGACTATCTAGGTTACCTAGAGGGAACATGGACAATGTAGGTTACCTAGCAGGCACTTGGACTATCTAGGTTACCTAACAGGCACTTTGTCTGTCTAGGTTACCTAGCGGGCCCTTGGACTATGTAGGTTACCTAGCAGGCACTTGGACTATCTAGGTTAACGAAAGGGCACTTGGACTATGTAGGTAACCTAGCGGGCACTTGGACTGTCTTGGTTACCTAGCGGGCACTTTGATTATCTAGGTTAACTAGCAGATCTTGGACTATGTAGGTTAACTAGCGGGCCCTTGGACTATGTAGGTTAACTAGCTGGCACTTGGACTATCTAGGTTTCCTAGCAGGCACTTGGACTATGTACATACCCTAGCGCGCACTTGGACTATATAGGTCACCTAGCGGGCACATGGACTATGGACGTCCCCTAGTGGGCACTTGGACTATCTAGGTTAACTAACGGGCACTAGGACTATCTAGGTTAACTAGCGGGAACTTGGACTATCTAGGTTACGTAGAATGCACTTGGTTTATGAAGGATCCCTAGCGGACACTTGGACTATCTAGGTTAACTAGCGGGCACTTGGATTATGTAGGTTAACTAGCGGACACTTGCACTATCTAGGTTAACTAGCGGGCCCTTGCACTATGTAGGTTAAATAGCAGACCCATGGATTATGTAGATTTACTAGCAGGCACTTCGACTATCTAGGTTAACTAGCGGGCCCTTGCACTATGTTGGTTAACTAGCGGGCCCATGGATTATGTAGGTTTACTAGCAGGCACTTGGACTATCTAGGTTAACTAGCGGGTACTTGGACTATGTAGGTTCCCTAGCAGGCACTTGGATTATGTAGGTTCCCTATCGGGCACTTGGACTATGTAGGGTAACTATCGGGCACTTGGACTGTCTAGGGTACCTAGCGGACACTTGGATTATCTAGGTTAACGAACGGGCACTTGGACTATGTAGGTTACCTAGCCGCCACTTGGACTATCTAGGTTAGCTAACAGGCACTTGGACAATCTAGGTTACCTAGCAGGCACTTGTACTATCTAGGTTACCTAGCTGGCACTTTGACTATGTAGGTCAACTAGCGGGCCCTTGGACTATCTAGGTTACCTACGGGCACTTGGACTATGTACGTTCCCTAGGGGGCACTTGGGCTATCTACGTAACCTAGCGGGCACTTGGACTATGAAGGTTAACGAACGGGCACTTAGACTATGTAGGTAACCTAGTGGTCACTTGGACTGTCTAGGTTACTTAGCGGGAACTTGGACTTAGTAGGTTAACTAGCGGGCCCTTGGTCTATGTAGGTTAACTAGCAGGCCTTTGGACTATGTAAGTTAACTAGAGGGCACTTTGATGATCCTGGTTAACTAGCGGGCACTTGGACTATCTAGGTTAACTAGAGGGCTCTTGGACTATGTAGGTTCCCTAGCGGGCATTTGGACTACCTAGGTTACCTAGCGGGCACTTGGACTATGTAGGTTAACTAGATGAAAATTGGACGATCAAGGTTAACTAGCGGACACTTGCACTATGTAGGTTACCTAGCGGGCACTTGGACGATCTAGGTTAACTAGCGGGCACTTTGACTATGTAGGTTAACTAGCGGACACTTGCACTATGTAGGTTACCTAGCGGGCACTTGGACTATGTAGGTTAACTAGCAGGCCCTTGGACTATCTAGGTTACCTAGCAGGCACTTGGACTATGTATGTTAACTAGCGGGCACTTGCACTCTCTAGGTTACCTAGCGGGCACTTGGACTATGTACCTTCCCTAGCGGGTATTGGACTATGTAGGTTACCTAGCAGACACTTGCACTATGTAGGTTAAGTAGCGGGCACTTGGACTATATAGGTTCCCTAGTGGGCACTTGGACTATCTAGGTTAACGAAAGGGCACTTGGACTATGCAGGTAACCTAGCGGGCACTTGGACTATCTAGGTTACACAGCGGGCACTTGGACTTCTAGGTTAACGAACGGGCACTTGGACTATGTATGTTGCCTAGCGGGCACTTGGACTATCTAGGTTAGGTAACGGGCACTTGGACTATCTAGGTTACCTATAGGGAACATGGACAATGTAGGTTGCCTAGCAGGCACTTGGACTATCTAGGTTACCTAATGGGCACTTTGTCTGTCTAGGTTACCTAGCTTGCCCTTGGACTATGTAGGTTACCTAGCAGGCACGTGGACTATTTAGGTTAACGAACGGGCACTTGAACTATGTAGGTAACCTACTGGGCACTTGGACTGTCTAGGTTACCTAGCGGGCACTTTGACTATCTAGGTTAACTAGCAGACCTTGGACTATGTAGGTTAACTTCGGGCCCTTGGACTATGTAGGTTCCCTAGTGGGCACTTGGACTGTCTAGGTTAACTAGGGGGCAATTGGACTGTCTAGGTTACCTAGTGGGCACTTGGACTATGTACGTTCCCTAGCGGGCACTTGGGCTATCTACGTTACCTAGCGGGCACTTGGACAATGTAGGTTAACGAACGGGCACATGGACTATGTAGTTTACCTAGCAGGCACTTGGACTATTTAGGTTAACTAGCGGGCACTTGGACTATCTATGTTACCTACGGGCACTTGGACTATGTACTTTCCCTAGTGGGCACTTGGGCTATGAAGGTTAACGAACGGGCACTTAGACTATGTAGGTAACCTAGTGGTCACTTGGACTATCTAGGTTACCTAGCGGGAACTTGGACTATGTAGGTTAACTAGCGGGCACTTGGACTATCTAGGTTAACTAGCGGGCCCTTGGTCTATGTAGGTCAACTAGCAGGCCTTTAGACTATGGAAGTTAACTAGAGGGCACTTTGATGATCCTGGTTAACTAGCGGGCACTTGGACTACCTAGGTTAACTAGAGCGCTCTTGGACTATGTAGGTTCCCTAGCGGGCATTTGGAGTATATAGGTTACCTAGCCGACACTTGGACTATGTAGGTTACGTAGCGGGCACTGGACTATCTAGGTTAACTAGCGGGCACTTGGATTATCTAGGTTAACTAACGGGCACTTGTACAATCTAGGTTAACGAACGGGCACTCGGACTATGCAGGTAACCTAGCGGGCACTTAGACTGTCTAGGTTACATAGCGGGCACTTGGACTATGTAGGTTCCCTAGCGGGCACTTGGACTATCTAGGTTACCTAGCGGGCACTTGGACTATGTAGGTTAACTAGCAGGCCCTTGGACTATCTAGGTTACCTAGCAAGCACTTGGACTATGTAGGTTAACTTGCGGGCACTTGCACTCACTAGGTTACCTAGCGGGCACTTGGACTATCTATGTTAACTAGCGGGCACTTGGACTATGTAGGTTACCTAGTGGGCACTTGTACAATCTAGGTTAACGAACGGGCACTCGGACTATGCAGGTAACCTAGCGGGCACTTGGACTGTCTAGGTTACATAGCGGGCACTTGGACTATATAGGTTCCCTAGTGGGCACTTGGACTATCTAGGTTAACGAACGGTCACTTGGACTATGCAGGTAACCTAGCGGGCACTTGGACTGTCTAGGTTACATAGCGGGCACTTGGACTTCCGTTTAACGTACGGGCACTTGAAATATGTATGTTGCCTAGCGTGCACTTGGACTATCTAGGTTAGGTAACGGGCACACGGACTATCTAGGTTACCTAGAGGGAACATGGACAATGTAGGTTACCTAGCAGGCACTTGGACTATCTAGGTTACCTAACAGGCACTTTGTCTGTCTAGGTTACCTAGCGGGCCCTTGGACTATGTAGGTTACCTAGCAGGCACTTGGACTATCTAGGTTAACGAAAGGGCACTTGGACTATGTAGGTAACCTAGCGGGCACTTGGACTGTCTTGGTTACCTAGCGGGCACTTTGATTATCTAGGTTAACTAGCAGATCTTGGACTATGTAGGTTAACTAGCGGGCCCTTGGACTATGTAGGTTAACTAGCTGGCACTTGGACTATCTAGGTTTCCTAGCAGGCACTTGGACTATGTACATACCCTAGCGCGCACTTGGACTATATAGGTCACCTAGCGGGCACATGGACTATGGACGTCCCCTAGTGGGCACTTGGACTATCTAGGTTAACTAACGGGCACTAGGACTATCTAGGTTAACTAGCGGGAACTTGGACTATCTAGGTTACGTAGAATGCACTTGGTTTATGAAGGATCCCTAGCGGACACTTGGACTATCTAGGTTAACTAGCGGGCACTTGGATTATGTAGGTTAACTAGCGGACACTTGCACTATCTAGGTTAACTAGCGGGCCCTTGCACTATGTAGGTTAAATAGCAGACCCATGGATTATGTAGATTTACTAGCAGGCACTTCGACTATCTAGGTTAACTAGCGGGCCCTTGCACTATGTTGGTTAACTAGCGGGCCCATGGATTATGTAGGTTTACTAGCAGGCACTTGGACTATCTAGGTTAACTAGCGGGTACTTGGACTATGTAGGTTCCCTAGCGGGCACTTGGATTATGTAGGTTCCCTATCGGGCACTTGGACTATGTAGGGTAACTATCGGGCACTTGGACTGTCTAGGGTACCTAGCGGACACTTGGATTATCTAGGTTAACGAACGGGCACTTGGACTATGTAGGTTACCTAGCCGCCACTTGGACTATCTAGGTTAGCTAACAGGCACTTGGACAATCTAGGTTACCTAGCAGGCACTTGTACTATCTAGGTTACCTAGCTGGCACTTTGACTATGTAGGTCAACTAGCGGGCCCTTGGACTATCTAGGTTACCTACGGGCACTTGGACTATGTACGTTCCCTAGGGGGCACTTGGGCTATCTACGTAACCTAGCGGGCACTTGGACTATGAAGGTTAACGAACGGGCACTTAGACTATGTAGGTAACCTAGTGGTCACTTGGACTGTCTAGGTTACTTAGCGGGAACTTGGACTTAGTAGGTTAACTAGCGGGCCCTTGGTCTATGTAGGTTAACTAGCAGGCCTTTAGACTATGTAAGTTAACTAGAGGGCACTTTGATGATCCTGGTTAACTAGTGGGCACTTGGACAATCTAGGTTAACTAGCGGTCACTTGGACTATCTAGGTTAACTAGAGGGCTCTTGGACTATGTAGGTTCCCTAGCGGGCATTTGGACTACCTAGGTTACCTAGCGGGCACTTGGACTATGTAGGTTAACTAGATGAAAATTGGACGATCAAGGTTAACTAGCGGACACTTGCACTATGTAGGTTACCTAGCGGGCACTTGGACGATCTAGGTTAACTAGCGGGCACTTTGACTATGTAGGTTAACTAGCGGACACTTGCACTATGTAGGTTACCTAGCGGGCACTTGGACTATGTAGGTTAACTAGCAGGCCCTTGGACTATCTAGGTTACCTAGCAGGCACTTGGACTATGTATGTTAACTAGCGGGCACTTGCACTCTCTAGGTTACCTAGCGGGCACTTGGACTATGTACCTTCCCTAGCGGGTATTGGACTATGTAGGTTACCTAGCAGACACTTGCACTATGTAGGTTAAGTAGCGGGCACTTGGACTATATAGGTTCCCTAGTGGGCACTTGGACTATCTAGGTTAACGAAAGGGCACTTGGACTATGCAGGTAACCTAGCGGGCACTTGGACTATCTAGGTTACACAGCGGGCACTTGGACTTCTAGGTTAACGAACGGGCACTTGGACTATGTATGTTGCCTAGCGGGCACTTGGACTATCTAGGTTAGGTAACGGGCACTTGGACTATCTAGGTTACCTATAGGGAACATGGACAATGTAGGTTACCTAGCAGGCACTTGGACTATCTAGGTTACCTAATGGGCACTTTGTCTGTCTAGGTTACCTAGCTTGCCCTTGGACTATGTAGGTTACCTAGCAGGCACGTGGACTATTTAGGTTAACGAACGGGCACTTGAACTATGTAGGTAACCTACTGGGCACTTGGACTGTCTAGGTTACCTAGCGGGCACTTTGACTATCTAGGTTAACTAGCAGACCTTGGACTATGTAGGTTAACTTCGGGCCCTTGGACTATGTAGGTTCCCTAGTGGGCACTTGGACTGTCTAGGTTAACTAGGGGGCAATTGGACTGTCTAGGTTACCTAGTGGGCACTTGGACTATGTACGTTCCCTAGCGGGCACTTGGGCTATCTACGTTACCTAGCGGGCACTTGGACAATGTAGGTTAACGAACGGGCACATGGACTATGTAGTTTACCTAGCAGGCACTTGGACTATTTAGGTTAACTAGCGGGCACTTGGACTATCTATGTTACCTACGGGCACTTGGACTATGTACTTTCCCTAGTGGGCACTTGGGCTATGAAGGTTAACGAACGGGCACTTAGACTATGTAGGTAACCTAGTGGTCACTTGGACTATCTAGGTTACCTAGCGGGAACTTGGACTATGTAGGTTAACTAGCGGGCACTTGGACTATCTAGGTTAACTAGCGGGCCCTTGGTCTATGTAGGTCAACTAGCAGGCCTTTAGACTATGGAAGTTAACTAGAGGGCACTTTGATGATCCTGGTTAACTAGCGGGCACTTGGACTACCTAGGTTAACTAGAGCGCTCTTGGACTATGTAGGTTCCCTAGCGGGCATTTGGAGTATATAGGTTACCTAGCCGACACTTGGACTATGTAGGTTACGTAGCGGGCACTGGACTATCTAGGTTAACTAGCGGGCACTTGGATTATCTAGGTTAACTAACGGGCACTTGTACAATCTAGGTTAACGAACGGGCACTCGGACTATGCAGGTAACCTAGCGGGCACTTAGACTGTCTAGGTTACATAGCGGGCACTTGGACTATGTAGGTTCCCTAGCGGGCACTTGGACTATCTAGGTTACCTAGCGGGCACTTGGACTATGTAGGTTAACTAGCAGGCCCTTGGACTATCTAGGTTACCTAGCAAGCACTTGGACTATGTAGGTTAACTTGCGGGCACTTGCACTCACTAGGTTACCTAGCGGGCACTTGGACTATCTATGTTAACTAGCGGGCACTTGGACTATGTAGGTTACCTAGTGGGCACTTGTACAATCTAGGTTAACGAACGGGCACTCGGACTATGCAGGTAACCTAGCGGGCACTTGGACTGTCTAGGTTACATAGCGGGCACTTGGACTATATAGGTTCCCTAGTGGGCACTTGGACTATCTAGGTTAACGAACGGTCACTTGGACTATGCAGGTAACCTAGCGGGCACTTGGACTGTCTAGGTTACATAGCGGGCACTTGGACTTCCGTTTAACGTACGGGCACTTGAAATATGTATGTTGCCTAGCGTGCACTTGGACTATCTAGGTTAGGTAACGGGCACACGGACTATCTAGGTTACCTAGAGGGAACATGGACAATGTAGGTTACCTAGCAGGCACTTGGACTATCTAGGTTACCTAACAGGCACTTTGTCTGTCTAGGTTACCTAGCGGGCCCTTGGACTATGTAGGTTACCTAGCAGGCACTTGGACTATCTAGGTTAACGAAAGGGCACTTGGACTATGTAGGTAACCTAGCGGGCACTTGGACTGTCTTGGTTACCTAGCGGGCACTTTGATTATCTAGGTTAACTAGCAGATCTTGGACTATGTAGGTTAACTAGCGGGCCCTTGGACTATGTAGGTTAACTAGCGGGCACTTGGACTATCTAGGTTTCCTAGCAGGCACTTGGACTATGTACATACCCTAGCGCGCACTTGGACTATATAGGTCACCTAGCGGGCACATGGACTATGGACGTCCCCTAGTGGGCACTTGGACTATCTAGGTTAACTAACGGGCACTAGGACTATCTAGGTTAACTAGCGGGAACTTGGACTATCTAGGTTACGTAGAATGCACTTGGTTTATGAAGGATCCCAAGCGGACACTTGGACTATCTAGGTTAACTAGCGGGCACTTGGATTATGTAGGTTAACTAGCGGACACTTGCACTATCTAGGTTAACTAGCGGGCCCTTGCACTATGTAGGTTAAATAGCAGACCCATGGATTATGTAGATTTACTAGCAGGCACTTGGACTATCTAGGTTAACTAGCGGGCACTTGGACTATGTAGGTTCCCTAGCGGGCACTTGGATTATATAGGTTCCCTATCGGGCACTTGGACTATGTAGGGTAACTATCGGGCACTTGGACTGTCTAGGGTACCTAGCGGACACTTGGATTATCTAGGTTAACGAACGGGCACTTGGACTATGTAGGTTACCTAGCCGCCACTTGGACTATCTAGGTTAGCTAACAGGCACTTGGACAATCTAGGTTACCTAGCAGGCACTTGTACTATCTAGGTTACCTAGCTGGCACTTTGACTATGTAGGTCAACTAGCGGGCCCTTGGACTATCTAGGTTAGCTAATGGGCACTTGGACTATGTAGGTTCCTTAGCGGTCACGTGAACTATGTAGGCTCCCTAGAAGGCACTTGGACTATGTAGGTTAACTAGCGGGCACTTGGACTATCCAGGTTACCAGGCGGCACTTGGACTATGTAGGTTACCCAATGGGCACTTGGACTATCTAGTTTAACGAACGGACACTTGGACTATGTAGGTTAGCTATCAGGCACTTGGACTATCTAGGTTACCTAGCAGTCACTTGGACTATGTAGGTTACCTAGCGGACACTTGGAAGATTTAGATTAACTAGCGGGCACTTGGACTATCTAGGTTAACTACCGGCCCTTGGACTATCTAGGTTTACTAGAGGGCACTTGGACTATCTAGGTTAACTAGCGGGCACTTGGACTATGTAGTTTCCCTAGCGGGCATTTGGATTATTTAGGTTACCTAGTGGGCACTTGGACTATGTAGGTTACCTAGCGGGCACTTGGACTACGTAGGTTAACTAGAAGGCACTTGGACTATCAAGGTTACCTAGCGGGCCCTTGGACTATGTAGGATACCAGGGGGCACATGGACGATCTAGGTTAACGAACGTGCACTTGGACTATGTAGGTAACCCAGCGGGCATTTGGACTGTCTAGTTTACTTAGCTGGCCCTTGGATTATCTTGGTTAACGAACGGGCACTTGGACTATGTAGGTTAACTAGCGGACACTTCGACTATCTAGGTTAGCTAACGGCAATTGGACTATCTAGGTTAACTAACTGGCACTTGGACTATGTAGGTTGCCTAGCGAGCATTTGGACTATGTAGGTTCCCTAGCGGGCACTTGGACTATGTAGGTACCCTATCGGGTACTTGGACTGTCTAGGTTAACTAGGGGGCAATTGGACTGTCTAGGTTACCTAGTGGGCACTTGGACTATGTACGTTCCCTAGTGGGCACTTGGGCTATCTACGTTACCTAGCATGCACTTGGACAATGTAGGTTAACTAGCAGGCCCTTGGACTATGTAGGTTAACTAGTGGGCACTTAGACTATCTAGGTTACCTAACAGGCACTTGGACTATGTAGTTTACCTAGCTGGCACTTAGACAATGTAGGTTAACTAGCGGGCACTTGGACTATCTGGGTTACCTAGATAGCACTTGGACTATATAGGTTCCCTAGTGGGCACTTGGACTATCTAGGTTAACGAACGGGCACTTGGACTATGCAGGTAACCTAGCGGGCACTTGGACTGTCTAGGTTACATAGAGGGCACTTTGACTTTTAGGTTAACGAACGGGCACTTGGACTATGTATGTTTCCTAGCGGGCACTTGGACTATGTAGGTTAGGTAACGGGCACTTGGACTATCTAGGTAACCTAGCGGGAACATGGACAATGTATGATACCTAGCAGGTACTTGGACTATCTAGGTTACCTAACGGGCACTTTGTCTATCTAGGTTACCTAGTGGGCCCTTGGACTATGTAGGTTACCTAGCGGGCACTTGGACTATCTAGGTTAACGAACGGACACTTGGACTATCTAGGTGACCTAGCGACACTTGGACTATGTAGGTTAACTAGCGGAAAATTGGACGATCTAGGTTAACTAGCGGACACTTGCACTATGTAGGTTGCCTAGCGGGCACTTGGACTATCTAGGTTAACTAGCGGGCACTTGGACTATGTAGTTTCCCTAGCGGGCATTTGGACTATTTAGGTTACCAAGCGGGAACTTGGACTATGTAGGTTACCTAGCGGGCACTTGGATTATCTAGGTTACCTAGCAGGCACTTTGACTATCTAGGTTAACTAACGGGCACTTGGACTATGTAGGTTCCCTAGCGGGCACTTGGATTATGTTGGTTAACTAGCGGGCACTTGGATTATCTAGGTTAACGAACGGGCACTTGGACTATGTAGGTTACCTAGCTGCCACTTGGACTATCTAGGTTAGCTAACAGGCACTTGGACTATCTAGGTTCCCTAGCGGGCACTTGTACTATCTAGGTTACCTAGCTGGCATTTGGACTATGTAGGTCAACTAGCGGGCCCTTGGACTACCTAGGTTAGCTAACGGACACTTAGATTATGTAGGTTAACTAGGGGCCCTTGGAATATGTAGGTTAACTAGCGGGCCCATGGACTATGTAGGTTTCCTAGCGGGCCCTTGGATTATCTAGGTTCCCTAAAGAGCACTTGGAATATCTAGTTTACCGAACGGGCACTTGGACTATCTAGGTTACCTAGCGGGCACTTGGACTATCTAGGTTACCTAGCGGGCACTTGGACTATGTAGGCTAACTAGGGGGCCCTTGGACGATCTAGGTTACCTAGTGGGTACTAGAACTATCTAGGTTAACTAGCGGGTACTTACACTATCTAATTTACCTAGCGGGCACTTGGACTATCTATGTTAACTATCGGGCACTTGAATATGTAGGTTAACTAGCAGACACTTGCACTATGTAGGTTACCTAGCAGGCACTTGGACTATCTAGGTTAACTAGCAGGCCCTTGGACTATCTAGGTTAATTAGCGTGCACTCGGACTATGTAGGTTGCCTAGCGGGCACTTGTACTATTAGGTTAACTAGCGTGCCCTTGGACTATCTAGGTTACGTAGCAGGCACTTGGTATATAGGTTAACTAGCGGGCACTTGGACTATGTAGGTTAACTAGTGGACACTTACACGATCTAGGTTAACTAGCGGGATCATGGATTATGTAGGTTAACTAGCGGGCCCCTGGACTATCTAGGTTACCTAGCGGGCACTAGGACTATGTAGGTTACCTAGTGGGCACTTGGATTATCTAGGTTAACGAACGGGCACTTGGAATATGCAGGTAACCTAGCGGGCATTTGGACTGTCTAGGTTACCTAGCGGGCACTAGGACATCTAGGTTAACGAACGGGCTCTTGGACCATGTAGGTTGCCTAACGGGCACTTGGACTATCTAGGTTACCTAACAGGCACTTGGACTATGGAGGTCCGTATCGGGCACTTGGACAATGTTGGTTAACTAGCGGGCACTAGGACTATTTAGGTTACCCAGCGGGCACTTGGTCTATCTAGGTTAGGTAACGGGCACTTGGAGTATCTAGGTTACCTAGCGGGCACTAGGACTATGTAGGTTACCTAGTGGGCACTTGGATTATCTAGGTTAACGAAAGGGCACTTGGAATATGCAGGTAACCTAGCGGGCATTTGGACTGTCTAGGTTACCTAGCGGGCACTAGGACATCTAGGTTAACGAACGGGCTCTTGGACCATGTAGGTTGCCTAACGGGCACTTGGACTATCTAGGTTACCTAACAGGCACTTGGACTATGGAGGTCCGTATCGGGCACTTGGACAATGTTAGTTAACTAGCGGGCACTAGGACTATGTAGGTTACCCAGCGGGCACTTGGTCTATCTAGGTTAGGTAACGGGCACTTGGACTATCTAGGTGACCTAGTGGGAACTTGGACTATGTAGGTTACGTAGCGGACACTTTGACTATCTTGGTTACCTAGCGGACACTTGGACGAACTAGGTTAACGAGCGGGCCCTTGGACTATGTAGGTTACCTAGCGGGCACTAGGACTATCTAGGTTAACTAACAGGAACATGGACTATCTAGGTTACCTAGCGGGCACTTTGATTATGTAGGTTACCTAGCGGGCACTTGGACTATCTAGGTTAGCTAACGGGCACTTGGACTATCTAGGTTACCTAGCGGGTACTTGGACTATGTAGGTTACCTAACGGGCACGTGGACTATTTAGGTTAACGAACGGGCACTTGAACTATGTTGGTAACCTACTTGGCACTTGGACTGTCTAGGTTACCTAGCGGGCACTTTAACTATCTAGGTTAACTAGCAGAACTTGGACTATGTAGGTTAACTAGCGGGACCTTGGACTATGTAGGTTCCCTAGCGGGCACTTGGACTGTCTAGGTTAACTAGGGGTCAGTTGGACTGTCTAGGTTACCTAGTGGGCACTTGGGCTATCTACGTTACCTAGCGGGCAGTTGGACAATGTAGGTTAACGAACGGGCACTTGGACTATGTAGTTTACCTAGCAGGCACTTGGACTATTTAGGTTAACTAGCGGGCACTTGGACTATCTATGTTACCTATGGGCACTGGAATATTTACTTTCCCTAGCGGGCACTTGGGCTATCTACGTTACCTAGCGGGCACTTGGACTATGAAGGTTAACGAACGGGCACTTAGACTATGTAGGTAACCTAGTGGTCACTTGGACTGTCTAGGTTACCTAGCGGGAACTTGGACTATGTAGGTTAACTAGCGGGCACTTGGACTATCTAGGTTAACTAGCGGGCCCTTGGTCTATGTAGGTCAACTAGCAGGCCTTTAGACTATGTAAGTTAACTAGAGGGCACTTTGATGATCCTGGTTAACTAGCGGGCACTTGGACTATCTAGGTTAACTAGAGCGTTCTTGGACTATGTAGGTTCCCTAGCGGGCATTTGGACTATATAGGTTTCCTAGCGGGCACTTGGACTATGTAGGTTACCTAGCGGGCACTGGACTATCTAGGTTAACTAGCGGGCACTTGGATTATCTAGGTTAACTAACGGGCACTTGGACTATGTATGTTCCAGAGCGGGCAATTGGACTATGTAGGTTCCCTAGCGGGCACTTGGACTATCTAGGTTCCCTAAAGGGCACTTGGACTATCTAGGTTACCTAGCGGGCACTTGCACTATGTAGGTTACCTAGCGGGCACTTGGACTATGTAGGTTAACTAGCAGGCCCTTGGACTATCTAGGTTACCTAGCAGGCACTTGGACCATATAGGTTAACTAGCAGGCACTTGCACTCTCTAGGTTACCTAGCGGGCACTTGCACTATGTATCTTCCCTAGCGGGCACTTGGACTATCTATGTTAACTAGCGGGCACTTGGACTATGTAGGTTACCTAGTGGGCACTTGGACTATCTAGGTTAACGAACGGGCACTTGGACTATGCAGGTAACCTAGCGGGCACTTGGACTGTCTAGGTTACATAGCGGGCACTTGGACTATATAGGTTCCCTAGTGGGCACTTGGACTATCTAGGTTAACGAACGGGCACTTGGACTATGCAGGTAACCTAGCGGGCACTTGGATTATCTAGGTTACATAGCGGGCACTTGGACTTCCAGGTTAACGAACGGGCACTTGGACTATGTATGTTGCCTAGCGGGCACTTGGACTATCTAGGTTAGGTAACGGGCACTTGGACTATCTAGGTTACCTAGAGGGAACATGGACAATGTAGGTTACCTAGCAGGCACTTGGACTATCTAGGTCAACTAACGGGCACTTGGACTATGTATGTTCCAGAGCGGGCAATTGAACTATGTAGGTTCCCTAGCGGGCACTTGGACTATGTAGGTTCCCTAAAGGGCACTTGGACTATCTAGGTTACCGAACGGGTACTTGGACTACCTAGGTTACCTAGCGGGCACTTGGACTATGTAGGTTAACTAGATGAAAATTGGACGATCAAGGTTAACTAGCGGACACTTGCACTATGGAGGTTACCTAGCGGGCACTTGGACGATCTAGGTTAACTAGCGGGCACTTTGACTATGTAGGTTAACTAGCGGACACTTGCACTATGCAGGTTACCTAGCGCGTACTTGGACTATGTAGGTTAACTAGCAGGCCCTTGGACTATCTAGGTTACCTAGCAGGCACTTGGACTATGTAGGTTAACTAGCGGGCACTTGCACTCTCTAGGTTACCTAGCGGGCACTTGGACTATGTACCTTCCCTAGCGGGTACTTGGACTATCTAGGTTAACTAACGGGCACTTGGACTATGTATGTTCCAGAGCGGGCAATTGGACTATGTAGGTTCCCGAGCGGGCACTTGGACTATCTAGGATCCCTAAAGGGCACTTGGACTATCTAGGTTACCGAACGGGCACTTGGACTACCTAAGTTACCTAGCGGGCACTTGGACTATGTAGGTTAACTAGATGAAAATTGGACGATCAAGGTTAACTAGCGGACACTTGCACTATGCAGGTTACCTAGCGGGCACTTGGACTATGTAGGTTAACTAGCAGGCCCTTGGACTATCTAGGTTACCTAGCAGGCACTTGGACTATGTAGGTTAACCAGCGGGCACTTGCACTCTCTAGGTTATCTAGCGGGCACTTGGACTATGTACCTTCCCTAGCGGGTACTTGGACTATGTAGGTTACCTAGCAGACACTTGCACTATGTAGGTTAGCTAGCGGGCACTTGGACTATATAGGTTCCCTAGTGGGCACTTGGACTATCTTGGTTAACGAACGGGCACTTGGACTATGCAGGTAACCTAGCGGGCACTTGGACTATCTAGGTTACACAGCGGGCACTTGGACTTCTAGGTTAACGAACGGGCACTTGGACTATATATGTTGCCAGCGGGCACTTGGACTATCTAGGTTAGGTAACGGGCACTTGGACTATGTAGGTTATCTACAAGGAACATGGACAATGTAGGTTACCTAGCAGGCACTTGGACTATCTAGGTTACCTAACGGGCACTTTGTCTGTCTAGGTTACCTAGCTTGCCCTTGGACTATGTAGGTTACCTAGCAGGCACATGGACTATCTAGGTTAACGAACGGGCACTTGAACTATGTAGGTAACCTACTGGGCACTTGGACTGTCTAGGTTACCTAGCAGGCACTTTGACTATCTAGGTTAACTAGCAGAACTTGGACTATGTAGGTTAACTAGCGGGCCCTTGGACTATGTAGGTTCCCTAGCGGGCACTTGGACTGTCTAGGTTAACTAGGGGGCAATTGGATTGTCTAGGTTACCTAGTGGGCACTTGGACTATGTACGTTCCCTAGCGGGCACTTGGGCTATCTACGTTACCTAGCGGGCACTTGGACAATGTAGGTTAACGAACGGGCACTTGGACAATGTAGTTTACCTAGCAGGCACTTGGACTATTTAGGTTAACTAGCGGACACTTCGACTATCTAGGTTAGCTAACGGGCACTTGGACTATGTAGGTTGCCTAGCGAGCACTTGGACTATGTAGGTTCCCTAGCGGGCACTTGGACTATGTAGGTTCCCTATCGGGTACTTGGATTGTCTAGGTTAACTAGGGGGCAATTGGACTGTCTAAGTTACCTAGTGAGCACTTGGACTATGTACGTTCCCTAGTGGGCACTTGGGCTATCTACGTTACCTAGCGGGCACTTGGACAATGTAGGTTAACGCACGGGCACTTGGACTATGTAGTTCACCCAGCAGGCACTTGAACTATGTAGGTTAACTAGCGGGCACTTGGACTATCTAGGTTACCTACGGGCACTTGGACTATGTACGTTCCCTAGGGGGCACTTGGGCTATCTACGTTACCTAGTGGGCACTTGGACTATGAAGGTTAACGAACGGGCACTTAGACTATGTAGGTAACCTAGTGGTCACTTGGACTGTCTAGGTTACTTAGCGGGCATTTGGACTATGTAGGTTAACTAGCGGGCCCTTGGTCTATGTAGGTTAACTAGCAGGCCTTTGGACTATGTAAGTTAACTAGAGGGCACTTTGATGATCCTGGTTAACTAGCGGGCACTTGGATTATCTAGGTTAACTAGCGGGCACTTGGACTATCTAGGTTAACTAGAGGGCTCTTGGACTATGTAGGTTCCCTAGTGGGCATTTGGATTATATAGGTTACCTAGCGGGCACTTGGACCATGTAGGTTACCTAGCGGGCACTGGACTATCTAGGTTCCCTAAAGGGCACTTGGACTATCTAGGTTACCGAATGGGCACTTGGACTACCTAGGTTACCTAGCGGGCACTTGGACTATGTAGGTTAACTAGATGAAAATTGGACGATCAAGGTTAACTAGCAGACACTTGCACTAAGTAGGTTACCTAGCGGGCACTTGGACGATCTAGGTTAACTAGCTGGCACTTTGACTATGTAGGTTAACTAGCGGACACTTGCACTATGTAGGTTACCTAGCGGGCACTTGGACTATGTAGGTTAACTAGCAGGCCCTTGGACTATCTAGGTTACCTAGCAGGCACTTGGACTATGTAGGTTAACTAGCGGGCACTTGCACTCTCTAGGTTACCTAGCGGGCACTTGGACTATGTACCTTCCCTAGCAGGTACTTGCACTATGTAGGTTAACTAGCGGGCACTTGGACTATATAGGTTCCCTAGTGGGCACTTGGACTATCTAGGTTAACGAACGGGCACTTGGACTATGCAGGTAACCTAGCGGGCACTTGGATTATCTAGGTTACACAGCGGGCACTTGGACTTCTAGGTTAACGAACGGGCACATGGACTATGTATGTTGCCTAGCGGGCACTTGGACTATCTAGGTTAGGTAACGGGCACTTGGACTATCTAGGTTACCTACAAGGAACATGGACAATGTAGGTTACCTAGCAGGCACTTGGACTATCTAGGTTACCTAGCAGGCACTTGGACTATGTAGGTTAACTAGCGGGCACTTGCACTCTCTAGGTTACCTAGCGGGCACTTGGACTATGTACCTTCCCTAGCGGGTACTTGGACTATCTAGGTTAACTAACGGGCACTTGGACTATGTATGTTCCAGAGCGGGCAATTGGACTATGTAGGTTCCCTAGCGGGCACTTGGACTATCTAGGTTCCCTAAAGGGCACTTGGACTATCTAGGTTACCGAACGGGCACTTGGACTACCTAAGTTACCTAGCGGGCACTTGGACTATGTAGGTTAACTAGATGAAAATTGGACGATCAAGGTTAACTAGCGGACACTTGCACTATGCAGGTTACCTAGCGGGCACTTGGACTATGTAGGTTAACTAGCAGGCCCTTGGACTATCTAGGTTACCTAGCAGGCACTTGGACTATGTAGGTTAACTAGCGGGCACTTGCACTCTCTAGGTTATCTAGCGGGCACTTGGACTATGTACCTTCCCTAGCGGGTACTTGGACTATGTAGGTTACCTAGCAGACACTTGCACTATGTAGGTTAGCTAGCGGGCACTTGGACTATATAGGTTCCCTAGTGGGCACTTGGACTATCTAGGTTAACGAACGGGCACTTGGACTATGCAGGTAACCTAGCGGGCACTTGGACTATCTAGGTTACACAGCGGGCACTTGGACTTCTAGGTTAACGAACGGGCACTTGGACTATATATGTTGCCAGCGGGCACTTGGACTCTCTAGGTTAGGTAACGGGCACTTGGACTATGTAGGTTATCTACAAGGAACATGGACAATGTAGGTTACCTAGCAGGCACTTGGACTATCTAGGTTACCTAACGGGCACTTTGTCTGTCTAGGTTACCTAGCTTGCCCTTGGACTATGTAGGTTACCTAGCAGGCACATGGACTATCTAGGTTAACGAACGGGCACTTGAACTATGTAGGTAACCTACTGGGCACTTGGACTGTCTAGGTTACCTAGCGGGCACTTTGACTATCTAGGTTAACTAGCAGAACTTGGACTATGTAGGTTAACTAGCGGGCCCTTGGACTATGTAGGTTCCCTAGCGGGCACTTGGACTGTCTAGGTTAACTAGGGGGCAATTGGACTGTCTAGGTTACCTAGTGGGCACTTGGACTATGTACGTTCCCTAGCGGGCACTTGGGCTATCTACGTTACCTAGCGGGCACTTGGACAATGTAGGTTAACGAACGGGCACTTGGACAATGTAGTTTACCTAGCAGGCACTTGGACTATTTAGGTTAACTAGCGGACACTTCGACTATCTAGGTTAGCTAACGGGCACTTGGACTATGTATGTTGCCTAGCGAGCACTTGGACTATGTAGGTTCCCTAGCGGGCACTTGGACTATGTAGGTTCCCTATCGGGTACTTGGACTGTCTAGGTTAACTAGGGGGCAATTGGACTGTCTAAGTTACCTAGTGAGCACTTGGACTATGTACGTTCCCTAGCGGGCACTTGGGCTATCTACGTTACCTAGCGGGCACTTGGACAATGTAGGTTAACGCACGGGCACTTGGACTATGTAGTTCACCCAGCAGGCACTTGAACTATGTAGGTTAACTAGCGGGCACTTGGACTATCTAGGTTACCTACGGGCACTTGGACTATGTACGTTCCCTAGGGGGCACTTGGGCTATCTACGTTACCTAGCGGGCACTTGGACTATGAAGGTTAACGAACGGGCACTTAGACTATGTAGGTAACCTAGTGGTCACTTGGACTGTCTAGGTTACTTAGCGGGCACTTGGACTATGTAGGTTAACTAGCGGGCCCTTGGTCTATGTAGGTTAACTAGCAGGCCTTTGGACTATGTAAGTTAACTAGAGGGCACTTTGATGATCCTGGTTAACTAGCGGGCACTTGGATTATCTAGGTTAACTAGCGGGCACTTGGACTATCTAGGTTAACTAGAGGGCTCTTGGGCTATGTAGGTTCCCTAGCGGGCATTTGGATTATATAGGTTACCTAGTGGGCACTTGGACCATGTAGGTTACCTAGCGGGCACTGGACTATCTAGGTTCCCTAAAGGGCACTTGGACTATCTAGGTTACCGAACGGGCACTTGGACTACCTAGGTTACCTAGCGGGCACTTGGACTATGTAGGTTAACTAGATGAAAATTGGACGATCAAGGTTAACTAGCGGACACTTGCACTATGTAGGTTACCTAGCGGGCACTTGGACGATCTAGGTTAACTAGCGGGCACTTTGACTATGTAGGTTAACTAGCGGACACTTGCACTATGTAGGTTACCTAGCGGGCACTTGGACTATGTAGGTTAACTAGCATACCCTTGGACTATCTAGGTTACCTAGCAGGCACTTGGACTATGTAGGTTAACTAGCGGGCACTTGCACTCTCTAGGTTACCTAGCGGGCACTTGGACTATGTACCTTCCCTAGCAGGTACTTGGACTATGTAGGTTACCTAGCAGACACTTGCACTATGTAGGTTAACTAGCAGGCACTTGGACTATATAGGTTCCCTAGTGGGCACTTGGACTATCTAGGTTAACGAACGGGCACTTGGACTATGCAGGTAACCTAGCGGGCACTTGGATTATCTAGGTTACACAGCGGGCACTTGGACTTCTAGGTTAACGAACGGGCACCTGGACTATGTATGTTGCCTAGCGGGCACTTGGACTATCTAGGTTAGGTAACGGGCACTTGGACTATCTAGGTTACCTACAGGGAACATGAACAATGTAGGTTACCTAGCAGGCACTTGGACTATCTAGGTTACCTAACGGGCACTTTGTCTGTCTAGGTTACCTAGCTTGCCCTTGGACTATGTAGGTTACCTAGCAGGCACGTGGACTATCTAGGTTAACGAACGGGCACTTGAACTATGTAGATAACCTACTGGGCACTTGGACTGTCTAGGTTACCTAGCGGGCACTTTGACTATCTAGGTTAACTAGCAGAACTTGGACTATGTAGGTTAACTAGCGGGCCCTTGGACTATGTAGGTTCCCTGGTGGGCACTTGGACTGTCTAGGTTAACTAGGGGTCAATTGGACTGTCTAGGTTACCTAGTGGGCACTTGGACTATGTACGTTCCCTAGCGGGCACTTGGGCTATCTACGTTACCTAGCGGGCAGTTGGACAATGTAGGTTAACGAACGGGCACTTGGACTATGTAGTTTACCTAGCAGGCACTTGGACTATTTAGGTTAACTAGCGGGCACTTGGACTATCTATGTTACCTACGGGCACTTGGACTATGTACTTTCCCTAGCGGGCACTTGGGCTATCTACGTTACCTAGCGGGCACTTGGACTATGAAGGTTAACGAACGGGCACTTAGACTATGTAGGTAACCTAGTGGTCACTTGGACTGTCTACGTTACCTAGCGGGAACTTGGACTATGTAGGTCAACTAGCGGGCACTTGGACTATCTAGGTTAACTAGCGGGCCCTTGGTCTATGTAGGTTAACTAGCAGGCCTTTAGACTATGTAAGTTAACTAGAGGGCACATTGATGATCCTGGTTAACTAGCGGGCACTTGGACTAACTAGGTTAACTAGAGCGTTCTTGCACTATGTAGGTTCCCTAGCGGGCATTTGGACTATATAGGTTTCCTAGCGGGCACTTGGACTATGTAGGTTACCTAGTGGGCACTGAACTCTCTAGGTTAACTAGCGGGCAATTGGATTATCTAGGTTAACTAACGGGCACTTGGACTATGTATGTTCCAGAGCGGGCAATTGGACTATGTAGGTTCCCTAGCGGGCACTTGGACTATCTAGGTTCCCTAAAGGGCACTTGGACTATCTAGGTTACCTAGCGGGCACTTGCACTATGTAGGTTACCTAGCGGGCACTTGGACTATGTAGGTTAACTAGCAGGCCCTTGGACTATCTAGGTTACCTAGCAGGCACTTGGACCATGTAGGTTAACTAGCAGGCACTTGCACTCTCTAGGTTACCTAGCGGGCACTTGGACTATGTACTTTCCCTAGCGGGCACTTGGACTATCTATGTTAACTAGCGGGCACTTGGACTATGAAGGTTACCTAGTGGGCACTTGGACTATCTAGGTTAACGAACGGGCACTTGGACTATGCAGGTAACCTAGCGGGCACTTGGACTGTCTAGGTTACATAGCGGGCACTTGGACTATATAGGTTCCCTAGTGGGCACTTGGACTATCTAGGTTAACGAACGGGCACTTGGACTATGCAGGTAACCTAGCGGGCACTTGGACTGTCTAGGTTACATAGCGGGCACTTGGACTTCCAGGTTAACGAACGGGCACTTGGACTATGTATGTTGCCTAGCGGGCACTTGGACTATCTAGGTTAGGTAACGGGCACTTGGACTATCTAGGTTACCTAGAGGGAACATGGACAATGTAGGTTACCTAGCAGGCACTTGGACTATCTAGGTCAACTAACGGGCACTTGGACTATGTATGTTCCAGAGCGGGCAATTGAACTATGTAGGTTCCCTAGCGGGCACTTGGACTATCTAGGTTCCCTAAAGAGCACTTGGATTATCTAGGTTACCGAACGGGTACTTGGACTACCTAGGTTACCTAGCGGGCACTTGGACTATGTAGGTTAACTAGATGAAAATTGGACGATCAAGGTTAACTAGCGGACACTTGCACTATGTAGGTTACCTAGCGGGCACTTGGACGATCTAGGTTAACTAGCGGGCACTTTGACTATGTAGGTTAACTAGCGGACACTTGCACTATGCAGGTTACCTAGCGCGCACTTGGACTATGTAGGTTAACTAGCAGGCCCTTGGACTATCTAGGTTACCTAGCAGGCACTTGGACTATGTAGGTTAACTAGCGGGCACTTGCACTCTCTAGGTTACCTAGCGGGCACTTGGACTATGTACCTTCCCTAGAGGGTACTTGGACTATCTAGGTTAACTAACGGGCACTTGGACTATGTAGGTTCCCTAGCGGGCACTTGGACTATCTAGGTTCCCTAAAGGGCACTTGGACTATCTAGGTTACCGAACGGGCACTTGGACTACCTAAGTTACCTAGCGGACACTTGCACTATGCAGGTTACCTAGCGGGCACTTGGACTATGTAGGTTAACTAGCAGGCCCTTGGACTATCTAGGTTACCTAGCAGGCACTTGGACTATGTAGGTTAACTAGCGGGCACTTGCACTCTCTAGGTTATCTAGCGGGCACTTGGACTATGTACCTTCCCTAGCGGGTACTTGGACTATGTAGGTTACCTAGCAGACACTTGCACTATGTAGGTTAACTAGCGGGCACTTGGACTATATAGGTTCCCTAGTGGGCACTTGGACTATCTAGGTTAACGAACGGGCACTTGGACTATGCAGGTAACCTAGCGGGCACTTGGATTATCTAGGTTACACAGCGGGCACTTGGACTTCTAGGTTAACGAACGGGCACCTGGACTATGTATGTTGGCTAGCGGGCACTTGGACTATCTAAGTTAGGTAACGGGCACTTGGACTATCTAGGTTACCTACAGGGAACATGGACAATGTAGGTTACCTAGCAGGCACTTGGACTATCTAGGTTACCTAACGGGCACTTTGTCTGTCTAGGTTACCTAGCTTGCCCTTGGACTATGTAGGTTACCTAGCAGGCACGTGGACTATCTAGGTTAACGAACGGGCACTTGAACTATGTAGATAACCTACTGGGCACTTGGACTGTCTAGGTTACCTAGCGGGCACTTTGACTATCTAGGTTAACTAGCAGAACTTGGACTATGTAGGTTAACTAGCGGGCCCTTGGACTATGTAGGTTCCCTGGTGGGCACTTGGACTGTCTAGGTTAACTAGGGGTCAATTGGACTGTCTAGGTAACCTAGTGGGCACTTGGACTATGTACGTTCCCTAGCGGGCACTTGGGCTATCTACGTTACCTAGCGGGCAGTTGGACAATGTAGGTTAACGAACGGGCACTTGGACTATGTAGTTTACCTAGCAGGCACTTGGACTATTTAGGTTTACTAGCGGGCACTTGGACTATCTATGTTACCTACGGGCACTTGGACTATGTACTTTCCCTAGCGGGCACTTGGGCTATCTACGTTACCTAGCGGGCACTTGGACTATGAAGGTTAACGAACGGGCACTTAGACTATGTAGGTAACCTAGTGGTCACTTGGACTGTCTACGTTACCTAGCGGGAACTTGGACTATGTAGGTTAACTAGCGGGCACTTGGACTATGCAGGTAACCTAGCGGGCACTTGGACTATCTAGGTTACACAGCGGGCACTTGGACTTCTAGGTTAACGAACGGGCACTTGGACTATATATGTTGCCAGCGGGCACTTGGACTATCTAGGTTAGGTAACGGGCACTTGGACTATGTAGGTTATCTACAAGGAACATGGACAATGTAGGTTACCTAGCAGGCACTTGGACTATCTAGGTTACCTAACGGGCACTTTGTCTGTCTAGGTTACCTAGCTTGCCCTTGGACTATGTAGGTTACCTAGCAGGCACATGGACTATCTAGGTTAACGAACGGGCACTTGAACTATGTAGGTAACCTACTGGGCACTTGGACTGTCTAGGTTACCTAGCGGGCACTTTGACTATCTAAGTTAACTAGCAGAACTTGGACTATGTAGGTTAACTAGCGGGCCCTTGGACTATGTAGGTTCCCTAGCGGGCACTTGGACTGTCTAGGTTAACTAGGGGGCAATTGGACTGTCTAGGTTACCTAGTGGGCACTTGGACTATGTACGTTCCCTAGCGGGCACTTGGGCTATCTACGTTACCTAGCGGGCACTTGGACAATGTAGGTTAACGAACGGGCAATTGGACAATGTAGTTTACCTAGCAGGCACTTGGACTACTTAGGTTAACTAGCGGACACTTCGACTATCTAGGTTAGCTAACGGGCACTTGGACTATGTAGGTTGCCTAGCGAGCACTTGGACTATGTAGGTTCCCTAGCGGGCACTTGGACTATGTAGGTTCCCTATCGGGTACTTGGACTGTCTAGGTTAACTAGGGGGCAATTGGACTGTCTAAGTTACCTAGTGAGCACTTGGACTATGTACGTTCCCTAGCGGGCACTTGGGCTATCTACGTTACCTAGCGGGCACTTGGACAATGTAGGTTAACGCACGGGCACTTGGACTATGTAGTTCACCCAGCAGGCACTTGAACTATGTAGGTTAACTAGCGGGCACTTGGACTATCTAGGTTACCTACGGGCACTTGGACTATGTACGTTCCCTAGGGGGCACTTGGGCTATCTACGTTACCTAGCGGGCACTTGGACTATGAAGGTTAACGAACGGGCACTTAGACTATGTAGGTAACCTAGTGGTCACTTGGACTGTCTAGGTTACTTAGCGGGCACTTGGACTATGTAGGTTAACTAGCGGGCCCTTGGTCTATGTAGGTTAACTAGCAGGCCTTTGGACTATGTAAGTTAACTAGAGGGCACTTTGATGATCCTGGTTAACTAGCGGGCACTTGGATTATCTAGGTTAACTAGCGGGCACTTGGACTATCTAGGTTAACTAGAGGGCTCTTGGACTATGTAGGTTCCCTAGCGGGCATTTGGATTATATAGGTTACCTAGTGGGCACTTGGACCATGTAGGTTACCTAGCGGGCACTGGACTATCTAGGTTCCCTAAAGGGCACTTGGACTATCTAGGTTACCGAACGGGCACTTGGACTACCTAGGTTACCTAGCGGGCACTTGGACTATGTAGGTTAACTAGATGAAAATTGGACGATCAAGGTTAACTAGCGGACACTTGCACTATGTAGGTTACCTAGCGGGCACTTGGACGATCTAGGTTAACTAGCGGGCACTTTGACTATGTAGGTTAACTAGCGGACACTTGCACTATGTAGGTTACCTAGCGGGCACTTGGACTATGTAGGTTAACTAGCAGACCCTTGGACTATCTAGGTTACCTAGCAGGCACTTGGACTATGTAGGTTAACTAGCGGGCACTTGCACTCTCTAGGTTACCTAGCGGGCACTTGGACTATGTACCTTCCCTAGCAGGTACTTGGACTATGTAGGTTACCTAGCAGACACTTGCACTATGTAGGTTAACTAGCGGGCACTTGGACTATATAGGTTCCCTAGTGGGCACTTGGACTATCTAGGTTAACGAACGGGCACTTGGACTATGCAGGTAACCTAGCGGGCACTTGGATTATCTAGGTTACACAGCGGGCACTTGGACTTCTAGGTTAACGAACGTGCACCTGGACTATGTATGTTGCCTAGCGGGCACTTGGACTATCTAGGTTAGGTAACGGGCACTTGGACTATCTAGGTTACCTACAGGGAACATGGACAATGTAGGTTACCTAGCAGGCACTTGGACTATCTAGGTTACCTAACGGGCACTTTGTCTGTCTAGGTTACCTAGCTTGCCCTTGGACTATGTAGGTTACCTAGCAGGCACGTGGACTATCTAGGTTAACGAACGGGCACTTGAACTATGTAGATAACCTACTGGGCACTTGGACTGTCTAGGTTACCTAGCGGGCACTTTGACTATCTAGGTTAACTAGCAGAACTTGGACTATGTAGGTTAACTAGCGGGCCCTTGGACTATGTAGGTTCCCTGGTGGGCACTTGGACTGTCTAGGTTAACTAGGGGTCAATTGGACTGTCTAGGTTACCTAGTGGGCACTTGGACTATTTACGTTCCCTAGCGGGCACTTGGACTATCTAGGTTCCCTAAAGGGCACTTGGACTATCTAGGTTACCTAGCGGGCACTTGCACTATGTAGGTTACCTAGCGGGCGCTTGGACTATGTAGGTTAACTAGCAGGCCCTTGGACTATCTAGGTTACCTAGCAGGCACTTGGACCATGTAGGTTAACTAGCAGGCACTTGCACTCTCTAGGTTACCTAGCGGGCACTTGGACTATGTACTTTCCCTAGCGGGCACTTGGACTATCTATGTTAACTAGCGGGCACTTGGACTATGTAGGTTACCTAGTGGGCACTTGGACTATCTAGGTTAACGAACGGGCACTTGGACTATGCAGGTAACCTAGCGGGCACTTGGACTGTCTAGGTTACCTAGCGGGCACTTTGACTATCTAGGTTAACTAGCAGAACTTGGACTATGTAGGTTAACTAGCGGGCCCTTGGACTATGTAGGTTCCCTGGTGGGCACTTGGACTGTCTAGGTTAACTAGGGGTCAATTGGACTGTCTAGGTTACCTAGTGGGCACTTGGACTATTTACGTTCCCTAGCGGGCACTTGGGCTATCTACGTTACCTAGCGGGCAGTTGGACAATGTAGGTTAACGAACGGGCACTTGGACTATGTAGTTTACCTAGCAGGCACTTGGACTATTTAGGTTAACTAGCGGGCACTTGGACTATCTATGTAACCTACGGGCACTTGGACTATGTACTTTCCCTAGTGGGCACTTGGGCTATCTACGTTACCTAGCGGGCACTTGGACTATGAAGGTTAACGAACGGGCACTTAGACTATGTAGGTAACCTAGTGGTCACTTGGACTGTCTACGTTACCTAGCGGGAACTTGGACTCTGTAGGTTAACTAGCGGGCACTTGGACTATCTAGGTTAACTAGCGGGCCCTTGGTCTATGTAGGTTAACTAGCAGGCCTTTAGACTATTTAAGTTAACTAGAGGGCACTTTGATGATCCTGGTTAACTAGCGGGCACTTGGACTATCTAGGTTAACTAGAGCGTTCTTGCACTATGTAGGTTCCCTAGCGGGCATTTGGACTATATAGGTTTCCTAGCGGGCACTTGGACTATGTAGGTTACCTAGCGGGCACTGAACTCTCTAGGTTAACTAGCGGGCAATTGGATTATCTAGGTTAACTAACGGGCACTTGGACTATGTATGTTCCAGAGCGGGCAATTGGACTATGTAGGTTCCCTAGCGGGCACTTGGACTATCTAGGTTCCCTAAAGGGCACTTGGACTATCTAGGTTACCTAGCGGGCACTTGCACTATGTAGGTTACCTAGCGGGCGCTTGGACTATGTAGGTTAACTAGCAGGCCCTTGGACTATCTAGGTTACCTAGCAGGCACTTGGACCATGTAGGTTAACTAGCAGGCACTTGCACTCTCTAGGTTACCTAGCGGGCACTTGGACTATGTACTTTCCCTAGCGGGCACTTGGACTATCTATGTTAACTAGCGGGCACTTGGACTATGTAGGTTACCTAGTGGGCACTTGGACTATCTAGGTTAACGAACGGGCACTTGGACTATGCAGGTAACCTAGCGGGCACTTGGACTGTCTAGGTTACCTAGCGGGCACTTTGACTATCTAGGTTAACTAGCAGAACTTGGACTATGTAGGTTAACTAGCGGGCCCTTGGACTATGTAGGTTCCCTGGTGGGCACTTGGACTGTCTAGGTTAACTAGGGGTCAATTGGACTGTCTAGGTTACCTAGTGGGCACTTGGACTATTTACGTTCCCTAGCGGGCACTTGGGCTATCTACGTTACCTAGCGGGCAGTTGGACAATGTAGGTTAACGAACGGGCACTTGGACTATGTAGTTTACCTAGCAGGCACTTGGACTATTTAGGTTAACTAGCGGGCACTTGGACTATCTATGTAACCTACGGGCACTTGGACTATGTACTTTCCCTAGTGGCACTTGGGCTATCTACGTTACCTAGCGGGCACTTGGACTATGAAGGTTAACGAACGGGCACTTAGACTATGTAGGTAACCTAGTGGTCACTTGGACTGTCTACGTTACCTAGCGGGAACTTGGACTCTGTAGGTTAACTAGCGGGCACTTGGACTATCTAGGTTAACTAGCGGGCCCTTGGTCTATGTAGGTTAACTAGCAGGCCTTTAGACTATTTAAGTTAACTAGAGGGCACTTTGATGATCCTGGTTAACTAGCGGGCACTTGGACTATCTAGGTTAACTAGAGCGTTCTTGCACTATGTAGGTTCCCTAGCGGGCATTTGGACTATATAGGTTTCCTAGCGGGCACTTGGACTATTTAGGTTACCTAGCGGGCACTGAACTCTCTAGGTTAACTAGCGGGCAATTGGATTATCTAGGTTAACTAACGGGCACTTGGACTATGTATGTTCCAGAGCGGGCAATTGGACTATGTAGGTTCCCTAGCGGGCACTTGGACTATCTAGGTTCCCTAAAGGGCACTTGGACTATCTAGGTTACCTAGCGGGCACTTGCACTATGTAGGTTACCTAGCGGGCGCTTGGACTATGTAGGTTAACTAGCAGGCCCTTGGACTATCTAGGTTACCTAGCAGGCACTTGGACCATGTAGGTTAACTAGCAGGCACTTGCACTCTCTAGGTTACCTAGCGGGCACTTGGACTATGTACTTTCCCTAGCGGGCACTTGGACTATCTATGTTAACTAGCGGGCACTTGGACTATGTAGGTTACCTAGTGGGCACTTGGACTATCTAGGTTAACGAACGGGCACTTGGACTATGCAGGTAACCTAGCGGGCACTTGGACTGTCTAGGTTACATAGCGGGCACTTGGACTATATAGGTTCCCTAGTGGGCACTTGGACTATCCAGGTTAACGAACGGGCACTTGGACTATGCAGGTAACCTAGCGGGCACTTGGACTGTCTAGGTTACATAGCGGGCACTTGGACTTCCAGGTTAACGAACGGGCACTTGGACTATGTATGTTGCCTAGCGGGCACTTGGACTATCTAGGTTAGGTAACGGGCACTTGGACTATCTAGGTTACCTAGAGGGAACATGGACAATGTAGGTTACCTAGCAGGCACTTGGACTATCTAGGTCAACTAACGGGCACTTGGACTATGTATGTTCCAGAGCGGGCAATTTAACTATGTAGGTTCCCTAGCGGGCACTTGGACTATCTAGGTTCCCTAAAGGGCACTTGGACTAACTAGGTTACCGAACGGGTACTTGGACTACCTAGGTTACCTAGTGGGCACTTGGACTATGTAGGTTAACTAGATGAAAATTGGACGATCAAGGTTAACTAGCGGACACTTGCACTATGTAGGTTACCTAGCGGGCACTTGTACGATCTAGGTTAACTAGCGGGCACTTTGACTATGTAGGTTAACTAGCGGACACTTGCACTATGCAGGTTACCTAGCGCGCACTTGGACTATGTAGGTTAACTAGCAGGCCCTTGGACTATCTAGGTTACCTAGCAGGCACTTGGACTATGTAGGTTAACTAGCGGGCACTTGCACTCTCTAGGTTACCTAGCGGGCACTTGGACTATGTACCTTCCCTAGCGGGTACTTGGACTATCTAGGTTAACTAACGGGCACTTGGACTATGTATGTTCCAGAGCGGGCAATTGGACTATGTAGGATCCCGAGCGGGCACTTGGACTATCTAGGTTCCCTAAAGGGCACTTGGACTATCTAGGTTACCGAACGGGCACTTGGACTACCTAAGTTACCTAGCGGGCACTTGGACTATGTAGGTTAACTAGATGAAAATTGGACGATAAAGGTTAACTAGCGGACACTTGCACTATGCAGGTTACCTAGCGGGCACTTGGACTATGTAGGTTAACTAGCAGGCCCTTGGACTATCTAGGTTACCTAGCAGGCACTTGGACTATGTAGGTTAACTAGCGGGCACTTGCACTCTCTAGGTTATCTAGCGGGCACTTGGACTATGTACCTTCCCTAGAGGGTATTTGGACTATGTAGGTTACCTAGCAGACACTTGCACTATGTAGGTTAGCTAGCGGGCACTTGGACTATATAGGTTCCCTAGTGGGCACTTTGACTATCTAGGTTAACGAACGGGCACTTGGACTATGCAGGTAACCTAGCGGGCACTTGGACTATCTAGGTTACACAGCGGGCACTTGGACTTCTAGGTTAACGAACGGGCACTTGGACTATATATGTTGCCAGCGGGCACTTGGACTATCTAGGTTAGGTAATGGGCACTTGGACTATGTAGGTTATCTACAAGGAACATGGACAATGTAGGTTACCTAGCAGGCACTTGGACTATCTAGGTTACCTAACGGGCACTTTGTCTGTCTAGGTTACCTAGCTTGCCCTTGGACTATGTAGGTTACCTAGCAGGCACATGGACTCTCTAGGTTAACGAACGGGCACTTGAACTATGTAGGTAACCTACTGGGCACTTGGACTGTCTAGGTTACCTAGCGGGCACTTTGACTATCTAGGTTAACTAGCAGAACTTGGACTATGTAGGTTAACTAGCGGGCCCTTGGACTATGTAGGTTCCCTAGCGGGCACTTGGACTGTCTAGGTTAACGAGGGGGCAATTGGACTGTCTAGGTTACCTAGTGGGCACTTGGACTATGTACGTTCCCTAGCGGGCACTTGGGCTATCTACGTTACCTAGCGGGCACTTGGACAATGTAGGTTAACGAACGGGCACTTGGACAATGTAGTTTACCTAGCAGGCACTTGGACTACTTAGGTTAACTAGCGGGCACTTGGACTATCTATGTTACCTACGGGCACTTAGACTATGTACTTTCCCTAGGGGGCACTTGGGCTATGAAGGTTAACGAACGGGCACTTAGACTATGTAGGTAACCTAGTGGTCACTTGGACTGTCTAGGTTACCTAGCGGGAACTTGGACTATGTAGGTTAACTAGCGGGCACTTGGACTATCTAGGTTAACTAGCGGGCCCTTGGTCTATGTAGGTTAACTAGCAGGCCTTTAGACTATGTAAATTAACTAGAGGGCACTTTGATGATCCTGGTCAACTAGCGGGCACTTGGACTATCTAGGTTAACTAGAGCGCTCTTGGACTATGTAGGTTCCCTAGCGGGCATTTGGACTATATAGGTTACCTAGTGGGCACTTGGTCTATGTAGGTTAACTAGCAGGCCCTTGGACTATCTAGGTTACCTAGCAGGCACTTGGACTATGTAGGTTAACTAGCGGGCACTTGCACTCTCTAGGTTACCTAGCGGGCACTTGGACTATGTACCTTCCCTAGCGGGCACTTGGACTATCTATGTTAACTAGCGGGCACTTGGACTATGTAGGTTACCTAGTGGGCACTTGGACTATCTAGGTTAACGAACGGGCACTTGGACTATGCAGGTAACCTAGCGGGCACTTGGACTGTCTAGGTTACATAGCGGGCACTTGGACTATATAGGTTCCCTAGTGGGCACTTGGACTATCTAGGTTAACGAACGGGCACTTGGACTATGCAGGTAACCTAGCGGGCACTTGGACTGTCTAGGTTACATAGCGGGCACTTGGACTTCCAGGTTAACGAACAGGCACTTGGTCTATGTATGTTGCCTAGCGGGCACTTGGACTATCTAGGTTAGGTTACAGGCACTTGGACTATCTAGGTTACCTAGAGGGAAAATGGACAATGTAGGTTACCTAGCAGGCACTTGGACTATCTAGGTTACATAACGGGCACTTTGTCTGTCTAGGTTACCTAGCGGGCCCTTGGACTATGTAGGTTACCTAGCAGACACTTGGACTATCTAGGTTAACGAAAGGGCACTTGGACTATATAGGTAACCTAGCAGGCACTTTGACTGTCTAGGTTACATAGCGGGTACTTTGATTATCTAGGTTAACTAGCAGATCTTGGACTATGTAGGTTAACTAGCGGGCCCTTGGACTATGTAGGTTCCCTAGAGGGCACTTGGACTATCTAGGTTTCCTAGCAGGCACTTGGACTATGTACATACACTAGCGCGCACTTGGACTATCTAGGTTACCTAGTGGGCACTTGGACTATGTATGTCCCCTTGTGGGCTCTTGGACTATCTAGGTTAACTAATGGGCACTAGTACTATCTAGGTTAACTAGCGGGCACTTGGACTATCTAGGTTACCTAGAATGCACTTGGATTATGAAGGATCCCTAGCGGGCACTTGGACTATCTAGGTTCACTAGCGGGCACTTGGATTATGTAGGTTAACTAGCGGACACTTGCACAATCTAAGTTAACTAGCGGGCCCTTGCACTATGTAGGTTAACTAGCGGACCCATGGATTATGTAGGTTTACTAGCAGGCACTTGGACTATCTAGGTTAACTAGCGGGCCCTTGCACTATGTAGGTTAACTAGCGGGCCCATGGATTATGTAGGTTTACTAGAAGGCACTTGGACTATCTAGGTTAACTAGCGGGCACTTGGACTATGTAGTTTCCCTAGCGGGCATTTGTACTATTTACGTTACCTAGCGGGCACTTGGACTATGTAGGTTACCTAGCGGGCACTTGTACTATCTAGGTTACCTAGCAGGCACATTGACTATCTAGGTTAACTAACGGGCACTTGAACTATGTAGGGTAACTAGCGGGCACTTGGACTGTCTAGGTTACCTAGCGGACACTTGGATTATCTAGGTTAACGAACGGGCACTTGGACTATGTAGGTTACCTAGCCGCCACTTGGACTATCTAGGTTAGCTAACAGGCACTTGGACTATCTAGGTTCCCTAGCGGGCACTTGTACTATCTAGGTTACCTAGCTGGCACTTTGACTATGTAGGTCAACTAGCGGGCCCTTGGACTATCTAGGTTAGCTAACGGGCACTTGGACTATGTAGGTTCCTTAGCAGTCACGTGGACTATGTAGGCTCCCTAGAAGGCACTTGGACTACGTAGGTTAACTACCGGGCACTTGGACTATCTAGGTTAACTAGCGGGCCCTTGGACTATCTATGTTTACTAGCGGGCACTTGGACTATCTAGGTTAACTAGCGGGCACTTGGACTATGTAGATTCCCTAGCGGGCATTTGGATTATTTATGTTACCTAGTGGGCACTTGGACTATGTAGGTTACCTAGCGGGCACTTGGACTACGTTGGTTAACTAGAAGGCACTTGGACTATCAAGGTTACCTAGCGGGCCCTTGGACTATGTAGGATACCAGCGGGCACTTGGATGATCTAGGTTAACGAACGTGCACTTGGAGTATGTAGGTAACCCAGCGAGCACTTGGACTGTCTAGTTTACCTAGCTGGCCCTTGGACTATCTAGGTTAACGAACGGGCACTTGGACTATGTAGGTTAACTAGCGGACACTTCGACTATCTAGGTTAGCTAACCGCAATTGGACTATCTAGGTTAACTAACGGGCACTTGGACTATGGAGGTTGCCTAGCGAGCACTTGGACTATGTAGGTTCCCTAGCGAGCACTTGGACTATGTAGGTTCCCTATCGGGTACTTGGACTGTCTAGGTTAACTAGGGGGCAATTGGACTGTCTAGGTTACCTAGTGGGCACTTGGATTATGTAAGTTCCCTAGCGGGCACTTGGGCTATCTACGTTACCTAGCGGGCACTTGGACAATGTAGGTTAACTAGCAGGCCCTTGGACTATGTAGGTTAACTAGTGGGCACTTAGACTATCTAGGTTACCTAGCGGGCACTTGGACTATGTACACATCCTAGCGGGTACTTGGACTATGTAGTTTACCTAGTAGGCACTTGGACAATGTAGGTTAACTAGAGGGCACTTGGACTATCTACGTTACCTAGATAGTACTTGGACTATATAGGTTCCCTAGCGGGTACTTGGACTATCTAGGTTAACGAACGGGCACTTGGACTATGCAGGTAACCTAGCGGGCACTTGGACTGTCTAGGTTACATAGCGGGCACTTGGACTTTTATGTTAACGAACGGTTACTTGGACTATGTATGTTTCCTAGCGGGCACTTGGACTATGTAGGTTAGGTAACGGGCACTTGGACTATCTAGGTTACCTAGCGGAAACATGGACCATGTATGTTACCTAGCAGTCACTTGGACTATCTAGGTTACCTAACAGGCACTTTGTCTATCTAGATTACCTAGTGGGCCCTTGGACTATGTAGGTTAACGAACGGGCACTTGGACTATGTAGGTAACCTAGCGGGTACTTGGACTGTCTAGGTTACCTAGCGGGCACTTTGACTATCTAGGTTAACTAGCAGACCTTCGACTATGTAGGTTGACTAGCGGGCACTTGGACTATCTAGGTTTCCTAGCAGGCACTTGGACTATGTACATACCCTAGCGCGCAATAGGACTATCTAGGTTACCTAGCGGGCACTTGGACTATGTACGTCCCCTAGTGGGTACTTGGACTATCTAGGTTAACTTCGGGCACTAGGACTATCTAGGTTAACTAGCGGGCACTTGGACTATCTAGGTTACCTAGAAGGCACTTGGATTATGAAGGATCCCTAAAGGGCACTTGGACTATCTAGGTTACCGAACGGGCACTTGGACTATCTAGGTGACCTAGCAGACACTTGGACTATGTAGGTTAACTAGCGGAAAATTGGATGATTTAGGTTAAGTAGCGGACACTTGCACTATGTAGGCTGCCTAGCGGGCACTTGTACTATCTAGGTTAACTAGCGGGCACTTGGACTATATAGTTTCCCTAGCGGGCATTTGGACTATTTAGGTTACCAAGCGGGAACTTGGACTATGTATGTTACCTAGCGGGCACTTGGACTATCTAGGTTACCTAGCAGGCACTTTGACTATCTAGGTTAACTAGCGGGCACTTGGATTATGTTGGTTAACTAGCGGGCACGTGGACTGTCTAGGTTACCTAGCGGGCACTTGGATTATCTAGGTTAACGAACGGGCACTTGGACTATGTAGGTTACCTAGCCGCCACTTGGACTATCTAGGTTAGCTAACAGGCACTTGGACTATCTAGGTTCCCTAGCAGGCACTTGTACTATCTAGGTTACCTAGCTGGCATTTGGACTATGTAGGTCAACTAGCGGGCCCTTGGACTACTTAGGTTAGCTAACGGACACTTAGATTATGTAGGTTAACTAGGGGGCCTTTGGAATATGTAGGTTAACTAGCGGGCCCATGGACTATGTAGGTTTACTAGCGGGCCCTTGGATTAGCTAGTATCCCTAAAGGGCACTTGGACTATCTAGTTTACCGAACGGGCACTTGGACTATCTAGGTTACCTAGCGGGCACTTGGACTATCTAAGTTACCTAGAAGGCACTTGGATTATGAAGGATCCCTAAAGGGCACTTGGAGTATCTAGGTTACCGAACGGGCACTTGGACTATCTAGGTGACCTAGCAGACACTTGGACTATGTAGGTTAACTAGCGGAAAATTGGACGATTTAGGTTAAGTAGCGGACACTTGCACTATGTAGGTTGCCTAGCGGGCACTTGGACTATCTAGGTAAACTAGCGGGCACTTGGACTATGTAGTTTCCCTAGCGGGCATTTGGACTATTTAGGTTACCAAGCGGGAACTTGGACTATGTAGGTTACCTAGCGGGCACTTGGACTATCTAGGTTACCTAGCAGGCACTTTGACTATCTAGGTTAACTAGCGGGCACTTGGATTATGTTGGTTAACTAGCGGGCACTTGGACTGTCTAGGTTACCTAGCGGGCACTTGGATTATCTAGGTTAACGAACGGGCACTTGGACTATGTAGGTTACCTAGCTGCCACTTGGACAATCTAGGTTAGCTAACAGGCACTTGGACTATCTAGGTTCCCTAGCAGGCACTTGTACTATCTAGGTTACCTAGCTGGCATTTGGACTATGTAGGTCAACTAGCGGGCCCTTGGACTACTTAGGTTAGCTAACGGACACTTAGATTATGTAGGTTAACTAGGGGGCACTTGGAATATGTAGGTTAACTAGCGGGCCCATGGACTATGTAGGTTTACTAGCGGGCCCTTGGATTATCTAGTATCCCTAAAGGGCACTTGGACTATCTAGTTTACCGAACGGGCACTTGGACTATCTAGGTTACCTAGCGGGCACTTGGACTATCTAGGTTACCTAGCGGGCACTTGGACTATGTAGGCTAACTAGGGGGCCCTTGGACGATCTAGGTTACCTAGTGATTACTAGAACTATCTAGGTTAACTAGCAGGTACTTACACTATCTAATTTACATAGCGGGCACTTGGAATATCTATGTTAACTATCGGGCACTTGGAATATGTAGCTTAACTAGCAGACACTTGCACTATGTAGGTTACCTAGCAGGCACTTAGACTATCTAGGTTAACTAGCAGGCCCTTGGACTATCATGGTTAACTAGCGTGCACTCGGACTATGTAGGTTGCCTAGCGGGCACTTGTACTATGTAGGTTAACTAGCGTGCCCTTGGACTATCTAGGTTACGTAGCAGGCACTTGGTATATAGGTTAACTAGCGGGCACTTGGACTATGTAGGTTAACTAGTGAACACTTGCACGATCTAGGTTAACTAGTGGGCCCATGGATTATGTAGGTTTACTAGCGGGCCCTTTGACTATCTAGGTTACCTAGCGGGCACTAGGACTATGTAGGTTACCTAGTGGGCACTTGGACTATCTAGGTTAACGAACGGGCACTTGGAATATGCAGGTAACCTAGCGGGCAATTGGACTGTCTAGGTTACCTAGCGGGCACTTGGACATCTAGGTTAACGAACGGGCTCTTGGACCATGTAGGTTGCCTAACGGGCACTTGGACTATCTAGGTTAGGTAACGGGTACTTGGACTATCTAGGTTACATAGCGGACACTTGGATTATGTAGGTTAACTAGTGAGCACTTGGACTCTAGGTTACCTAGCGGGGACTTGGACTATCTAGGTTCCCTAGCGGGCACTTGTACTATCTAGGTTACCTAGCTGGCACTTGGACTATGTACGTCAACTAGCGGGCCCATGGACTCTCTAGGTTACCTAACGGGCACTTGGACTATGTATGTTCCAGAGCGGGCACGTGGATTATGTAGGTTGCCTAGCGGGCATTTAGACCATGTAGGTTTCCTTGCGGGCATTTGGACTATGTAGGTTACCTAGCGGGCACTTGGACTATGTAGGTTCCCTAGCGGTCACGTGGACTATGTAGGCTCCCTAGAAGGCACTTGGACTATGTAGGTTAACTAGCGGGCACTTGGATTATCCAGGTTACCAAGCGGGCACTTGGACTATGTAGGTTACCCAATGGGCACTTGGATTATCTAGGTTAACGAACGGAAACTTGGACTATGTAGGTTAGCTATCAGGAACTTGGAATATCTAGGTTACCTAGCAGGCACTTGGACTATGTAGGTTACCTAGCGGACACTTGGACGATTTAGGTTAACTAGCGGGCACTTGGACTATCTAGGTCAACTAGCGGGCCCTTGGACTACTTAGGTTAGCTAACGGACACTTAGATTATGTAGGTTAACTAGGGGGCACTTGGAATATGTAGGTTAACTAGCGGGCCCATGGACTATGTAGGTTTACTAGCGGGCCCTTGGATTATCTAGTATCCCTAAAGGGCACTTGGACTATCTAGTTTACCGAACGGGCACTTGGACTATCTAGGTTACCTAGCGGGCACTTGGACTATCTAGGTTACCTAGCGGGCACTTGGACTATGTAGGCTAACTAGGGGGCCCTTGGACGATCTAGGTTACCTAGTGATTACTAGAACTATCTAGGTTAACTAGCAGGTACTTACACTATCTAATTTACATAGCGGGCACTTGGAATATCTATGTTAACTATCGGGCACTTGGAATATGTAGCTTAACTAGCAGACACTTGCACTATGTAGGTTACCTAGCAGGCACTTAGACTATCTAGGTTAACTAGCAGGCCCTTGGACTATCATGGTTAACTAGCGTGCACTCGGACTATGTAGGTTGCCTAGCGGGCACTTGTACTATGTAGGTTAACTAGCGTGCCCTTGGACTATCTAGGTTACGTAGCAGGCACTTGGTATATAGGTTAACTAGCGGGCACTTGGACTATGTAGGTTAACTAGTGAACACTTGCACGATCTAGGTTAACTAGTGGGCCCATGGATTATGTAGGTTTACTAGCGGGCCCTTTGACTATCTAGGTTACCTAGCGGGCACTAGGACTATGTAGGTTACCTAGTGGGCACTTGGACTATCTAGGTTAACGAACGGGCACTTGGAATATGCAGGTAACCTAGCGGGCAATTGGACTGTCTAGGTTACCTAGCGGGCACTTGGACATCTAGGTTAACGAACGGGCTCTTGGACCATGTAGGTTGCCTAACGGGCACTTGGACTATCTAGGTTAGGTAACGGGTACTTGGACTATCTAGGTTACATAGCGGACACTTGGATTATGTAGGTTAACTAGTGAGCACTTGGACTCTAGGTTACCTAGCGGGGACTTGGACTATCTAGGTTCCCTAGCGGGCACTTGTACTATCTAGGTTACCTAGCTGGCACTTGGACTATGTACGTCAACTAGCGGGCCCATGGACTCTCTAGGTTACCTAACGGGCACTTGGACTATGTATGTTCCAGAGCGGGCACGTGGATTATGTAGGTTGCCTAGCGGGCATTTAGACCATGTAGGTTTCCTTGCGGGCATTTGGACTATGTAGGTTACCTAGCGGGCACTTGGACTATGTAGGTTCCCTAGCGGTCACGTGGACTATGTAGGCTCCCTAGAAGGCACTTGGACTATGTAGGTTAACTAGCGGGCACTTGGACTATCCAGGTTACCAAGCGGGCACTTGGACTATGTAGGTTACCCAATGGGCACTTGGATTATCTAGGTTAACGAACGGAAACTTGGACTATGTAGGTTAGCTATCAGGAACTTGGAATATCTAGGTTACCTAGCAGGCACTTGGACTATGTAGGTTACCTAGCGGACACTTGGACGATTTAGGTTAACTAGCGGGCACTTGGACTATCTAGGTTAACTAGCAGGCCCTTGGACAATCTAGGTTTAGTAGCGGGCACTTGGACTATCTAGGTTACCTAGCAGGCACTTGGATTATGAAGGATCCCTAGCGGGCAATTGGACTATCTAGGTTACATAGCTGGCACTTGGACTATGTAGGTTAACTAGCGGACACTTGCATGATCTAGGTTAACTAGCGGGCCCTTGCACTATGTAGGTTAACTAGCGGGCCCATGGATTATGTAGGTTTACTAGCGGGCACTTGATTATCTAGGTTAACTAGCGGGCACTTGGACTATGTAGTTTCCCTAGCGGGCATTTGGACTATTTAGGTTGCCTAGCAGGCACTTGGACTTTGTAGGTTACCTAGCGGGCACTTGGACTATCTATGTTACATAGCAGGCACTTTGACTATCTAGGTTAACTAAGGGGCACTTGGACTATGTAGGGTAACTAGCGGGCACTTGGACTGTCTAGGTTACATAACGGGCACTTTAATTATCTAGGTTAACGAACGGGCACTTGGACTAAGTAGGTCAACTAGCGGGCCCTTGGACTATCTAGGTTAGCTAACGGGCACTTGGACTATGTATGTTCCAGAGCGGGCTCTTGGATTATGTAGGTTGCCTAGCGGGCATTTAGACTATGTAGGTTTCCTTGCGGGCATTTGGACTATGTAGGTTACCTAGCGGGCACTTGGACTATGTAGGTTCCCTAGCGGTCACGTGGACTATGTAGGCTCCCTAGAAGGCAATTGGACTATGTAGGTTAACTAGCGGACACGTGCAAGATGTAGGTTACCTAGCGGGCACTTGGACTATGTAGGTTAACTAGCAGGCCCTTGGACTATCTAGGTTACCTAGCAGGAATAGGATTATGAAGGATCCCTAGCGGGCAATTGGACTATCTAGGTTACCTAGCTGGCGCTTGGACTATGTAGGTTAACTAGCGGGCCCATGGATTATGTAGGTTTACTAGGGGGCAATTGGACTATCTAGGTTAACTAGCGGGCACTTGGACTATGTAGTTTCCCTAGCAGGCATTTGGACAATTTAGGTTACCTAGCGGGCACTTGGACTATCTAGGTTACCTAGCAGGCACTTTGACTATCTAGGTTAACTAACGGGCACTTGGACTATGTAGGGTAACTAGCGGGCACTTGGACTGTCTAGGTTGCCTGACGGGCACTTGGATTATCTAGTTTAACGAATGGGCACTTGGACTATGTAGGTTACCTAGCCGCCACTTGGACTATCTAGGTTAGATAACAGGCACTTGGACTATCTAGGTTCCCTAGTGGGCACTTGTACTATCTAGGTTACCTAGCTGGCTCTTGGACTATGTAGGTCAACTAGCGGGCCCTTGGACTATCTAGGTTAACTAACGGGCACGTGGACTATATATGTTCCAGAGCGGGCACTTGGATTATGTAGGTTGCCTAGAGGGCATTTAGACTATGTAGGTTTCCTTGCGGGCATTTGGAATATGTAGGTTACCTAGCGGGCACTTGGACTATGTAGGTTCCCTAGCGGTCACGTGGACTATGTAGGCTCCCTAGAAGGCACTTGGACTATGTAGGTTAACTAGCGGGCACTTGGACTATCCAGGTTACCAAGCGGGCACTTGGACTATGTAGGTTACCCAATGGGCACTTGGACTATCTACGTTAACGAACGGACACTTGGACTATGTAGGTTAGCTATCAGGAACTTGGAATATCTAGGTTACCTAGCAGGCACTTGGACTATGTAAGTTACCTAGCGGATACTTGGACGATTTAGGTTAACTAGCGGGCACTTGGACTATCTCGGTTAAGTAGCAGGCCCTTGGACAATCTAGGTTTACTAGCGGGCACTTGGACTATCTCGGTTACCTAGCAGGCACTTGGATTATGAAGGATCCCTAGCGGGCAATTGGACTATCTATGTTACATAGCTGGCACTTGGACTATGTAGGTTAACTAGCGGACACTTTCACGATCTAGGTTAAATAGCGGGCCCTTGCACTATGTAGGTTAACTAGCGGGCCCATGGATTATGTAGGTTTACTAGGGGGCACTTGACTATTTAGGTTAACTAGCGGGCACTTGGTCTATGTAGTTTCCCTAGCGGGCATTTGAACTATTTAGGTTGCCTAGCAGGCACTTGGACTATGTAGGTTACCTAGCGGCCACTTGGACTATCTAGGTTACCTAGCAGGCACTTTGACTATCTAGGTTAACTAACGGGGACTTGGACTATGTTGGGTAACTAGCGGGCACTTGGACTGTCTAGGTTACATAACGGGCACTTGGACTTCTAGGTTAACGAACGGGCACTTGGACTATATATGTTGCCAGCGGGCACTTGGACTATCTAGGTTAGGTAACGGGCACTTGGACTATCTAGGTTACCTACAAGGAACATGGACAATGTAGGTTACCTAGCAGGCACTTGGACTATCTAGGTTACCTAACGGGCACTTTGTCTGTCTAGGTTACCTAGCTTGCCCTTGGACTATGTAGGTTACCTAGCAGGCACGTGGACTATCTAGGTTAACGAACGGGCACTTGAACTATGTAGGTAACCTACTGGGCACTTGGACTGTCTAGATTACCTAGCGGGCACTTTGACTATCTAGGTTAACTAGCAGACCTTGGACTATGTAGGTTAACTAGCGGGCCCTTGGACTATGTAGGTTCCCTAGCGGGCACTTGAACTGTCTAGGTTAACTAGGGGGCAATTGGACTGTCTAGGTTACCTAGTAGGCACTTGGACTATGTACGTTCCCTAGCGGGCACTTGAGCTATCTACGTTACCTAGCGGGCACTTGGACAATGTAGGTTAACGAACGGGCACTTGGACTATCTATGTTACCTACGGGCACTTGGACTATGTAGGTTACCTAGTGGGCACTTGGACTATCTAGGTTAACGAACGGGCACTTGGACTATGCAGGTAACCTAGCGGGCACTTGGACTGCCTAGGTTAACTAGCGGGCACTTGGACTATCTAGGTTAACTAGCGTGCACTTGGACTATGTACTTTCCCTAGGGGGCACTTGGGCTATGAAGGTTAACGATCGGGCACTTAGACTATGTAGGTAACCTAGTGGTCACTTGGACTGTCTAGGTTACCTAGCGGGAACTTGGACTATGTAGGTTAACTAGCGGGCACTTGGACTATCTAGGTTAACTAGCGGGCCCTTGGTCTATGTAGGTTAACTAGCAGGCCTTTAGACGATGTAAATTAACGAGAGGGCACTTTGATGATCCTGGTTAACTAGCGGGCACTTGGACTATCTAGGTTAACTAGAGTGCTCTTGGACTATGTAGGTTCCCTAGCGGGCATTTGGAGTATATAGGTTACCTAGCGGGCACATGGACTATGTAGGTTACCTAGCGGGCACTGGACTATCTAGGTTAACTAGCGGGCACTTGGATTATCTAGGTTAACTAACGGGCACTTGGACTATGTATGTTCCAGATGGGGCAATTGGACTATGTAGGTTCCCTAGCGGGCACTTGGACTATCTAGGTTCCCTAAAGGGCACTTGGACTATCTAGGTTACCTAGCGGGCACTTGCACTATGTAGGTTACCTAGTGGGCACTTGGACTATGTAGGTTAACTAGCAGGCCCTTGGACTATCTAGGTTACCTAGCAGGCACTTGGACTATGTAGGTTAACTAGCGGGCACTTGCACTCTCTAGGTTACCTAGCGGGCACTTGGACTATGTACCTTCCCTAGCGGGCACTTGGACTATCTATGTTAACTAGCGGGCACTTGGACTATGTAGGTTACCTAGTGGGCACTTGGACTATCTAGGTTAACGAACGGGCACTTGGACTATGCAGGTAACCTAGCGGGCACTTGGAATGTCTAGGTTACATAGCGGGCACTTGGACTATATAGGTTCCCTAGTGGGCACTTGGACTATCTAGGTTAACGAACGGGCACTTGGACTATGCAGGTAACCTATCGGGCACTTGGACTGTCTAGGTTACATAGCGGGCACTTGGACTTCCAGGTTAACGAACGGGCACTTGGTCTATGTATGTTGCCTAGCGGGCACTTGGACTATCTAAGTTAGGTAACGGGCACTTGGACTATCTAGGTTACCTAGAGGGAAAATGGACAATGTAGGTTACCTAGCAGGCACTTGAACTATCTAGGTTACCTAACGGGCACTTTGTCTGTCTGGGTTACCTAGCGGGCCCTTGGACTATGTAGGTTACCTAGCAGGCACTTGGACTATCTAGGTTAACGAACGGGCACTTGGACTATGTAGGTAACCTAGCAGGCACTTGGACTGTCTAGGTTACCTAGCGGGCACTTTGATTATCTAGGTTAACTAGCAGATCTTGGACTATGTAGGTTAACTAGCGGGCCCTTGGACTATGTAGGTTCCCTAGAGGGCACTTGGACTATCTAGGTTTCCTAGCAGGCACTTGGACTATGTACATACCCTAGCGCGCACTTGGACTATCTAGGTTACCTAATGGGCACTTGGACTATGTACGTCCCCTAGTGGGCACGTGGACTATCTAGGTTAACTAATGGGCACTAGTACTATCTAGGTAAACTAGCGGGCACTTGGACTATCTAGGTTACCTAGAATGCACTTGGATTATGAAGGATCCCTAGCGGGCACTTGGACTATCTAGGTTAACTAGCGGGCACTTGGACTATGTAGGTTAACTAGCGGACACTTGCACTATCTAGGTTAACTAGCGGGCCCTTGCACTATGTAGGTTAACTAGCGGACCCATGGATTATGTAGGTTTACTAGTAGTCACTTGGACTATCTAGGTTAACTAGCGGGCCCTTGCACTATGTAGGTTAACTAGCGGGCCCATGGATTATGTAGGTTTACTAGCAGGCACTTGGACTATCTAGGTTAACTAGCGGGCACTTGGACTATGTAGTTTCCCTAGCGGGCATTAGTACTATATAAGTTACCGAGCGGGCACTTGGACTATGTAGGTTACCTAGCGGGCACTTGGACTATCTAGGTTACCTAGAAGGCACATTGACTATCTAGGTTAACTAACGGGCACTTGGACTATGTAGGGTAACTAGCGGGCACTTGGACTGTCTAGGTTACCTAGCGGACACTTGGATTATCTAGGTTAACGAACGGGCACTTGGACTATGTAGGTTACCTAGCCGCCACTTGGACTATCTAGGTTAGCTAACCGGCACTTGGACTATCTAGGTTCCCTAGCGGGCACTTGTACTATCTAGGTTACCTAGCTGGCACTTTGACTATGTAGGTCAACTAGCGGGCCCTTGGACTATCTAGGTTAGCTAACGGGCACTTGGACTATTCAGGTTCCTTAGCGGTCACGTGGACTATGTAGGCTCCCTAGAAGGCACATGGACTATGTAGGTTAACTACCGGGCACTTGGACTATCCAGGTTACCAGGCGGCACTTGGATTATGTAGGTTACCCAATGGGCACTTGGACTATCTAGTTTAACGAACGGACACTTGGACTATGTAGGTTAGCTATCAGGCACTTGGACTATCTAGGTTACCTAGCAGTCACTTGGACTATGTAGGTTACCTAGCGGACACTTGGAAGATTTAGGTTAACTAGCGGGCACTTGGACTATCTAGGTTAACTAGCGGGTCCTTGGACTATCTAGGATTACTAGCGGGCACTTGGACTATCTAGGTTAACTAGCGGGCACTTGGACTATGTAGATTCCCTAGCGGGCATTTGGATTATTTAGGTTACATAGTGGGCACTTGGACTACGTAGGTTACCTAGCGGGCACTTGGACTACGTTGGTTAACTAGAAGGCACTTGGACTATCAAGGTTACCTAGCGGGCCCTTGGACTATGTAGGATACCAGCGGGCACTTGGACAATCTAGGTTAACGAACGTGCACTTGGACTATGTAGGTAACCCAGCGAGCACTTGGACTGTCTAGTTTACCTAGCTGGCCCTTGGACTATCTAGGTTAACGAACGGGCACTTGGACTATGTAGGTTAACTAGCAGACACTTCGACTATCTAGGTTAGCTAACGGCAATTGGACTATCTAGGTTAACTAACGGGCACTTGGACTATGGAGGTTGCCTAGCGAGCACTTGGACTATGTAGGTTCCTGAGCGGGCACTTGGACTATGTAGGTTCCCAATCGGGTACTTGGACTGTCTAGGTTAACTAGGGGGCAATTGTACTGTCTAGGTTACCTAGTGGGCCCTTGGATTATGTAAGTTCCCTAGTGGGCACTTGGGCTATCTACGTTACCTAGCGGGCACTTGGACAATGTAGGTTAACTAGCAGGCCCTTGGACTATGTAGGTTAACTAGTGGGCACTTAGACTATCTAGGTTACCTAGCGGGCACTTGGAATATGTACACATCCTAGCGGGTACTTGGACTATGTAGTTTACCTAGCAGGCACTTGGATAATGTAGGTTAACTAGCGGGCACTTGGACTATCTAGGTTACCTAGATAGCACTTGGACTATATAGGTTCCCTAGCGGGCACTTGAACTATCTAGGTTAACGAACGGGCACTTGGACTATGCAGGTAACCTAGCGGGCACTTGGACTGTCTAGGTTACATAGCGGGCACTTGGACTTTTAGGTTGACGAACGGGCACTTGGACTATGTATGTTTCCTAGCGGGCACTTGGACTATGTAGGTTAGGTAACGGGCACTTGGACTATCTAGGTTACCTAGCGGGAACATGGACAATGTATGTTACCTAGCAGGCACTTGGACTATCTAGGTTACCTAACAGGCACTTTGTCTATCTAGGTTACCTAGTGGGCCCTTGGACTATGTTGGTTAACGAACGGGCACTTGGACTATATAGGTAACCTAGCGGGTACTTGGACTGTCTAGGTTACCTAGCGGGCACTTTGACTATCTAGGTTAACTAGCAGACCTTCGACTATGTAGGTTATCTAGCGGGCACTTGGACTATCTAGGTTTCCTAGCAGGCACTTGGACTATATACATACCCTAGCGCGCAATAGGACTATCTAGGTTAAATAGTGGGCACTTGGACTATACGTCCCCTAGTGGGTACTTGGACTATCTAGGTTAACTTCGGGCACTAGGACTATCTACGTTAACTAGCGGGCACTTGGACTATCTAGGTTACCTAGAAGGCACTTGGATTATGAAGGATCCCTAAAGGGCACTTGGACTATCTAGGTTACCGAACGGGCACTTGGACTATCTAGGTGACCTAGCAGACACTTGGACTATGTAGGTTAACTAGCGGAAAATTGGACGATGTAGGTTAACTAGCGGACACTTGCACTATGTAGGTTGCCTAGCGGGCACTTGGACTATCTAGGTTAACTAGCGGGCACTTGGACTATGTAGTTTCCCTAGCGGGCATTTGGACTATTTAGGTTACCAAGCGGGAACTTGGACAATGTAGGTTACCTAGCGAGCACTTGGACTATCTAGGTTACCTAGCAGGCACTTTGACTATCAAGGTTAACTAACGGGCACTTGGACTATATAGGTTGCCTAGCAGGCACTTGGACTATGTAGGTTCCCTAGCGGGCACTTGGATTATGTTGGTTAACTTCGGGCACTTGGACTGTCTAGGTTACCTAGCGGGCACTTGGATTATGTAGGTTAACGAACGGGCACTTGGACTATGTAGGTTACCTAGCCGCCACTTGGACTATCTAGGTTAGCTAACAGGCACTTGGACTATCTAGGTTCCCTAGTGGGCACTTGTACTATTAGGTTACCTAGCTGGCATTTGGACTATGTAGGTCAACTAGCGGGCCCTTGGACTACCTAGGTTAGCTAACGGACACTTAGATTATGTAGTTTAACTAGGGGGCACTTGGAATATGTAGGTTAACTAGCGGGCCCATGGACTATGTAGGTTTACTAGCGGGCCCTTGGATTATCTAGGTTCCCTAAAGGGCACTTGGACTATCTAGTTTACCGAACGGGCACTTGGACTATCTAGATTACCTAGCGGGCACTTGGACTATCTAGGTTACCTAGCGTGCACTTGGACTATGTAGGCTAACTAGGGGCCCCTTGGACGATCTAGGTTACCTAGTGGGTACTAGAACTATCTAGGTTAACTAGTGGGTACTTACACTATCTAATTTACCTAGCGGGCACTTGGACTATCTATGTTAACTATCGGGCACTTGGAATATGTAGGTTAACTAGCAGACACTTGCACTATGTAGGTTACCTAGCAGGCACTTAGACTATCTAGGTTAACTAGCAGGCCCTTGGACTATCATGGTTAACTAGCGTGCACTCGGACTATGTAGGTTGCCTAGCGGGCACTTGTACTATGTAGGTTAACTAGCGTGCCCTTGGACCATCTAGGTTATGTAACAGGCACTTGTTATATAGGTTAACCAGCGGGCACTTGGACTATGTAGGTTAACTAGTGGACACTTGCTCGATCTAGGTTAACTAGCGGGCCCATGGATTATGTAGGTTTACTAGCGGGCCCTTTGACTATCTAGGTTACCTAGCGGGCACTAGGACTATGTAGGTTACCTAGTGGGCACTTGGACTCTCTAGGTTAATGAACGGGCACTTGGAATATGCAGGTAACCTAGCGGGCAATTGGACTGTCTAGGTTACCTAGCGGGCACTTGGACATCTAGGTTAACGAACGGGCTCTTGGACCATGTAGGTTGCCTAACGGGCACTTGGACTATCTAGGTTAGGTAACGGGCACTTGGACTCTCTAGGTTGCATAGCGGGCACTTGGACTATGTAGGTTAACTAGTGAGCACTTGGACTCTAGGTTACCTAGCGGGCACTTGGACTATCTAGGTTACCTAGCGGGCCCTTGGACTATGTAGGTTTCCTAGTGGGTACTTGGACTATCTAGGTTAACGAAAGGGCACTTGGACTATATAGGTAACCTAGCGGGCACTAGGACCCTCTAGGTTACCTAGAGGGCACTTGGACAATCTAGGTTAACGAACGGGCACTTGGACTATATAGGTTACCTAGCGGGCACTTGGACTATGTAGGATCCCTATCGGACATTTGGAATACTTAGGTTACCTAGCGGGCACTTGCACTATCTAGGTCAACTAGCGGGCTCTTGTACTATGTAGCTTAACTAGCGAGCACTTGGACTATCTAGGTTAACTAGCGGACCTTGGACTATGTAGGTTATCTAGCGGGCCCTTGGATTATGTAGGTTAATTAGCGGGCACTTGGACTATCTAGGTTACCTTCCGGGCACTTGGACTATGTAGGTTCCCTAGCGGGCATTTGGAATATATAGATAACCTAGCGGGCACTTAGACTTTGTAGGTTACCTAGCGGGCACTTGGACTATCTAGGTTACCTAGCTGGGACTTGAACTATCTACGTTGCCTAGCATGTTCTTGGAGTATGTTGGTTACCTAGCGGGCTGTTGGACTATCTAGGTTACCTAGCGGGCACTTGGACTATCTAGGTTAACTAACGGGTACTTGGACTATGTAGGTTCCCTAGCGGGCCCTTGGACTATGTAAGTTCCCTAGCGGGCACTTGGACTATGTGGGTTAACTAGAGGGCATTTGGACTATGTAGGTTACCTAGCGGGCACTTGGACTATGTAGGTTTCCTATCGGGCACTTGGAGAATGTAGGTTAACTAGGGGGCACTAGGACTATGTAGGTTACCTAACGGGCCCTTGGACTATCTAGGTTACCTAGCGGGCATTTGGATTATATAGGCTCCCTAGCGGGCATTTGGACTATTAAGATTCCTTAGTGGGCACTTAGACTTTGTAGGTTTCCTAGCGGGCACTTGGACTATCTAGGTTACCTAGCTGGCACTTGAACTATCTACGTTACCTAGCGGGTACTTGGAGTATGTAGGTTACCTACCGGGCTGTTGGACTATCTAGGTTACCTAGTGGGCACTTGGACTATCTAGGTTAACTAACGGGCACTTGGACTATGTAGGTTCCCTAGCGGCCCTTGGACTATGTAAGTTCCCTAGCGGGCACTTGGACTATGTGGGTTCCCTAGCGTGCATTTGGACTATCTAGGTTCCTTAACGGGCACTTGGACTATGTAGGTTAACTAGCGGGCATTTGGACTATGTAGGTTACCTAGCGGGCAGTTGGACTATCTAGGTTACCTAGAGGGCACTTGGATTATCTAGGTTAACGAACGGGCACTTGGACTATGTAGGTTACCTAGCCGCCACTTGGACTATCGAGGTTAGCTAAAAGGCACTTGGACTATCTAGGTTCCCTAGCGGGCACTTGTACTATCTAGGTTACCTAGCTGGCACTTGGACATTGTAGGTAAACTAGTGGGCCCTTGGACTATCTAGGTTAGCTAACGGGCACTTGGACTATGTATGTTCCAGAGCGGGAACTTGGATTATGTAGGTTGCCTAGAGGGCATTTAGACTATGTAGGTGTCCTTGCGGGCATTTGGACTATGTAAGTTACCTAGCGAGCACTTGAACTATGTAGGTTCCCTAACGGGCACTTGGAGTATGTAGGTTCCCTAGCGGTCACGTGGACTATGTAGGCTCCCTAGAAGGCACTTGGACTATGTAGGTTAACTAGCAGGCACTTGAACTATCCAGGTTACCAGGCGGGCACTCGGACTATGTAGGTTACCCAATGGGCACTTGGACTATCTATGTTAACCAACGGACACTTGGACTATGTAGGTTAGCTATCAGGCACTTGGACTATCTAGGTTACCTAGCAGTCACTTGGACTATGTAGGTTACCTAGCGGACACTTGGACGATTTAGGTTAACTAGCGGGCATTTGGACTATCTAGGTTAACTAGCGGGCCATTGGACTATCTAGGTTTACTAGCGGGCACTTGGACTATCTAGGTTAACTAGCGGGCACTTGGACTATGTAGTTTCCCTAGCGGGCATTTGGATTATTTAGGTTACCTATTGGGCACTTGGACTATGTAGGTTACCAAGAGGGCACTTGGACTACGTAGGTTAACTAGAATGCACTTGGACTATCAAGGTTACCTAGCGGGCCCTTGGATTATGTAGGTTACCAGCGGGCACTTGGACTATCTAGGTTAACGAACATGCACTTGGACTATGTAGGTAACCTAGCGGGCACTTGGACTGTCTAGGTTACTTAGCGGGCACTTGGACTATCTAGGTTGACGAACGGACACTTGGACTATATAGGTTAACTAGCGGACACTTCGACTATCTAGGTTACCTAACGGGCAATTGGACTATCTAAGTTACCTAGCGGGCACTTGGACTATGGAGGTTCCCTAACGGGCACTTGGACTATTTAGGTTACCTAGCAGGCACTTTGACTATCTAGGTTAACTAACAGGCGCTTGGACTATGTAGGTTGCCTAGCGAGCACTTGGACTATGTAGGTTCCATAGCGGGCAATTGGACTATGTAGGTTCCCATCGGGTACTTGGACTGTCTAGGTTAACTAGTGGGCAATTGGACTGTCTAGGTTACTTAGCGGGAACTTGGACTATGTAGGTTAACTAGCGGGCACTTGGACTATCTAGGGTAACTAGCGGACACTTGGATTATCTAGGTTAACTAAAGGGCACTTGGACTATGTATGTTCAAGAGCGGGCAATTGGACTATGTAGGTTCCCTAGCGGGCACTTGGACTATCTAGGTTACCTAGCGGGCACTTGGACTATGTAGGTTAACTAGCGGACAATTGGACGAACTAGGTTAACTAGCGGATACTTGCACTATGTAGGTTACCTAGTGGGCACTTGGACTATCTAGGTTAACTAGCGGGCACTTTGACTATATAGGTTAACTAGCGGACACTTGCACTATGTAGGTTACCTAGCGGGCACTTGGACTATGTAGGTTAACTAGCAGGCCCTTGGACAATCTAGGTTACCTAGCAGGCAATTGGTCTATGTAGCTTAACTAGCGGGCACTTGCACTCTCTAGGTTACCTAGCGGGCAGTTGGACTATGTACCTTCCCTAGCGGGCACTTGGACTATCTACGTTACCCAGTGGGCACTTGGACTATGTAGGTTACCTAGCAGACACTTGCACTATGTAGGTTACCTAGCGGGCACTTGGACTATGTAGGTTAACTAGAGGACACTTGGACGATCTAGGTTAACTAGGGGGCCCTTGGACGATCTAGGTTTATTAACGGGCACTTGGAGTATCAAAGTTAACAAGCGAGCCCTTGGACTATGTAGGTTAACTAGCGGGCCCTTGGACTATCTAGGTTACCTAGATAGCAATTGGAGTATATAGGTTCCCTAGCGGGCACTTGGACTATCTAGGTTAACGAACGGGCACTTGGACTGTCTAGGTTACATAGCGGGCTCTTGGACTTCTAGGTTAACGAACGGGCACTTGGACTATGTATGTTGCCTAGGGGGCACTGGGACTATCTAGGTTAGGTAACAGGCACTTGGAGTATGTAGGTTACCTAGAGGGAACTTGGACAATGTAGGTTACCTAGCAGGCACTTGGACTATCTAGGTTACCTAACGGGCACTTTCACTGTCTAGGTTACCTAGCGGGCACTTGGACTATGTAGGTTAAATAATGGGCACTTGGACTATGTAGGTTACCTAGCGGGCACTTGGACTGTCTAGGTTACCTACGGGGCACTTGGATTATCTAGGTTAACGAACGGGCACTTGGACTATGTAGGTTACCTAGCCGCCACTTGGACTATCTAGGTTAGCTAACAGGCACTTGGACTATCTTGGTTCCCTAGCGGGCACTTGTACTATCTAGGTTACCTAGCTGGCACTTGGACTATGTAAGTCAACTAGCAGGCCCTTGGACAATCTAGGTTAGCTAACGGCCACTTGGACTATGTATGTTCCAGTGCGGGCACTCGGATTATGTAGGTTGCCTAGCGGGCATTTAGACTATGTAGGTTCCCTTGCGGTCACGTGGACTATGTAGGCTCCCTAGAAGGCACATGGACTATGTAGGTTAACTAGCGGGCACTTGGACTATCCAGGATACCAAGCGGGCACTTGGACTATGTAGGTTACCCAATGGGCACTTGGACTATCTAGGTTAACGAACGGACACTTGGACTATGTAGGTTAGCTATCAGGCACTTGGAATATCTAGGTTACCTAGCAGTCAGATGGACTATGTAGGTTACCTAGCGGACACTTCGATGATTTAGGTTAACTAGCCGGAACTTGGACTATCTAGGTTAAGGACCGTGCAGTTGGACTATGTAGGTAACCTAGTGGGCACTTGGACTGTCTAGGTTACCTAGCGGGCACTTGGACTATCTAGGTTAATGAACGGGCACTTGGAATATGTTGGTTAACTAGCGGACATTTCGACTATCTAGGTTAGCTAACGGGCCATTGGACAATCTATGTTACCTAGAGGGCACTTGGACTATGTAGGTTCTCTAGCGGGCACTTGGACTATTTAGGTTACCTAGCAGGCACTTTGACTATCTAGGTTAACTAACGGGCACTTGGACTATGTAGGTTGCCTAGCAAGCACTTGGACTATGTAGGTTCCCTAGCGGGCACTTGTACTATGTAGGTTCCCTATCGGGTACTTGGACTGTCTAGGTTAACTAGTGGGCAATTGGACTGTCTAGGTTACCTAGTGGGCACTTGGACAATGTCTGTTCCCTAGCGGGCACTTGGGCTATCTATGTTACCTAGCGGGCACTTGGACTATGTAGGTTAACGAACGGGCACTTGGACTATGTAGTTTACCTAGCAGGCACTTGGACTATGTAGGTTAAGTAGTGGGCACTTGGACTATCTAGGTTACCTACGGGCACTTGGACTATGTACTTTCCCTAGCAGACACTTGGGCTATCTACGTTATCTAGCGGGCACTTGGACTATGTAGGTTAACGAACGGGCACTTGGACTATGTAGGTAACCTAGTGGTCACTTGGTTAGTCTAGGTTACCTAGCGGGAACTTGGACTATGTAGGTTAACTAGCGGACACTTGGACTATCTAGGTTAACTAGCGGGCCCTTGGTCTATGTAGGTTAACTAGCAGGCCTTTTGACTATGTAAGTTAACTAGAGGACACTTTGATGATTCTGGTTATCTAGCGGGCACTTGGACATACTAGGTTAATTAGCGGGCACTTGGACTATCTAGGTTAACTAGCGGGCGCTTGGACTATGTAGGTTCCCTAGCGGGCATTTGGACTATATAGGTTACCTAGCGGGCACTTGGACTATGTAGGTTAACTAGCAGGCCCTTGGACAATCTAGGTTACCTAGCAGGCAATTGGTCTATGTAGCTTAACTAGCGGGCACTTGCACTCTCTAGGTTACCTAGCGGGCAGTTGGACTATGTACCTTCCCTAGCGGGCACTTGGACTATCTATGTTACCCAGTGGGCACTTGGACTATGTAGGTTACCTAGCAGACACTTGCACTATGTAGGTTACCTAGCGGGCACTTGGACTATGTAGGTTAACTAGAGGACACTTGGACGATCTAGGTTAACTAGGGGGCCCTTGGACGATCTAGGTTTATTAACGGGCACTTGGAGTATCAAAGTTAACAAGCGAGCCCTTGGACTATGTAGGTTAACTAGCGGGCCCTTGGACTATCTAGGTTACCTAGATAGCAATTGGAGTATATAGGTTCCCTAGCGGGCACTTGGACTATCTAGGTTAACGAACGGGCACTTGGACTGTCTAGGTTACATAGCGGGCTCTTGGACTTCTAGGTTAACGAACGGGCACTTGGACTATGTATGTTGCCTAGGGGGCACTGGGACTATCTAGGTTAGGTAACAGGCACTTGGAGTATGTAGGTTACCTAGAGGGAACTTGGACAATGTAGGTTACCTAGCAGGCACTTGGACTATCTAGGTTACCTAACGGGCACTTTCACTGTCTAGGTTACCTAGCGGGCACTTGGACTATGTAGGTTAAATAATGGGCACTTGGACTATGTAGGTTACCTAGCGGGCACTTGGACTGTCTAGGTTACCTACGGGGCACTTGGATTATCTAGGTTAACGAACGGGCACTTGGACTATGTAGGTTACCTAGCCGCCACTTGGACTATCTAGGTTAGCTAACAGGCACTTGGACTATCTTGGTTCCCTAGCGGGCACTTGTACTATCTAGGTTACCTAGCTGGCACTTGGACTATGTAAGTCAACTAGCAGGCCCTTGGACAATCTAGGTTAGCTAACGGCCACTTGGACTATGTATGTTCCAGTGCGGGCACTCGGATTATGTAGGTTGCCTAGCGGGCATTTAGACTATGTAGGTTCCCTTGCGGTCACGTGGACTATGTAGGCTCCCTAGAAGGCACATGGACTATGTAGGTTAACTAGCGGGCACTTGGACTATCCAGGATACCAAGCGGGCACTTGGACTATGTAGGTTACCCAATGGGCACTTGGACTATCTAGGTTAACGAACGGACACTTGGACTATGTAGGTTAGCTATCAGGCACTTGGAATATCTAGGTTACCTAGCAGTCAGATGGACTATGTAGGTTACCTAGCGGACACTTCGATGATTTAGGTTAACTAGCCGGAACTTGGACTATCTAGGTTAAGGACCGTGCAGTTGGACTATGTAGGTAACCTAGTGGGCACTTGGACTGTCTAGGTTACCTAGCGGGCACTTGGACTATCTAGGTTAACGAACGGGCACTTGGAATATGTTGGTTAACTAGCGGACATTTCGACTATCTAGGTTAGCTAACGGGCCATTGGACAATCTATGTTACCTAGAGGGCACTTGGACTATGTAGGTTCTCTAGCGGGCACTTGGACTATTTAGGTTACCTAGCAGGCACTTTGACTATCTAGGTTAACTAACGGGCACTTGGACTATGTAGGTTGCCTAGCAAGCACTTGGACTATGTAGGTTCCCTAGCGGGCACTTGTACTATGTAGGTTCCCTATCGGGTACTTGGACTGTCTAGGTTAACTAGTGGGCAATTGGACTGTCTAGGTTACCTAGTGGGCACTTGGACAATGTCTGTTCCCTAGCGGGCACTTGGGCTATCTATGTTACCTAGCGGGCACTTGGACTATGTAGGTTAACGAACGGGCACTTGGACTATGTAGTTTACCTAGCAGGCACTTGGACTATGTAGGTTAAGTAGTGGGCACTTGGACTATCTAGGTTACCTACGGGCACTTGGACTATGTACTTTCCCTAGCGGACACTTGGGCTATCTACGTTATCTAGCGGGCACTTGGACTATGTAGGTTAACGAACGGGCACTTGGACTATGTAGGTAACCTAGTGGTCACTTGGTTAGTCTAGGTTACCTAGCGGGAACTTGGACTATGTAGGTTAACTAGCGGACACTTGGACTATCTAGGTTAACTAGCGGGCCCTTGGTCTATGTAGGTTAACTAGCAGGCCTTTTGACTATGTAAGTTAACTAGAGGACACTTTGATGATTCTGGTTATCTAGCGGGCACTTGGACATACTAGGTTAATTAGCGGGCACTTGGACTATCTAGGTTAACTAGCGGGCGCTTGGACTATGTAGGTTCCCTAGCGGGCATTTGGACTATATAGGTTACCTAGCGGGCACTTGGACTATGTAGGTTACCTAGCGGGCACTTGGACTATCTAGGTTAACTAGCGGGCACTTGGATTATCTAGGTTAACTAACGAGCACTTGGACTATGTATGTTCCAGAGCGAGCAATTGGACTATGTAGGTTCCCTAGCGGGCATTTGGACTATCTAGGTTCCCTAAAGGGCACTTTCACTATCTAGGTTACCTAGCGGGCACTTGGACTATGTAGGTTAACTAGCGGGCACTTGGACTATCTAGGTTACCTAGCGGGCACTTGGACTATTTGGTTACCTAGCAGGCCCTTGGACTATGTAGGTTACCTAGCGGGCACTTGGACTATCTAGGTTAACGAACGGGCACTTGGACTATGTAGGTAACCTAGCGGGCACTTGGACTGTCTAGGTTACCTAGCGGGCACTTTGACTATCTAGGTTAACTAGCAGACCTTCGACTATGTAGGTTAACTAGCGGGCCCGTGGACTATGTAGGTTAACTAGCGGGCACTTGGACTATCTAGGTTTCCTAGCAGGCACTTGGACTATGTACATACCCTAGCGCGCACTTGGATTATCTAGGTTACCTAGCGGGCACTTGGACTATGTACGTCCCCTAGTGGGCACTTGGACTATCTAGGTTGACTAACGCGCACGAAGACTATCTAGGTTAACTAGCGGGAACTTGGACTATGAAGGATCCCTAGCGGCCACTTGGACTATTTAGGTTAACTAGCGGGCACTTGGACTATGTAGGTGAACTAGCGGACACTTGCACGATCTAGGTTAACTAGCGGGCCCTTGCACTATGTAGGTTAACTAGCGGGCCCATGGATTATGTAGGTTTACTAGCAGGCACTTGGACTATCTGGGTTAACTAACGGGCACACGGACTATGTAGTTTCCCTAGCGGGCATTTGGACTATTTAGGTTACCAAGCGGGAACTTGGATTATGTAGGTTCCCTATCGGGCACTTGGATTATGTAGGTTAACTAGCGGGCACTTGGACTGTCTAGGTTACCTAGCGGGCACTTGGATTATCTAGGTTAACGAATGGGCACTTGGACTATGTAGGTTGCCTAACGGGCACATGGACTATGTAGGTTCCCTAGCGGGCACTTGGATTATGTACGTTCCCTATTGGGCACTTGGATTATGTAGGTTAACTAGCGGGCACTTGGACTGTCTAGGTTACCTAGCGGGCACTTGGATTATCTAGGTTAACGAATGGGCATTTGGACTATGTAGGTTACCTAGCCGCCACTTGGACTATATAGGTTAGCTAGGGGGCACTTGTACTATGTAGGTTACCTAGCTGGCACTTGGACTATGTAAGTCAACTAGCGGGCCCTTGGACTACCTAGGTTAGCTAACGGGAACTTAGATTATGTAGGTTAACTAGGGGGCACTTGGAATATGTAGATTAACTAGCGGACACTTGCACTATGTAGGATAACTAGCGGGCCCATGGACTATGTAGGTTTACTAGCGGGCCCTTGGACTATCTAGATTCCCTAAAGGGCACTTGGACTATCTAGGTTACTGAACGGGCACTTGGACTATCTAGGTTACCTAGCGGGCACTTGGACTATGTAGGCTAACTAGGGGGCCCTTGGACGATCTAGATTACCTAGCGGGCACATGGACTATGTACGTTCCCTAGCGGGCACTTGGACTATCTATGTTAACTAGCGGGCACTTGGAATATGTATGTTAACTAGCGGACATTTGCACTATGTAGGTTACCTAGAAGGCACTTGCACTATCTAGGTTAACTAGCGGGCACTTGGACTACCTAGGTAAACTAGCGTGCACTTGGACTATCTAGGTTACCTAGCAGGCACTTTGACTATCTAGGTTAACTAACGGGCACTTGGACTATGTAGGTTGCCTAGCGGGCACTTGGATTATGTAGGTTCCCTATCGGGCACTTGGACTATGTAGGTTAACTAGCGGGCACTTGGACTCTCTGGGTTACCTAGCCGCCACTTGGACTATCTAGGTTATCTAACAGGCACTTGGACTATCTAGGTTCCCTAGCGGGAACTTGTACTATCTAGGTTACCTAGCTGGCACGTAGACTTTGTAGGTCAACTAGCGGGCCCTTGGAATATCTAGGTTAGCTAACGGGCACTTAGATTATGTAGGTTTACTAGCGGGCCCTTGGACTATCTAGGTTCCCTAAAGGTCACTTGGATTATCTAGGTTACCGAACGGGCACTTGGACTATCATGGTTACCTAGCGGGCACTTGGACTATGTAGGCTAACTAGGGGGCCCTTGGACGATCTAGGTTACCTATCGGGTTCTTGAACTATCTAGGTTAACTAGCGGGAACTTGCACTATCTAGGTTACCTAGCGGGCACTTGGACTATGTACGTTCCCTAGCGGGCACTTGGACTATCTAGGTTAACCAGCGTGCACTTGGACTATGTAGGTTCCTTAGCGGGCACTTGGACTATCTAGGTTGCCTAGCGGGCACTTAGACTATGTAGGTTAACTAGCGTGCCCTTGGACTATCTAGGTTACTTAGCGGGCACTTGGTATATAGGTTAACAAGCGGGCACTTGGACTATGTAGGTTAACTAGAGAACACTTGGACTATCTAGGTTAACTAGTGGACCCTTGGACTATGTAGGGTAACTAGCAGGTACTTGGACAATCTAGGTTAACTAGCGGGCACTTGGACGATCTAGGTTAACTAGCGGGCAATTGGAATATAAAAGTTAACAAGTGAACCCTTGGACTATGTAGGTTAACTAGCGGGCCCTTGGACTATCTAGGTTACCTAGCGGGCACTTGGACTATATAGGTTACCTAGCGGGCACTTGGACTATGTAGGTTAGTTAGTGGGCACTTGGACTATCTAGGTTAATGAACGGGCACTTGGAATATGCAGGTAACCTAGCGGGCACTTGGACTGTCTAGGCTACCTAGGGGGCACTTGGAATTCTAGGTTAACGAACGGGCTCTTGTACTATGTAGGTTGCCTAGTGGGCACTTGGACTATCTAGGTTAGGTAACGGGCACTTGGACTATCTAGGTTACCTAGCAGGAACTTGGACAATGTAAGTTACCTAGCGGGCACTTGGACTATCAAGGTTACCTAACGGGCACTTTGATTATCTAGGTTACCTAGCGGTCACTTGGACTCTGTAGGTTAAGTAGCAAGCACTTGGACTCTAGGTTACCTAGCGGGCACTTGGACTATCTAGTTTACCTAGCGGGCCTTTGGACTATGTTGGTTTCCTAGCGGGCACTTGGACTATCTAGGTTAACGAACGGGCACTTGGACTATGTAGGTAACCTAGCGTGCACTTGGACAGTCTAGGTTACCTAGCAGGCACTTGGACTATCTAGGTTAACGAACGGGCACTTGGACTATGTAGGTTACCTAGCGGGCACTTGGACTGTCTAGGTTACCTAGCGGGCACTTGGAATTCTAGGTTAACGAACGGGCACTTGGACTATCTAGGTTAACAAGCAGGCACTTGGATTATGAAGGATCCCTAGCGGGCACTTGGACAATCTAGGTTAACTAGCGGGCACTTGGACTATCAAAGTTAACAAGTGAGCCCTTGGACTATGTAGGTTAACTAGCGGGCCCTTGGACTATCTAGGTTACCTAGCGGGCACTTGGACTATATAGGTTACCTAGCGGGCACTTGGACTGTCTAGGTTACCTAGCGGGCACTTGGAATTCTAGGTTAACGAACGGGCTCTTGTACTATGTAGGTTGCCTAGTGGGCATTTGGACTATCTAGGTTAGGTAACGGGCACTTGGACTATCTAGGTTACCTAGCAGGAACTTGGACAATGTAAGTTACCTAGCGGGCACTTGGACTATCTAGGTCAACTAGCGGGCCCTTGTCTATGTAGCTTAACTACCGAGCAGTAGGACTATCTAGGTTAACTAGCGGACCTTGGACTATGTGGGTTCACTAGAGGGCACTTGGATTATCTAGGTTACCTAGCGGGCAGTTGGACTATGTAGGATCCCAGGCGGACATTTGGACTATATAGATAACCTAGCGGGCACTTAGACTTTGTAGGTTACCTAGTGGGCACTTGGATTATCTAGGTTACCTAGCTGGCACTTGAACTATCTACGTTGCCTAGCGGGTTCTTGGAGTATGTAGGTTACCTAGAGGGCTGTTGGACTATCTAGGTTACCTAGCGGGCACTTGGACTATCTAGGTTAACTAACGGGCACTTCGACTATGTAGGTTCCCTAGCGGGCCCTTGGACTATGTAAGTTCCCTAGCGGGCACTTGGACTATGTGGGTTAACTAGAGGGCATTTTACTATGTAGGTTACCTAGCGGACACTTGGACTATGTAGGTTCCTTATCGGGCACTTGGAAAATGTAGGTTAACTAGGGGGCACTAGGACTATGTGGGTTACCTAGCGGGCACTTGGACTATCTAGGTTACCTAGCGGGCATTTGGATTATGTAGGCTCCCTAGCGGTCATTTGGACTATATAGATTCCTTAGCGGGCACTTAGACTTTGTAGGTTACCTAGCGGGCACTTGGACTACTTTGATTACCTAGCTGGCACTTGAACTATCTATGTTGCCTAGCGAGCACTTGGACTATGTAGGTTCCCTAGCAGGCACTTGGATTATGTAGGTTCCCTATCGTGTACTTGGAAAGTCTAGGTTAACTACTGGGCAAATGGACTGTCTAGGTTACATAGTGGTCACTTGGACTATGTACGTTTCCTAGCGGGCACTTGGGCTATCTACGTTACCTAGCGGGCACTTGGACTATGTAGGTTAACGAACGGGCTCTTGGACTATGTAGTTTAACTAGCAGGCACTTGGACTATGTAGGTTAACTATCGGGCACTTGCACTCTCTAGGTTACCTAGCGGGCCTTTGGACTATGTACCTTCCCTAGCGGGCACTTGGACTATCTATGTTAAGTAGTGGGCACTTGGACTATGTAGGTTACCTAGCAGACACTTGCACTATGTAGGTTACCTAGCGGGCACTTGGACTATGTAGATTAACTAGAGGACATTTGGACGATCTAGGTTAACTAGCGGGCACTTGGACGATCTAGGTTAACTAACGGGCACTTGGACTATCAAAGTTAACAAGCGAGCCCTTGGACTATCTAGGTTAACTAGCGGGCCCTTGGACTATCTAGGTTACCTAGATAGCACTTGGAATATATAGGTTCCCTAGCGGACCCTTGGACTATCTAGGTCAACGAACGGGCACTTGGACTATGCAAGTAACCTAGCGGGCACTTGGACTGTCTAGGTTACATAGCGGGCACTTGGACTTCTAGATTAACGAACGGGCACTTGGAATATGTATATTGCCTAGCGGGCACTTGGACAATCTAGGTTAGGTAACGGGCACTTGGACTATCTAGGTTACCTAGCGGGAACTTGGACAATGTAGGTTACCTAGCAGGCACTTGGACAATCTAGGTTAGGTAACGGGCACTTTGACTATCTAGGTTAACTAGCAGACCTTGGTCTATGTAGGTTAACTAGCGGGCCCTTGGACTATGTAGGTTTACTAGCGGGCTCTTGGACTATCTAGGTTTCCTAGCAGGCACTTGGACTATGTACATACCCTAGCGCGCACTTGGACTATCTAGGTTACCTAGCGGGAACTTGGACTATGTACGTCCCCTAGCGGGCACTTGGACTATCTAGGTTACCTAGCAGGCACTTGGATTATGAAGGATCCCTAGCGGGCACTTGGACTATATAGGTTAACTATCGGGCACTTGGACTATGTAGGTTAACTAGCGGACACTTGCAAGATCTAGGTTAACTAGCGGGCCCTTGCACTATGTAGGCTAACTAGCGGGCCCATGGATTATGTAGGTTTACTAGCAGGCACTTGGACTATCTAGGTTAACTAGCGGGTCCTTGGACTATGTAGTTTCCCTAGTGCGCATTTGGACTATTAAGGTTACCAAGCGGGAACATGGACTATGTAGGTTACCTAGCGGGCACTTGGACTATCTAGGTTACCTAGCAGGCACTTTGACTATCTAGGTTAACTAATGTGCACTTGGACTATGTAGGTTGCCTAGCGGGCACTTGGACTATGTAGGTTACGTAGCGGGCACTTGGATTATGTAAGTTCCCTATCGGGCACTTGGACTATGTAGGGTAACTAGCGGGTACTTGGACTGTCTAGGTTACCTAGCGGGCACTTGGATTATCTAGGTTAACGAACGGGCACTTGGACTATGTAGGTTACCTAGCCGCCACTTGGACTATCTAGATTAGCTAACAGGCACTTGGACTATCTAGGTTCCCTAGCGGGCACTTGTACTATCTAGGTTACCTAGCTGGCACTTGGACTATGTAGGTCAACTAGCGGGCCCTTATATTACCTAGGTTAGCTAACGGGCACTTAGATTATGTAGGTTAACTAGGGGGCACTTGGAATATGTAGGTTAACTAGCGGACACTTGCACTATGTAAGTTAACTAGCGGGCTCATGGACTATGTAGGTTTACTAGCGGGCCTTTGCACTATCTGGGTTCCGTAAAGGGCAATTGGGCTATCTAGGTTACCGAACGTGCACATGGACTATCTAGGTTATCTAGCGGGTACTTGGACTATGTAGGCTAACTATGGGGCCCTTGAACAATCGAGGTTACCTAGCGGGTACTAGAACTATCTAGGTTAACTAGCGGGCACTTGCACTATCTAAGTTACCTAGTGGGCACTTGGACTATGTACGTTCCCTAGCGGGCACTTGGACTATCTATGTTAACTAGCGGGCACTTGGAATATGTAGGTTAACTAGCGGACACTTGCACTATGTCGGTTACCTAGCAGGCACTTGGACTATCTAGGTAAACTAGCGTGCACTTGCACTATGTAGGTTCCTTAGCGGGCACTTGGACTATCTAGGTTGCTTAGCGGGCACTTGTACTATGTAGGTTAACTAGCGTGCCCTGGGACTATCTAGGTTACGTAGCGGGCACTTGGTATATAGGTTAACTAGCGGGCATTTGGACTATGTAGGTTAACGAGCGGACACTTACACAATCTAGGTTAACTAGCGGGCCCATGGATTATGTAGGTTTACTAGCAGGCACTTGGACTATCTAGGCAAACTAACGAGCACTTGGACTATGTAGTTTCCCTAGCGGGCATTTGGACTATCTAGGTTACCTAGCGGGCACTTGGACTATCTAGGTTACCTAGCGAGCACTTGGACTATCTAAGTTACCTAGCAGGCACTTTGACTATCTAGGTTAACTAACGGGCACTTGGACTATGTAGGTTGCCTAGCGGGCACTTGGATTATGTACGTTCCCTAGCGGGCACTTGGAATATCTAGGTTAACGAACGGGTACTTGGACTGTCTAGGTTACATAGCGGGCACTTGGACTTTTAGGTTAACGAACGGGCACTTGGACTATGTATGCTGCCTAGCAGGCACTTGGACTATCTAGGTTAGGTTACGGGCACTTGGACTATCTAGGTTACCTAGCGGGCACTTGGACTATCTAGGTTACCTAGCTGACACTTGAACTATCTAAGTTACCTGGCAGGTACTTGGAGTATGTAGGGTATCTACCGGGCTGTTGGACTATCTAGGTTACCTATCGGGCACTTGGAATATCTAGGTTAACTAACAGGCACTTGGACTATGTAGGTTCCCTAGCGGCCCTTGGACTATGTAAGTTCCCTAGTGGGCACTTGGACTATGTGTTTTCCCTAGCGGGCATTTGGACTATCTAAGTTACCTAACGGGAACTTGGACTATGTAGGTTAACTAGCGGGCATTTGGACTATGTAGGTTACCTAGCGGGCACTTGGACTATCTAGGTTACCTAACGGGAACTTGGACTATGTAGGTTCCCTAGCGGGCATTTAGACTATATAGATTACCTAGCGGGCACTTGGACTTTGTAGGTTACCTAGCGGGCACTTGGACTATCTAGGTTACCTAGCGGGCACTTGGATGATACAGGTTCCCTAGCCAGCACTAAGACTATTGGTTCCCTAACGGGCACTTGGACTATGTAGGTTCCATAGAGGGCAATTGGACTATATAGTTTTCTATCGGGCACTTGGACTATGTAGGTTAACTAGCGGGCACATGAACTATCTAGATTACCTAGCGGGTACTTGGACTATCTAGGTTAACAAGGGGTCCCTTGGACTACGTAGGTTAACTAGTGGACACTTGCACTATGTAGGTTACCCAGCGGGCACTTGGACTATCCAGGTTAACTAGCGTGCACTTGGACTATGTAGGTTAACTAGCGGACACTTGCACTATGTAGGTTACCTAGCGGGCTCTTGGACTATGTAGGTTAACTAGCAGGCCCTTGGACTATCTAGGTTACCTAGCAGGAATAGGATTATGAAGGATCCCTAGCGGGCAATTGGACTATCTAGGTTAAATGGCTGGCACTTGGACTATGTAGGTTAACTAGCGGGCCCATGGATTATGTAGGTTTACTAGGGGGCACTTGGACTATCTAGGATAACTAGCGGGCACTTGGACTATGTAGTTTCCCTAGCGGGCATTTGGACAATTTAGGTTGCCTAACAGGCACTTGGATTATGTAGGTTACCTAGCGGGCACTTGGACTATCTAGGTTACCTATCAGGCACTTTGACTATCTAGGTTAACTAACGGGCACTTGGACTATACGTCCCCTAGTGGGTACTTGGACTATCTAGGTTAACTTCGGGTACTAGGACTATCTACGTTAACTAGCGGGCACTTGGACTATCTAGGTTACCTAGAAGGCACTTGGATTATGAAGGATCCCTAAAGGGCACTTGGACTATCTAGGTTACCGAACGGGCACTTGGACTATCTAGGTGACCTAGCAGACACTTGGACTATGTAGGTTAACTAGCGGAAAATTGGACGATGTAGGTTAACTAGCGGACACTTGCACTATGTAGGTTGCCTAGCGGGCACTTGGACTATCTAGGTTAACTAGCGGGCACTTGGACTATGTAGTTTCCCTAGCGGGCATTTGGACTATTTAGGTTACCAAGCGGGAACTTGGACTATGTAGGTTACCTAGCGAGCACTTGGACTATCTAGGTTACCTAGCAGGCACTTTGACTATCAAGGTTAACTAACGGGCACTTGGACTATGTAGGTTGCCTAGCAGGCACTTGGACTATGTAGGTTCCCTAGCGGGCACTTGGATTATGTTGGTTAACTAGCGGGCACTTGGACTGTCTAGGTTACCTAGCGGGCACTTGGATTATGTAGGTTAACGAACGGGCACTTGGACTATGTAGGTTACCTAGCCGCCACTTGGACTATCTAGGTTAGCTAACAGGCACTTGGACTATCTAGGTTCCCTAGTGGGCACTTGTACTATCTAGGTTACCTAGCTGGCATTTGGACTATGTAGGTCAACTAGCGGGCCCTTGGACTACCTAGGTTAGCTAACGGACACTTAGATTATGTAGTTTAACTAGGGGGCACTTGGAATATGTAGGTTAACTAGCGGGCCCATGGACTATGTAGGTTTACTAGCGGGCCCTTGGATTATCTAGGTTCCCTAAAGGGCACTTGGACTATCTAGTTTACCGAACGGGCACTTGGACTATCTAGATTACCTAGCGGGCACTTGGACTATCTAGGTTACCTAGCGGGCACTTGGACTATGTAGGCTAACTAGGGGCCCCTTGGACGATCTAGGTTACCTAGTGGGTACTAGAACTATCTAGGTTAACTAGTGGGTACTTACACTATCTAATTTACCTAGCGGGCACTTGGACTATCTATGTTAACTATCGGGCACTTGGAATATGTAGGTTAACTAGCAGACACTTGCACTATGTAGGTTACCTAGCAGGCACTTAGACTATCTAGGTTAACTAGCAGGCCCTTGGACTATCATGGTTAACTAGCGTGCACTCGGACTATGTAGGTTGCCTAGCGGGCACTTGTACTATGTAGGTTAACTAGCGTGCCCTTGGACTATCTAGGTTACGTAACAGGCACTTGTTATATAGGTTAACCAGCGGGCACTTGGACTATGTAGGTTAACTAGTGGACACTTGCTCGATCTAGGTTAACTAGCGGGCCCATGGATTATGTAGGTTTACTAGCGGGCCCTTTGACTATCTAGGTTACCTAGCGGGCACTAGGACTATGTAGGTTACCTAGTGGGCACTTGGACTCTCTAGGTTAATGAACGGGCACTTGGAATATGCAGGTAACCTAGCGGGCAATTGGACTGTCTAGGTTACCTAGCGGGCACTAGGACATCTAGGTTAACGAACGGGCTCTTGGACCATGTAGGTTGCCTAACGGGCACTTGGACTATCTAGGTTAGGTAACGGGCACTTGGACTCTCTAGGTTGCATAGCGGGCACTTGGACTATGTAGGTTAACTAGTGAGCACTTGGACTCTAGGTTACCTAGCGGGCACTTGGACTATCTAGGTTACCTAGCGGGCCCTTGGACTATGTAGGTTTCCTAGTGGGTACTTGGACTATCTAGGTTAACGAACGGGCACTTGGACTATATAGGTAACCTAGCGGGCACTAGGACCCTCTAGGTTACCTAGAGGGCACTTGGACAATCTAGGTTAACGAACGGGCACTTGGACTATATAGGTTACCTAGCGGGCACTTGGACTATGTAGGATCCCTATCGGACATTTGGAATACTTAGGTTACCTAGCGGGCACTTGGATTATCTAGGTTAACGAACGGGCACTTGGACTATGTAGGTTACCTAGCCGCCACTTGGACTATCTAGATTAGCTAACAGGCACTTGGACTATCTAGGTTCCCTAGCGGGCACTTGTACTATCTAGGTTACCTAGCTGGCACTTGGACTATGTAGGTCAACTAGCGGGCCCTTATATTACCTAGGTTAGCTAACGGGCACTTAGATTATGTAGGTTAACTAGGGGGCACTTGGAATATGTAGGTTAACTAGCGGACACTTGCACTATGTAAGTTAACTAGCGGGCTCATGGACTATGTAGGTTTACTAGCGGGCCTTTGCACTATCTGGGTTCCGTAAAGGGCAATTGGGCTATCTAGGTTACCGAACGTGCACTTGGACTATCTAGGTTATCTAGCGGGTACTTGGACTATGTAGGCTAACTATGGGGCCCTTGAACAATCGAGGTTACCTAGCGGGTACTAGAACTATCTAGGTTAACTAGCGGGCACTTGCACTATCTAAGTTACCTAGTGGGCACTTGGACTATGTACGTTCCCTAGCGGGCACTTGGACTATCTATGTTAACTAGCGGGCACTTGGAATATGTAGGTTAACTAGCGGACACTTGCACTATGTCGGTTACCTAGCAGGCACTTGGACTATCTAGGTAAACTAGCGTGCACTTGCACTATGTAGGTTCCTTAGCGGGCACTTGGACTATCTAGGTTGCTTAGCGGGCACTTGTACTATGTAGGTTAACTAGCGTGCCCTGGGACTATCTAGGTTACGTAGCGGGCACTTGGTATATAGGTTAACTAGCGGGCATTTGGACTATGTAGGTTAACGAGCGGACACTTACACAATCTAGGTTAACTAGCGGGCCCATGGATTATGTAGGTTTACTAGCAGGCACTTGGACTATCTAGGCAAACTAACGAGCACTTGGACTATGTAGTTTCCCTAGCGGGCATTTGGACTATCTAGGTTACCTAGCGGGCACTTGGACTATCTAGGTTACCTAGCGAGCACTTGGACTATCTAAGTTACCTAGCAGGCACTTTGACTATCTAGGTTAACTAACGGGCACTTGGACTATGTAGGTTGCCTAGCGGGCACTTGGATTATGTACGTTCCCTAGCGGGCACTTGGACTATCTAGGTTAACGAACGGGTACTTGGACTGTCTAGGTTACATAGCGGGCACTTGGACTTTTAGGTTAACGAACGGGCACTTGGACTATGTATGCTGCCTAGCAGGCACTTGGACTATCTAGGTTAGGTTACGGGCACTTGGACTATCTAGGTTACCTAGCGGGCACTTGGACTATCTAGGTTACCTAGCTGACACTTGAACTATCTAAGTTACCTGGCAGGTACTTGGAGTATGTAGGGTATCTACCGGGCTGTTGGACTATCTAGGTTACCTATCGGGCACTTGGAATATCTAGGTTAACTAACAGGCACTTGGACTATGTAGGTTCCCTAGCGGCCCTTGGACTATGTAAGTTCCCTAGTGGGCACTTGGACTATGTGTTTTCCCTAGCGGGCATTTGGACTATCTAAGTTACCTAACGGGAACTTGGACTATGTAGGTTAACTAGCGGGCATTTGGACTATGTAGGTTACCTAGCGGGCACTTGGACTATCTAGGTTACCTAACGGGAACTTGGACTATGTAGGTTCCCTAGCGGGCATTTAGACTATATAGATTACCTAGCGGGCACTTGGACTTTGTAGGTTACCTAGCGGGCACTTGGACTATCTAGGTTACCTAGCGGGCACTTGGATGATACAGGTTCCCTAGCCAGCACTAAGACTATTGGTTCCCTAACGGGCACTTGGACTATGTAGGTTCCATAGAGGGCAATTGGACTATATAGTTTTCTATCGGGCACTTGGACTATGTAGGTTAACTAGCGGGCACATGAACTATCTAGATTACCTAGCGGGTACTTGGACTATCTAGGTTAACAAGGGGTCCCTTGGACTACGTAGGTTAACTAGTGGACACTTGCACTATGTAGGTTACCCAGCGGGCACTTGGACTATCCAGGTTAACTAGCGTGCACTTGGACTATGTAGGTTAACTAGCGGACACTTGCACTATGTAGGTTACCTAGCGGGCTCTTGGACTATGTAGGTTAACTAGCAGGCCCTTGGACTATCTAGGTTACCTAGCAGGAATAGGATTATGAAGGATCCCTAGCGGGCAATTGGACTATCTAGGTTAAATGGCTGGCACTTGGACTATGTAGGTTAACTAGCGGGCCCATGGATTATGTAGGTTTACTAGGGGGCACTTGGACTATCTAGGATAACTAGCGGGCACTTGGACTATGTAGTTTCCCTAGCGGGCATTTGGACAATTTAGGTTGCCTAACAGGCACTTGGATTATGTAGGTTACCTAGCGGGCACTTGGACTATCTAGGTTACCTATCAGGCACTTTGACTATCTAGGTTAACTAACGGGCACTTGGACTATACGTCCCCTAGTGGGTACTTGGACTATCTAGGTTAACTTCGGGTACTAGGACTATCTACGTTAACTAGCGGGCACTTGGACTATCTAGGTTACCTAGAAGGCACTTGGATTATGAAGGATCCCTAAAGGGCACTTGGACTATCTAGGTTACCGAACGGGCACTTGGACTATCTAGGTGACCTAGCAGACACTTGGACTATGTAGGTTAACTAGCGGAAAATTGGACGATGTAGGTTAACTAGCGGACACTTGCACTATGTAGGTTGCCTAGCGGGCACTTGGACTATCTAGGTTAACTAGCGGGCACTTGGACTATGTAGTTTCCCTAGCGGGCATTTGGACTATTTAGGTTACCAAGCGGGAACTTGGACTATGTAGGTTACCTAGCGAGCACTTGGACTATCTAGGTTACCTAGCAGGCACTTTGACTATCAAGGTTAACTAACGGGCACTTGGACTATGTAGGTTGCCTAGCAGGCACTTGGACTATGTAGGTTCCCTAGCGGGCACTTGGATTATGTTGGTTAACTAGCGGGCACTTGGACTGTCTAGGTTACCTAGCGGGCACTTGGATTATGTAGGTTAACGAACGGGCACTTGGACTATGTAGGTTACCTAGCCGCCACTTGGACTATCTAGGTTAGCTAACAGGCACTTGGACTATCTAGGTTCCCTAGTGGGCACTTGTACTATCTAGGTTACCTAGCTGGCATTTGGACTATGTAGGTCAACTAGCGGGCCCTTGGACTACCTAGGTTAGCTAACGGACACTTAGATTATGTAGTTTAACTAGGGGGCACTTGGAATATGTAGGTTAACTAGCGGGCCCATGGACTATGTAGGTTTACTAGCGGGCCCTTGGATTATCTAGGTTCCCTAAAGGGCACTTGGACTATCTAGTTTACCGAACGGGCACTTGGACTATCTAGATTACCTAGCGGGCACTTGGACTATCTAGGTTACCTAGCGGGCACTTGGACTATGTAGGCTAACTAGGGGCCCCTTGGACGATCTAGGTTACCTAGTGGGTACTAGAACTATCTAGGTTAACTAGTGGGTACTTACACTATCTAATTTACCTAGCGGGCACTTGGACTATCTATGTTAACTATCGGGCACTTGGAATATGTAGGTTAACTAGCAGACACTTGCACTATGTAGGTTACCTAGCAGGCACTTAGACTATCTAGGTTAACTAGCAGGCCCTTGGACTATCATGGTTAACTAGCGTGCACTCGGACTATGTAGGTTGCCTAGCGGGCACTTGTACTATGTAGGTTAACTAGCGTGCCCTTGGACTATCTAGGTTACGTAACAGGCACTTGTTATATAGGTTAACCAGCGGGCACTTGGACTATGTAGGTTAACTAGTGGACACTTGCTCGATCTAGGTTAACTAGCGGGCCCATGGATTATGTAGGTTTACTAGCGGGCCCTTTGACTATCTAGGTTACCTAGCGGGCACTAGGACTATGTAGGTTACCTAGTGGGCACTTGGACTCTCTAGGTTAATGAACGGGCACTTGGAATATGCAGGTAACCTAGCGGGCAATTGGACTGTCTAGGTTACCTAGCGGGCACTAGGACATCTAGGTTAACGAACGGGCTCTTGGACCATGTAGGTTGCCTAACGGGCACTTGGACTATCTAGGTTAGGTAACGGGCACTTGGACTCTCTAGGTTGCATAGCGGGCACTTGGACTATGTAGGTTAACTAGTGAGCACTTGGACTCTAGGTTACCTAGCGGGCACTTGGACTATCTAGGTTACCTAGCGGGCCCTTGGACTATGTAGGTTTCCTAGTGGGTACTTGGACTATCTAGGTTAACGAACGGGCACTTGGACTATATAGGTAACCTAGCGGGCACTAGGACCCTCTAGGTTACCTAGAGGGCACTTGGACAATCTAGGTTAACGAACGGGCACTTGGACTATATAGGTTACCTAGCGGGCACTTGGACTATGTAGGATCCCTATCGGACATTTGGAATACTTAGGTTACCTAGCGGGCACTTGGACTATCTAGGTCAACTAGCGGGCCCTTGTACTATGTAGCTTAACTAGCGAGCACTTGGACTATCTAGGTTAACTAGCGGACCTTGGACTATGTAGGTTATCTAGCGGGCCCTTGGATTATGTAGGTTAATTAGCGGGCACTTGGACTATCTAGGTTACCTTCCGGGCACTTGGACTATGTAGGTTCCCTAGCGGGCATTTGGAATATATAGTTAACCTAGCGGGCACTTAGACTTTGTAGGTTACCTAGCGGGCACTTGGACTATCTAGGTTACCTAGCTGGGACTTGAACTATCTACGTTGCCTAGCATGTTCTTGGAGTATGTTGGTTACCTAGCGGGCTGTTGGACTATCTAGGTTACCTAGCGGGCACTTGGACTATCTAGGTTAACTAACGGGCACTTGGACTATGTAGGTTCCCTAGCGGGCCCTTGGACTATGTAAGTTCCCTAGCGGGCACTTGGACTATGTGGGTTAACTAGAGGGCATTTGGACTATGTAGGTTACCTAGCGGGCACTTGGACTATGTAGGTTTCCTATCGGGCACTTGGAGAATGTAGGTTAACTAGGGGGCACTAGGACTATGTAGGTTACCTAACGGGCCCTTGGACTATCTAGGTTACCTAGCGGGCATTTGGATTATATAGGCTCCCTAGCGGGCATTTGGACTATTAAGATTCCTTAGTGGGCACTTAGACTTTGTAGGTTTCCTAGCGGGCACTTGGACAATCTAGGTTGCCTAGCTGGCACTTGAACTATCTACGTTACCTAGCGGGTACTTGGAGTATGTAGGTTAGCTACCGGGCTGTTGGACTATCTAGGTTACCTAGTGGGCACTTGGACTATCTAGGTTAACTAACGGGCACTTGGACTATGTAGGTTCCCTAGCGGCCCTTGGACTATGTAAGTTCCCTAGCGGGCACTTGGACTATGTGGGTTCCCTAGCGTGCATTTGGACTATCTAGTTTCCTTAACGGGCACTTGGACTATGTAGGTTAACTAGCGGGCATTTGGACTATGTAGGTTACCTAGCGGGCAGTTGGACTATCTAGGTTACCTAGAGGGCACTTGGATTATCTAGGTTAACGAACGGTCACTTGGACTATGTAGGTTACCTAGCCGCCACTTGGACTATCGAGGTTAGCTAAAAGGCACTTGGACTATCTAGGTTCCCTAGCGGGCACTTGTACTATCTAGGTTACCTAGCTGGCACTTGGACATTGTAGGCAAACTAGTGGGCCCTTGGACTATCTAGGTTAGCTAACGGGCACTTGGACTATGTATGTTCCAGAGCGGGAACATGGATTATGTAGGTTGCCTAGAGCGCATTTAGACTATGTAGGATTCCTTGCGGGCATTTGGACTATGTAAGTTACCTAGCGAGCACTTGAACTATGTAGGTTCCCTAACGGGCACTTGGAGTATGTAGGTTCCCTAGCGGTCACGTGGACTATGTAGGCTCCCTAGAAGGCACTTGGACTATGTAGGTTAACTAGCAGGCACTTGGACTATCCAGGTTACCAGGCGGGCACTCGGACTATGTAGGTTACCCAATGGGCACTTGGACTATCTATGTTAACCAACGGACACTTGGACTATGTAGGTTAGCTATCAGGCACTTGGACTATCTAGGTTACCTAGCAGTCACTTGGACTATGTAGGTTACCTAGCGGACACTTGGACGATTTAGGTTAACTAGCGGGCATTTGGACTATCTAGGTTAACTAGCGGGCCATTGGACTATCTAGGTTTACTAGCGGGCACTTGGACTATCTAGGTTAACTAGCGGGCACTTGGACTATGTAGTTTCCCTAGCGGGCATTTGGAATATTTAGGTTACCTATTGGGCACTTGGACTATGTAGGTTACCAAGAGGGCACTTGGACTACGTAGGTTAACTAGAATGCACTTGGACTATCAAGGTTACCTAGCGGGCCCTTGGATTATGTAGGTTACCAGCGGGCACTTGGACTATCTAGGTTAACGAACATGCACTTGGACTATGTAGGTAACCTAGCGGGCACTTGGACTGTCTAGGTTACTTAGCGGGCACTTGGACTATCTAGGTTGACGAACGGGCACTTGGACTATATAGGTTAACTAGCGGACACTTCGACTATCTAGGTTACCTAACGGGCAATTGGACTATCTAAGTTACCTAGCGGGCACTTGGACTATGGAGGTTCCCTAACGGGCACTTGGACTATTTAGGTTACCTAGCAGGCACTTTGACTATCTAGGTTAACTAACGGGCGCTTGGACTATGTAGGTTGCCTAGCGAGCACTTGGACTATGTAGGTTCCCTAGCAGGCAATTGGACTATGTAGGTTCCCTATCGGGTACTTGGACTGTCTAGGTTAACTAGTGGGCAATTGGACTGTCTAGGTTACTTAGCCGGAACTTGGACTATGTAGGTTAACTAGCGGGTACTTGGACTATCTAGGTTAACTAGAGGGCACTTGGATTATCTAGGTTAACTAAAGGGCACTTGGACTATGTATGTTCCAGAGCGGGCAATTGGACTATGTAGGTTCCCTAGCGGGCACTTGGACTATCTAGGTTACCTAGCGGGCACTTGGACTATGTAGGTTAACTAGCGGACAATTGGACGAACTAGGTTAACTAGCGGATACTTGCACTATGTAGGTTACCTAGTGGGCACTTGGACTATCTAGGTTAACTAGCGGGCACTTTGACAATATAGGTTAACTAGCGGACACTTGCACTATGTAGGTTACCTAGCGGGCACTTGGACTATGTAGGTTAACTAGCAGGCCCTTGGACAATCTAGGTTACCTAGCAGGCAATTGGTCTATGTAGCTTAACTAGCGGGCACTTGCACTCTCTAGGTTACCTAGCGGGCAGTTGGACTATTTACCTTCCCTAGCGGGCACTTGGACTATCTACGTTACCTAGTGGGCACTTGGACTATGTAGGTTACCTAGCAGACACTTGCACTATGTAGGTTACCTAGCGGGCACTTGGACTATGTAGGTTAACTAGAGGACACTTGGACGATCTAGGTTAACTAGGGGGCCCTTGGACGATCTAGGTTTATTAACGGGCACTTGGAGTATCAAAGTTAACAAGCGAGCCCTTGGACTATGTAGGTTAACTAGCGGGCCCTTGGACTATCTAGGTTACCTAGATAGCAATTGGAGTATATAGGTTCCCTAGCGGGCACTTGGACTATCTAGGTTAACGAACGGGCACTTTGACTGTCTAGGTTACATAGCGGGCTCTTGTACTTCTAGGTTAACGAACGGGCACTTGGACTATGTATGTTGCCTAGGGGGCACTGGGACTATCTAGGTTAGGTAACAGGCACTTGGAGTATGTAGGTTACCTAGCGGGAACTTGGACAATGTAGGTTACCTAGCAGGCACTTGGACTATCTAGGTTACCTAACGGGCACTTTCACTGTCTAGGTTACCTAGCGGGCACTTGGACTATGTAGGTTAAATAATGGGCACTTGGACTATGTAGGTTACCTAGCGGGCACTTGGACTGTCTAGGTTACCTACGGGGCACTTGGATTATCTAGGTTAACGAACGGGCACTTGGACTATGTAGGTTACCTAGCCGCCACTTGGACTATCTAGGTTAGCTAACAGGCACTTGGACTATCTAGGTTCCCTAGCGGGCACTTGTACTATCTAGGTTACCTAGCTGGCACTTGGACTATGTAAGTCAACTAGCAGGCCCTTGGACAATCTAGGTTAGCTAACGGCCACTTGGACTATGTATGTTCCAGTGCGGGCACTCGGATTATGTAGGTTGCCTAGCGGGCATTTAGACTATGTAGGTTCCCTTGCGGTCACGTGGACTATGTAGGCTCCCTAGAAGGCACATGGACTATGTAGGTTAACTAGCGGGCACTTGGACTATCCAGGTTACCAAGCGGGCACTTGGACTATGTAGGTTACCCAATGGGCACTTGGACTATCTAGGTTAACGAACGGACACTTGGACTATGTAGGTTAGCTATCAGGCACTTGGAATATCTAGGTTACCTAGCAGTCAGATGGACTATGTAGGTTACCTAGCGGACACTTCGATGATTTAGGTTAACTAGCCGGAACTTGGACTATCTAGGTTAAGGACCGTGCAGTTGGACTATGTAGGTAACCTAGTGGGCACTTGGACTGTCTAGGTTACCTAGCGGGCACTTGGACTATCTAGGTTAACGAACGGGCACTTGGAATATGTTGGTTAACTAGCGGACATTTCGACTATCTAGGTTAGCTAACGGGCCATTGGACAATCTATGTTACCTAGAGGGCACTTGGACTATGTAGGTTCTCTAGCGGGCACTTGGACTATTTAGGTTACCTAGCAGGCACTTTGACTATCTAGGTTAACTAACGGGCACTTGGACTATGTAGGTTGCCTAGCAAGCACTTGGACTATGTAGGTTCCCTAGCGGGCACTTGTACTATGTAGGTTCCCTATCGGGTACTTGGACTGTCTAGGTTAACTAGTGGGCAATTGGACTGTCTAGGTTACCTAGTGGGCACTTGGACAATGTCTGTTCCCTAGCGGGCACTTGGGCTATCTATGTTACCTAGCGGGCACTTGGACTATGTAGGTTAACGAACGGGCACTTGGACTATGTAGTTTACCTAGCAGGCACTTGGACTATGTAGGTTAAGTAGTGGGCACTTGGACTATCTAGGTTACCTACGGGCACTTGGACTATGTACTTTCCCTAGCGGACACTTGGGCTATCTACGTTATCTAGCGGGCACTTGGACTATGTAGGTTAACGAACGGGCACTTGGACTATGTAGGTAACCTAGTGGTCACTTGCTTAGTCTAGGTTACCTAGCGGGAACTTGGACTATGTAGGTTAACTAACGGACACTTGGACTATCTAGGTTAACTAGCGGGCCCTTGGTCTATGTAGGTTAACTAGCAGGCCTTTTGACTATGTAAGTTAACTAGAGGACACTTTGATGATTCTGGTTATCTAGCGGGCACTTGGACATACTAGGTTAACTAGTGGGCACTTGGACTATCTAGGTTAACTAGCGGGCGCTTGGACTATGTAGGTTCCCTAGCGGGCATTTGGATTATATAGGTTACCTAGCGGGCACTTGGACTATGTACGTCCCCTAGTGGGCACTTGGACTATCTAGGTTGACTAACGGGCACGAAGACTATCTAGGTTAACTAGCGGGAACTTGGACTATGAAGGATCCCTAGCGGCCACTTGGACTATTTAGGTTAACTAGCGGGCACTTGGACTATGTAGGAGAACTAGCGGACACTTGCACGATCTAGGTTAACTAGCGGGCCCTTGCACTATGTAGGTTAACTAGCGGGCCCATGGATTATGTAGGTTTACTAGCAGGCACTTGGACTATCTGGGTTAACTAACGGGCACACGGACTATGTAGTTTCCCTAGCGGGCATTTGGACTATTTAGGTTACCAAGCGGGAACTTGGATTATGTAGGTTCCCTATCGGGCACTTGGATTATGTAGGTTAACTAGCGGGCACTTGGACTGTCTAGGTTACCTAGCGGGCACTTGGATTATCTAGGTTAACGAATGGGCACTTGGACTATGTAGGTTGCCTAACGGGCACATGGACTATGTAGGTTCCCTAGCGGGCACTTGCATTATGTACGTTCCCTATTGGGCACTTGGATTATGTAGGTTAACTAGCGGGCACTTGGACTGTCTAGGTTACCTAGCGGGCACTTGGATTATCTAGGTTAACGAATGGGCATTTGGACTATGTAGGTTACCTAGCCGCCACTTGGACTATATAGGTTAGCTAGGGGGCACTTGTACTATGTAGGTTACCTAGCTGGCACTTGGACTATGTAAGTCAACTAGCGGGCCCTTGGACTACCTAGGTTAGCTAACGGGAACTTAGATTATGTAGGTTAACTAGGGGGCACTTGGAATATGTAGATTAACTAGCGGACACTTGCACTATGTAGGATAACTAGCGGGCCCATGGACTATGTAGGTTTACTAGCGGGCCCTTGGACTATCTAGGTTCCCTAAAGGGCACTTGGACTATCTAGGTTACTGAACGGGCACTTGGACTATCTAGGTTACCTAGCGGGCACTTGGACTATGTAGGCTAACTAGGGGGCCCTTGGACGATCTAGATTACCTAGCGGGCACATGGACTATGTACGTTCCCTAGCGGGCACTTGGACTATCTATGTTAACTAGCGGGCACTTGGAATATGTATGTTAACTAGCGGACATTTGCACTATGTAGGTTACTTAGAAGGCACTTGCACTATCTAGGTTAACTAGCGGGCACTTGGACTACCTAGGTAAACTAGCGTGCACTTGGACTATCTAGGTTACCTAGCAGGCACTTTGACTATCTAGGTTAACTAACGGGCACTTGGACTATGTAGGTTGCCTAGCGGGCACTTGGATTATGTAGGTTCCCTATCGGGCACTTGGACTATGTAGGTTAACTAGCGGGCACTTGGACTCTCTGGGTTACCTAGCCGCCACTTGGACTATCTAGGTTATCTAACAGGCACTTGGACTATCTAGGTTCCCTAGCGGGAACTTGTACTATCTAGGTTACCTAGCTGGCACGTAGACTATGTAGGTCAACTAGCGGGCCCTTGGAATATCTAGGTTAGCTAACGGGCACTTAGATTATGTAGGTTAACTAGCGGGCCCATTGACTATGTAGGTTTACTAGCGGGCCCTTGGACTATCTAGGTTCCCTAATGGTCACTTGGATTATCTAGTTTACCGAACGGGCACTTGAACTATCATGGTTACCTAGCGGGCACTTGGACTATGTAGGCTAAGTAGGGGGCCCTTGGACGATCTAGGTTACCTACCGGGTACTTGAACTATCTAGGTTAACTAGCGGGAACTTGCACTATCTAGGTTACCTAGCGGGCACTTGGACTATGTACGTTCCCTAGCGGGCACTTGGACTATCTAGGTTAACCAACGTGCACTTGGACTATGTAGGTTCCTTAGCGGGCACTTGGACTATCTAGGTTACTTAGCGGGCACTTGGTATATAGGTTAACAAGCGGGCACTTCGACTATGTAGGTTAACTAGAGAACACTTGGACTATCTAGGTTAACTAGTGGACCCTTGGACTATGTAGGGTAACTAGCAGGCACTTGGACAAACTAGGTTAACTAGCGGGCACTTGGACGATTTAGGTTAACTAGCGGGCAATTGGACTATAAAAGTTAACAAGTGAACCCTTGGACTATGTAGGTTAACTAGCGGGCCCTTGGACTATCTAGGTTACCTAGCGGGCACTTGGACTATATAGGTTACCTAGCGGGCACTTGGACTAAGTAGGTTAACTAGAGGGCATTTTGACTATGTAGGTTACCTAGCTGGCACTTGGACTATGTAGGTCAGCTAGCGGGCCCTTGGACTCTCTAGGTTAGCTAACGGGTACTTGGACTATGTATGTTCCAGAGCGGACACTTGGATTATGTAGGTTGCCTAGCAGGCATTTAGACTATGTAGGTTTCCTTGCGGGCATTTGGACTATGTAGGTTCCCTAACGGGCACTTGGAGTATGTAGGTTCCCTAGCGGTCACTTGGACTGTGTAGACTTCCTAGAAGGCACTTGGACTATGTAGGTTAGCTAGCGGGCACTTGGACTATCCAGGTTACCAAGCGGGCACTTGGACTATGTAGGTTACCCAATGGGCACTTGGACTATCTAGGTTAACGAACAGACACTTGGACTATGTAGGATAGCTATCAGGCACTTGGACTATCTAGGTTACCTAGCAGGCACTTGGGCTATGTAGGTTACCTAGCGGACACTTGGACGATTTAGGTTAACTAGCGGGCACTTGGACTATCTAGGTTAAGTAGCGGGCCCTTGGACTATGAAGTTTCCCTAGTGGGCATTTGTATTATTTAGGTTACCTAGTGGGCACTTGGACTATGTAGGTTACCTCGTGGGCACTTGGACTACGGAGGTTAACTACAAGGCACTTGGACTATCAAGGTTACCTAGCGGGCCCTTGGACTATGTAGGTTACCAGCAGGCACTTGGACTATCTAGGTTAACGAACGTGCACTTGGACTATGTAGGTAACCTAGCGGGCACTTGGACTGTCTAGGTTACCTAACGGGCAATTTGACTATCTAGGTTACCTAGCGGGCACTTGGACTATGTAGGTTCCCTAGCGGGCACTTGGACTATTTAGGTTACCTAGCAGGCACTTTAACTATCTAGGTTAACTAACGGGCAATTGGACTATGTAGGTTGCCTAGCGGGCACTTGGACTATGTAGGTTCCCTATCGGGTACTTGGACTGTCTAGGTTAACTAGTGGGCAATTGGACTGTCTAGGTTAATTAGTGGGCACATGGACTATGTAAGTTCCCTAGCGGGCACTTGGGCTATCTACGTTACCTAGGGGGCACTTGGACTATGTAGGTTAACGAACGGGCACTTGGACTATGTAGTTTACCTAGCAGGCACTTGGACTATGTGAGTTAACTAGCGAGCACTTGCACTCTCTAGGTTACCTAGCGGGCACTTGGACTATGTACCTTCCCTAGCGGGCATTTGGACTATCTATGTTAAGTAGCGGGCACTTGGACTATGTAGGTTACCTAGCAGATACTTTCACTATGTAGGTTACCTAGCGGACACTTGGACTATGTAGGTTAACTAGAGGACATTTGGACTATCTAGGTTAACTAGCGGGCAATTGGACGATCTAGGTTAACTAACGGGCACTTGGACTATCAAAGTTAACAAGCGAGCCCTTGGACTATCTAGGTTAACAAGCGGGCCCTTGGACTCTCTAGGTTACCTAGATAGCAATTGGAATATATAGGTTCCCTAGCGGAGACTTGGACTATGTAGGTTAACGAACGGGCACTTGGACTATGCAAGAAACCTAGCGGGCACTTAGAATGTCTAGGTTACATAGCGGGCACTTGGACTTCTAGGTTAACGAACGGGCACTTGGAATATGTATGTTGCCTAGCGGGCACTTGGACAATCTAGGTTAGGTAACGGGCACATGGACTATCTACGTTACCTAGCGGGAACTTGGACAATGTAGGTTACCTAGCAGGCACTTGGATTATGAAGGATCCCTAGCGGGCACTTGGACTATATAGGTTAACTATCGGGCACTTGGACTATCTAGGTTACCTAGCGGCCACTTGCAAGATCTAGGTTAACTAGCGGGCCCTTGCACTATGTAGGTTAACTAGCGGGCCCATGGATTATGTAGGTTTACTAGCAGGCACTTGGACTATCTAGGTTAAGTAGCGGGTGCTTGGACTATGTAGTTTCCCTAGCGCGCATTTGGACTATTAAGGTTACCAAGCGGGAACTTGGACTATGTAGGTTACCTAGCGGGCACTTGGACTATCTAGGTTACCTAGCAGGCACTTTGACTATCTAGGTTAACTAACGGGCACTTGGACTATGTAGGTTGCCTAGCGGGCACTTGGACTATGTAGGTTATCTAGCGGGCACTTGGATTATGTAAGTTCCCTATCGGGCACTTGGACTATGTAGGGTAACTAGCGGGTACTTGGACTGTCTAGGTTACCTAGCGGGCACTTGGATTATCTAGGTTAACGAACGGGCACTTGGACTATGTAGGTTACCTAGCCGCCACTTGGACTATCTAGGTTAGCTAACAGCACTTGGACTATCTAGGTTCCCTAGCGGGCACTTGTACTATCTAGGTTACCTAGCTGGCACTTGGACTATGTAGGTCAACTAGCGGGCCCTTATTTACCTAGGTTAGCTAACGGGCACTTAGATTATGTAGGTTAACTAGGGGGCACTTGGAATATGTAGGTTAACTAGCGGACACTTGCACTATGTAAGTTAACTAGCGGGCCCATGGACTATGTAGGTTTACTAGCGGGCCTTTGCACTATCTGGGTTCCGTAAAGGGCAATTGGGCTATCTAGGTTACCGAACGTGCACTTGGACTATCTAGGTTATCTAGCGGGTACTTGGACTATGTAGGCTAACTATGGGGCCCTTGAACGATCGAGGTTACCTAGCGGGTACTAGAAGTATCTAGGGTAACTAGCGGGCACTTGCACTATCTAAGTTACCTAGCGGGCACTTGGACTATGTACGTTCCCTATCGGGCACTTGGACTATCTATGTTAACTAGCGGGCACTTGGAATATGTAGGTTAACTAGCGGACACTTGCACTATGTCGGTTACCTAGCAGGCACTTGGACTATCTAGGTTAACTAGCTGGCCCTTGGACTATCTAGGTAAACTAGCGTGCACTTGTACTATGTAGGTTAACTAGCGTGCCCTTGGACTATCTAGGTTACGTAGCGGGCACTTGGTATATAGGTTAACTAGCGGGCATTTGGGCTATGTAGGTTAACGAGCGGACACTTACACGATCTAGGTTAACTAGCGGGCCCATTGATTATGTAGGTTTACTAGCAGGCACTTGGACTATCTAGGCAAACTAACGAGCACTTGGACTATGTAGTTTCCCTAGCGGGCATTTGGACTATCTAGGTTACCTAGCGGGCACTTGGACTATCTAGGTTACCTAGCGAGCACTTGGACTATCTAAATTACCTAGCAGGCACTTTGACTATCTAGGTTAAGTAACGGGCACTTGGACTATGTAGGTTGCCTAGCGGGCACTTGGATTATGTAGGTTCCCTAGCGGGCACTTGGACTATCTAGGTTAACGAACGGCCACTTGGACTGTCTAGGTTACATAGCGGGCACTTGGACTTCTAGGTTAAAGAACGGGCACTTGGACTATGTATGTTGCCTAGCAGGCACTTGGACTATCTAGGTTAGGTTACGGGCACTTGGACTATCTAGGTTACCTAGCGGGCATTTGGACTATCTAGGTTACCTAGCTGACACTTGAACTATCTAAGTTACCTAGCAGGAACTTGGAGTATGTAGGTTATCTACCAGGCTGTTGGACTATCTAGGTTACCTAGCGGGCACTTGGAATATCTAGGTTAACTAACGGGCACTTGGACTATGTAGGTTCCCTAGCGGACCTTGGACTATGTAAGTTCCCTAGCGGGCACTTGGACTATGTGGGTTCCCTAGCGGGCATTTGGACTATCTAAGTTACCTAACGGGAACTTGGACTATGTAGGTTAACTAGCGGGCATTTGGACTATGTAGGTTACCTAGCGGGTACTTGGACTATCTAGGTTACCTAACGGGAACTTGGACTATGTAGGTTCCCTAGCGGGCATTTAGACTATATAGATTACCTAGCGGGCACTTGGACTTTGTAGGTTACCTAGCGGGCACTTGGACTATCTAGGTTACCTATCGGTCACTTGGATGATACAGGTTCCCTAGCCAGCACTAAGACTATTGGTTCCCTAACGGGCACTTGGACTATGTAGGTTCCATAGAGGGCACTTGGACTATATAGTTTTCTATCGGGCACTTGGACTATTCAGGTTAACTAGCGGGCACATGAACTATCTAGATTACCTAGCGGGTACGTGGACTATCTAGGTTAACTAGGGGTCCCTTGGAGTACGTAGGTTAACTAGCGGACACTTGCACTATGTAGGTTACCTAGCGGGCACTTGGACTATCTAGGTTAACTAGCGTGCACTTGGACTATGTAGGTTAACTAGCGGACAATTGCACTATGTAGGTTACCTAGCGGGCACTTGGACTAAGTAGGTTCACTAGCAGGCCCTTGGACTATGTAGGTTACCTAGCAGGAATAGGATTATGAAGGATCCCTAGCGGGCATTTGGACTATCTAGGTTAAATGGCTGGCGCTTGGACTATGTAGTTTAACTAGCGGACCCATGGATTATGTATGTTTACTAGGGGGCACTTCGACTATGTAGTTTCCCTAGCGGGCATTTGGACAATTTAGGTTACCTAGCGGGCACTTGGACTATGTAGGTTACCTAGCGGGCACTTGGACTATCTAGGTTACCTAGCAGGCACTTTGACTATCTAGGTTAACTAACGGGCACTTGTACTATGTAGGGTAACTAGCGGGCACTTGCACTGTCTAGGTTACCTAACGGGCACTTGGATTATCTAGGTTAACGAACGGGCACTTTGATTTTGTAGGTTACCTAGCCGCCACTTGGACTATCTAGGCTAGATAACAGGCACTTGGACTATCTAGGTTCCCTAGCGGGCACTTGTACTATCTAGGTTACCTAGCTGGCACTTGGACTATGTAGATCAACTAGCGGGCCCTTGGACTACCTAGGTTAGCTAACGGGAACTTAGATTATGTAGGTTAACTAGGGGACACTTGCACTATTTAGGTTAACTGGCGGGCCCATGGACTATGTAGGTTTACTAGCGGGCCCTTGGACTATCTAGGTTCCCTAAAGGGCACTTGAATTATCTAGGTTACCGATTGGGCACTTGGACTTTGTAGGTTACCTAGTGGGCACTTGGACTATCTAGGTTACCTAGCGGGCACTTGGATGATACAGGTTCCCTAGCCAGCACTAAGACTATTGGTTCCCTAACGGGAACTTGGACTATGTAGGTTCCATAGAGTGCACTTGGACTATATAGTTTTCTATCGGGCACTTGGACTATGTAGGTTAACAAGCGGGCACATGGACTATCTAGGTTACCTAGCGGGTACTTGGACTATCTAGGTTAAATAGGGGTCCCTTGGACTACGTAGGTTAACTAGTGGACACTTGCACTATGTAGGTTACCCAGCGGGCACTTGGACTATCCAGGTTAACTAGCGTGCACTTGGACTATGTAGGTTAACTAGCGGACACTTGCACTATGTAGGTTACCTATCGGGCTCTTGGACTAGGTAGGTTAACTAGCAGGCCCTTGGACTATCTAGGTTACCTAGCAGGAATAGGATTATGAAGGATCCCTAGCGGGCAATTGGACTATCTAGGTTAAATGGCTGGCACTTGGACTATGTAGGTTAACTAGCGGGCCCATGGATTATGTAGGTTTACTAGGGGGCACTTGGACTATCTAGGATAACTAGCGGGCACTTGGACTATGTAGTTTCCCTAGCGGGCATTTGGACAATTTAGGTTGCCTAACAGGCACTTGGATTATGTAGGTTACCTAGCGGGCACTTGGACTATCTAGGTTACCTAGCAGGCACTTTGACTATCTAGGTTACATAACGGGCACTTGGACTATGTAGGGTAACTGGCGGGCACTTGGACTGTCTAGGTTACCTAACGGGCACTTGGATTATCTAGGTTAACAAACGGGCACTTGGACTATGTAGGTTACCTAGCCGCCACTTTGACTATCTAGGTTAGCTAACAGGCACTTGGACTATCTAGGTTCCCTAGCGGGCACGTGTACTATCTAGGTTACCTAGCTGGCACTTGGACTATGTAGGTCAACTAGCGGGCCCTTGGACTCTCTAGGTTAGCTAACGGGCACTTGGACTATGTATGTTCCAGAGCGGACACTTGGATTATGTAGGTTGCCTAGCAGGCATTTAGACTATGTAGGTTTCCTTGCGGGCATTTGGACTATGTAGGTTCCCTAACGGGCACTTGGAGTATGTAGGTTCCCTAGCGGTCACTTGGACTATGTAGACTTCCTAGAATGCACTTGGACTATGTAGGTTAACTAGCGGGCACTTAGACTATCCAGGTTACCAAGTGGGCACTTGGACTATGTAGGTTACCCAATGGGCACTTGGACTATCTAGGTTAACGAACGGACACTTGAACTATGTAGGTTAGCTATCAGGCACTTGGACTTTCTAGGTTACCTAGCAGGCACTTGGGCTATGTAGGTTACCTAGCGGACACTTGGACGATTTAGGTTAACTAGCGGGCACTTGGACTATCTAGGTTAACTAACGGGCCCTTGGACTATGAAGTTTCCCTAGCGGGCATTTGTATTATTTAGGTTACCTAGTGGGCACTTGGACTATGTAGGTTACCTAGCGGGCACTTGGACTACGGAGGTTAACTACAAGGCACTTGGACTATCAAGGTTACCTAGCGGGCCCTTGGACTATGTAGGTTACCAGCGGGCACTTGGACTATCTAGGTTAACGAACGTGCACTTGGACTATGTAGGTAACCTAGCGGGCACTTGGACTGTCTAGGTTACCTAGCGGGCAATTGGACTATCTAGGTTACCTAGCGGGCACTTGGACTATGTAGGTTCCCTAGCGGGCACTTGGACTATTTAGGTTACCTAGCAGGCACTTTAACTATCTAGGTTAACTAACGGGCAATTGGACTATGTAGGTTGCCTAGCGAGCACTTGGACAATGTAGGTTCCCTAGCGGGCACTTGGACTATGTAGGTTCCCTATCGGGTACTTGGACTGTCTAGGTTAACTAGTGGGCAATTGGACTGTCTAGGTTACTTAGTGGGCACATGGACTATGTAAGTTCCCTAGCGGGCACTTGGGCTATCTAGGTTAACGAACGTGCACTTGGACTATGTAGGTAACCTAGCGGGCACTTGGACTGTCTAGGTTACCTAGCGGGCAATTTGACTATCTAGGTTACCTAGCGGGCACTTGGACTATGTAGGTTCCCTAGCGGGCACTTGGACTATTTAGGTTACCTAGCAGGCACTTTAACTATCTAGGTTAACTAACGGGCAATTGGACTATGTAGGTTGCCTAGCGAGCACTTGGACTATGTAGGTTCCCTAGCGGGCACTTGGACTATGTAGGTTCCCTATCGGGTACTTGGACTGTCTAGGTTAACTAGTGGGCAATTGGACTGTCTAGGTTACTTAGTGGGCACATGGACTATGTAAGTTCCCTAGCGGGCACTTGGGCTATCTACGTTACCTAGGGGGCACTTGGACTATGTAGGTTAACGAATGGGCACTTGGACTATGTAGTTTACCTAGCAGGCACTTGGACTATGTGAGTTAACTAGCGGGCACTTGCACTCTCTAGGTTACCTAGCGGGCACTTGGACTATGTACCTTCCCTAGCGGGCACTTGGACTATCTAGGTTAACTAACGGGCACTTGGACTATGTAGGGCAACTAGCGGGCACTTGGACTGTCTAGGTTACCAGCGGGCACTTGGACTATCTAGGTTAACGAACGTGCACTTGGACTATGTAGGTAACCTAGTGGGCACTTGGACTGTCTAGGTTACCTAGCGGGCAATTGGACTATCTAGGTTACCTAGCGGGAACTTGGACTATGTAGGTTCCCTAGCGGGCACTTGGACTATGTAGGTTACCTAGCAGACACTTTCACTATGTAGGTTACCTAGCGGACACTTGGACTATGTAGGTTAACTAGAGGACATTTGGACTATCTAGGTTAACTAGCGGGCACTTGGACTATCAAAGTTAACAAGCGAGCCCTTGGGCTATCTAGGTTAACAAGCGGGCCCTTGGACTCTCTAGGTTACCTAGATAGCACTTGGAATATATAGGTTCCCTAGCGGAGACTTGGACTATGTAGGTTAACGAACGGGCACTTGGACTATGCAAGTAACCTAGCGGGCACTTAGAATGTCTAGGTTACATAGCGGGCACTTGGACTTCTAGGTTAACGAACGGGCACTTGGAATATGTATGTTGCCTAGCGGGCACTTGGACAATCTAGGTTAGGTAACGGGCACATGGACTATCTAGGTTACCTAGCGGGAACTTGGACAATGTATGTTACCTAGCAGGCACTTGTATTATGAAGGATCCCTAGCGGGCACTTGGACTATATAGGTTAACTATCGGGCACTTGGACTATCTAGGTTACCTAGCGGGCCCTTGGACTATGTAGGTTACCTAGCGGGCACATGGACTATCTAGGTTAACGAACGGGCACATGGACTATGTAGGTAACCTAACGGGCACTTGGACTGTCTAGGTTACCCAGCGGGCACTTTGACTATCTAGGTTAACTAGCAGACCTTGGACTATGTAGGTTAACTAGCGGGCCCTTGGACTATGTAGGTTAACTAGCGGGCTCTTGGACTATCTAGGTTTCCTAGCAGGCACTTGGACTATGTACATACCCTAGCGCGCACTTGGACTATATAGGTTACCTAGCGGGCACTTGGACTATCTAGGTTAACTAACGGGAACTAGGACTATCTAGGTTAACTAGCGGGTACTTGGACTATCTAGGTTACCTAGCAGGCACTTGGATTATGAAGGATCCCTAGCGGGCACTTGGACTATCTATGTTAACTAGCGGGCACTTGGACTATGTAGGTTAACTAGCGGACACTTGCACGATCTAGGTTAACTAGCGGGCCCTTGCACTATGTAGGTTTACTAGCGGGCCCTTGGACTATCTAGGTTCCCTAAAGGGCACTTGGACTATCTAGGTTACCGAACGGGCACTTGGACTTTGTAGGTTACCTAGCGGACACTTGGACTATCTAGGTTACCTAGCGGGCACTTGGATGATACAGGTTCCCTAGCCAGCACTAAGACTATTGGTTCCCTAACGGGCACTTGGACTATGTAGGTTCCATAGAGGGCAATTGGACTATAAAATTTTCTATCGGGCCCTTGGACTATGTAGGTTAACTAGCGGGCACATGGACTATCTAGGTTACCTAGCGGGTACTTGGACTATCTAGGTTAACTAGGGGTCCCTTGGACTACGTAAGTTAACTAGCGGACACTTGCACTATGTAGGTTACCTAGCGGGCACTTGGACTATCTAGGTTAACTAGCGTGCACTTGGACTATGTAGGTTAACTAGCGGAACTTGCACTATGTAGGTTACCTAGCGGGCTCTTGGACTATGTAGGTTATCTAGCAGGCCCTTGGACTATCTAGGTTCCCTAAAGGGCACTTGTACTATCTAGGTTACCTAGTTGTCACTTGGACTATGTAGGTCAACTAGCGGGCCCTTGGACTCTCTAGGTTAGCTAACGGGCACTTGGACTATGTAAGTTCCAGAGCGGGCACTTGGATTATGTAGGTTGCCTAGCGGGCATTTAGACTATGTAGGTTTCCTTGCGGGCATTTGGACTATGTAGTTTCCCTAACGGGCACGTGGACTATGTAGGTTCCCTAGCGGTCACGTGGACTATGTAGACTTCCTAGAAGGCACTTGGACTATGTAGGTTAACTAGCGGGCACTTGGAATATCCAGGTTACCAAGCGGGCAGTTGGAATATGTAGGTTACCCAATGGGCACTTGGACTATCTAGGTTAAAGAACGGACACTTGGAATATGTATGTTGCCTTGCGGGCACTTGGACAATCTAGGTTAGGTAACAGGCACATGGACTATCTAGGTTACCTAGCGGGAACTTGGACAATGTAGGTTACCTAGCAGGCACTTTGACTATCTAGGTTAACTAGCGGGCACTTGGACTATCTAGGTTACCTAGCGGGCACCCTGACTATCTAGGTTACCTAGCGGGATCTTGGACTATGTAGGTTACCTAGCGGGCACATGGATTATCTAGGTTAACGAACGGGCACTTGGACTATGTAGGTAACCTAACGGGCATTTGGACTGTCTAGGTTACCCAGCGGGCACGTTGACTATCTAGGTTAACTAGCAGACCTTGGACTATGTAGGTTAACTAGCGGGCCCTTGGACTATGTAGGTTAACTAGCGGGCTCTTGGACTATCTAGGTTTCCTAGCAGGCACTTGGACTATGTACATACCCTAGCGGGCACTTGGACTGTCTAGGTTACCTAGCGGGCACTAGGACTATGTACGTCCCCTAGTGGGCACTTGGATTATCTAGGATAACTAACGGGAACTAGGACTATCTAGGTTAACTAGCGGGCACTTGGACTATGTAGGTTAACTAGCGGACACTTGCACGATCTAGGTTAACTAGCGGGCCCTTGCACTATGTAGTTTAACTAGCGGGCCCATGGACTATTTAGGTTTACTAGTGGGTACTTGATATATCTAGGTTAAATAGGGGTCCCTTGGACTACGTAGGTTAACTAGCGGACACTTGCACTATGTAGGTTACCTAGCGGGCACTTGGACTATCTAGGTTACCTAGCAGGCACTTGGACTATGTAGGTTAACTAACGGGCACTTGGACTATGTAGGGTAACTAGCGGGCACTTGGACTGTCTAGGTTACCAGCGGGCACTTGGACTATCTAGGTTAACGAACGTGCACTTGGACTATGTAGGTAACCTAGCGGGCACTTGGACTGTCTAGGTTACCTAGCGGGCAATTGGACTATCTAGGTTACCTAGCGGGCACTCAGACTATGTAGGTTCCCTAGCGGGCACTTGGACTATTTAGGTTACCTAGCAGGCACTTTGACTATCTAGGTTAACGAACGGGCACTTGGACTATGTAGGTAACCTAACGGGCACTTGGACTGTCTAGGTTACCCAGCGGGCACTTTGACTATCTAGGTTAACTAGCAGACCTTGGACTATGTAGGTTAACTAGCGGGCCCTTGGACTATGTAGGTTAACTAGCGGGCTCTTGGACTATCTAGGTTTCCTAGCAGGCACTTGGACTATGTACATACCCTAGCGCGCACTTGGACTATCTAGGTTACCTAGCGGGCACTTGGACTATGTACGTCCCCTAGTGGGCACTTGGACTATCTAGGTTAACTAACGGGAACTAGGACTATCTAGGTTAACTAGCGGGCACTTGGACTATGTAGGTTAACTAGCGTACACTTGCACGATCTAGGTTAACTAGCGGGCCCTTGCACTATGTAGGTTAACTAGCGGGCCCATGGACTATTTAGGTTTACTAGCGGGTACTTGGAATATCTAGGTTAACTAGGGGTACCTTGGACTACGTAGGTTAACTAGCGGACACTTGCACTATGTAGGTTACCTAGCGGGCACTTGGACTATCTAGGTTACCTAGCAGGCACTTGGACTATGTAGGTTAACTAACGGGCACTTGGACTATGTAGGGTAACTAGCGGGCACTTGGACTGTCTAGGTTAACAGCGGGCACTTGGACTATCTAGGTTAACGAACGTGCACTTGGACTATGTAGGTAACCTAGCGGGCACTTGGACTGTCTAGGTTACCTAGCGGGCAATTGGACTATCTAGGTTACCTAGCGGGCACTCAGACTATGTAGGTTCCCTAGCGGGCACTTGGACTATTTAGGTTACCTAGCAGGCACTTTGACTATCTAGGTTAACGAACGGGCACTTGGACTATGTAGGTAACCTAACGGGCACTTGGACTGTCTAGGTTACCCAGCGGGCACTTTGACTATCTAGGTTAACTAGCAGACCTTGGACTATGTAGGTTAACTAGCGGGCCCTTGGACTATGTAGGTTAACTAGCGGGCTCTTGGACTATCTAGGTTTCCTAGCAGGCACTTGGACTATGTACAAACCCTAGCGCGCACTTGGACTATCTAGGTTACCTAGCGGGCACTTGGACTATGTACGTCCCCTAGTGGGCACTTGGACTATCTAGGTTAACTAACGGGAACTAGGACTATCTAGGTTAACTAGCGGGCACTTGGACTATGTAGGTTAACTAGCGTACACTTGCACGATCTAGGTTAACTAGCGGGCCCTTGCACTATGTAGGTTAACTAGCGGGCCCATGGACTATTTAGGTTTACTAGCGGGAACTTGGAATATCTAGGTTAACTAGGGGTACCTTGGACTACGTAGGTTAACTAGCGGACACTTGCACTATGTAGGTTACCTAGCGGGCACTTGGACTATCTAGGTTACCTAGCAGGCACTTGGACTATCTAGGTTAACTAACGGGAACTTGGACTATGTAGGGTAACTAGCGGGCACTTGGACTCTCTAGGTTACCAGCGGGCACTTGGACTATCTAGGTTAACGAACGTGCACTTGAACTATGTAGGTAACCTTGCGGGCACTTGGACTGTCTAGGTTACCTAGCGGGCAATTGGACTATCTAGGTTACCTAGCGGGCACTTGGACTATGTAGGTTCCCTAGCGGGCACTTGGACTATTTAGGTTACCTAGCAGGCACTTTGACTATCTAGGTTAACTAACGGGCACTTGGACTATGTAGGTTGCTGAGCGAGCGCTTGGACTATGTAGGTTCCCTAGCGGGCACTTGGACTATGTAGGTTCCCTATCGGGTACTTGGACTGTCTAGGTTAACTAGTGGACAATTGGACTGTCTAGGTTACCTAGTGGGCACTTGGACTATGTAAGTTCCCTAGCGGGCACTTGGGCTATCTACGTTACCTAGGGGGCACTTGGACTATGTAGGTTAACGAACGGGCACTTGGACTATGTAGTTTACCCAGCAGGCACTTGGACTATGTAGGATAACTAGCGGGCACTTGCACTCTCTAGGTTACCTAGCGGACAGTTGGACTATGTACCTTCCCTAGCGGGCACTTTGACTATCTATGTTAAGTAGCGGGCACTTGGACTATGTAGGTTACCTAGCAGACACTTGCACTATGTAGGTTACCTAGCGGGCACTTGGACTATGTAGGATAACTAGAGGACATTTGGACGATCTAGGTTAACTAGCGGGCACTTGGACGATCTAGGTTAACTAACGGGCACTTGGAATATCAAAGTTAACAAGCGAGGCCTTGGACTATCTAGGTTAACTAGCGGGCCCATGGACTATCTAGGTTACCTAGATAGCACTTGGAATATATAGGTTCCCTAGCGGACACTTGGTCTATCTAGGTTAACGAACGGGCACTTGGACTATGCAAGTAACCTAGCGGGCACTTGGACTGTCTAGGTTACATAGCAGGCACTTGGACTTTTAGGTTAACGAACGGGCACTTGGAATATGTATGTTGCTTAGCGGGCACTTGGACAATCTAGGTTACTAACGGGCCCTTGGACTATGTAGGTTACCTAGCGGGCACATGGACTATCTAGGTTAACGAACGGGCACTTGGACTATGTCGGTAACCTAACGGGCACTTGGACTGTCTAGGTTACCCAGCGGGCACTTTGACTATCTAGGTTAACTAGCAGACCTTGGACTATGTAGGTTAACTAAGGCTCTTGGACTACCTAGGTTTCCTAGCAGGCACTTGGACTATGTACATACCCTAGCGCGCACTTGGACTATCTAGGTTACCTAGCGGGGACTTGGAATATGTACGTCCCCTAGTGGGCACTTGGACTATCTAGGTTAACTAACGGGAACTAGGACTATCTAGGTTAACTAGCGGGCACTTGGACTATCTAGGTTACCTAGCAGGCACTTGGATTATGAAGGATCCCTAGCGGGAACTTGGACTATCTAAGTTAACTAGCGGGCACTTGGACTATGTAGGTTAACTAGGGGGCCCTTGCACTATGTAGTTTAACTAGCGGGCCCATGGACTATGTAGGTTTACTAGCGGGTACTTGGAATATCTAGGTTAACTAGGGGTCCCTTGGACTACGTAGGTTAACTAGTGGACACTTGTACTATGTAGGTTACCTAGCGGGCACTTGGACAATCTAGGTTACCTAGCAGGCACTTGGACTATCTAGGTTAACTAACGGGCACTTGGACTATGTAGGTTGCTGAGCGAGCGCTTGGACTATGCAGGTTCCCTAGCGGGCATTTGGACTATGTAGGTTCCCTATCGGGTACTTGGACTGTCTAGGTTGACTAGTGGGCAATTGGACTGTCTAGGTTACCTAGTGGGCACTTGGACTATGTAAGTTCCCTAGCGGGCACTTGGGCTATCTACGTTACCTAGGGGGCACTTGGACTATGTAGGTTAATGAATGGGCACTTGGACTATGTAGTTTACATAGCAGGCACTTGGACTATGTAGGTTAACTAGCGGGCACTTGCACTCTCTAGGTTACCTAGCGGGCACTTGGACTATGTACCTTCCCTAGCGGGTACTTTGACTATCTATGTTAAGTAGCGGGCACTTGGACTATGCCGGTTACCTAGCAGACACTTGCACTATGTAGGTTACCTAGCGGGCACTTGGACTATGTAGGTTAACTAGAGGACATTTGGACGATCTAGGTTAACTAGCGGGCACTTGGACGATCTAGGTTAACTAACGGGCACTTGGACTATCAAAGTTAACAAGCGAGGCCTTGGACAATCTAGTTTAACTAGCGGGCCCATGGACTATCTAGGTTACCTAGATAGCACTTGGAATATATAGGTTCCCTAGCGGACACTTGGACTATCTAGGTTAACGAACGGGCACTTGGACTATGCAAGTAACCTAGCGGGCGCTTGGACTGTCTAGGATACATAGCGGGCACTTGGACTTCTAGGTTAACGAACGGGCACTTGGACTATGTAGGTAACCTAACGGGCACTTGGACTATCTAGGTTTCCTAGCAGGCACTTGGACTATGTACATACCCTAGCGCGCACTTGGACTATCTAGGTTACCTAGCGGGCACTTGGACTATGTACGTCCCCTAGTGGGCACTTGGACTATCTAGGTTAACTAACGGGAACTAGGACTATCTAGGTTAACTAGCGGGCACTTGGACTATCTAGATTACCTAGCAGGCACTTGGATTATGAAGGATCCCTAGCGGGAACTTGGACTATCTAAGTTAACTAGCGGGCACTTGGACTATGTAGGTTAACTAGCGGGCCCATGGACTATGTAGGTTTACTAGCGGGCCCTTGGACTATCTAGGTTCCCTAAAGGGCACTTGGACTCTCTAGGTTACCGAACGGGCACTTGGACTTTGTAGGTTACCTAGCGGGCACTTGGACTATCTAGGTTACCTAGCGGGCACTTGGATGATAGAGGTTCCCTAGCCAACACTAAGACTATTGGTTCCCTCACGGGCACTTGGACTTTGTAGGTTTCAGATAGGGCACTTGGACTATATAGTTTTCTATCGGGCACTTGGACTATGTAGGGTAACTAGCGGGCACATGGACTATCTAGGTTACCTAGCGGGTACTTGGACTATCTAGGTTAACTAGGGGTCCCTTGGACTACGTAGGTTAACTAGCGGACACTTGCACTATGTAGGTTACCTAGCGGGACTTGGACTATGTAGGTTATCTAGCAGGCCTTTGGACTATCTAGGTTACCTAGCAGGAATAGGATTATGAAGGATCCCTAGCGGGCAATTGGACTATCTAGGTTAAATGGCTGGCGCTTGGACTATGTAGGTTAACTAGCGGGCCCATGGATTATGTAGGTTTACTAGGGGGCACTTGGACTATCTAGGTTAACTAGCGGGCATTTGGACTATGTAGTTTCCCTAGCGGGCATTTGGACAATTTAGGTTGCCTAGCAGGCACTTGTATTATGTAGGTTACCTAGCGGGCACTTGGACTATCTAGGTTACCTAGCAGGCACTTTGACTATCTAGGTTAACTAACGGGCACTTGGACTATGTAGGGTAACTAGCGGGCACTTGGTCTGTCTAGGTTACCTAACGGGCACTTGGATTATCTAGGTTAACTAACGGGCACTTGGACTATGTAGGTTACCTAGCCGCCACTTGGACTATCTAGGTTAGCTAACAGGCACTTGTACTATCTAGGTTAACTAGCTGGCACTTGGACTATGTAGGTCAACTAGCGGGCCCTTGGACTCTCTAGGTTAGCTAACGGGCACTTGGACTATGTATGTTCCAGAGCGGACACTTGGATTATGTAGGTTGCCTAGCAGGCATTTAGACTATGTAGGTTTCCTTGCGGGCATTTGGACTATGTAGGTTCCCTAACGGGCACTTGGAATATGTAGGTTCCCTAGCGGTCACTTGGACTATGTAGACTTCCTAGAAGGCACTTGGACTATGTAGGTTAACTAGCGGGCACTTGGACTATGTAGGTTACCCAATGGGCACTTTGACTGTCTAGGTTAACGAACGGACACTTGGACTATGTAGGTTAGCTATCAGGCACTTGGACTATCTAGGTTACCTAGCAGGCACTTGGACTATGTAGGTTACCTAGCGGACACTTGGACGATTTAGGTTAACTAGCGGGCAATTGGACTATCTAGGTTAACTAGCTTGCCCTTGGACTATGAAGTTTCCCTAGCGGGCATTTGTATTATTTAGGTTACCTAGTGGGCACTTGGACTATGTAGGTTACCTAGTTGGCACTTGGACTATGGAGATTAACTACAAGGCACTTGGACTATCAAGGTTACCTAGCGGGCCCTTGGACTATGTAGGTTACCAGCGGGCACTTGGAGTATCTAGGTTAACGAACGTGCACTTGGACTATGTAGGTAACCTAGCGGGCACTTGGACTGTCTAGGTTACCTAGCGGGCAATTGGACTATCTAGGTTACCTAGCGGGCACTTGGACTATGTATGTTCCCTAGCGGGCACTTGGACTATTTAGGTTACCTAGCAGGCACTTTAACTATCTAGGTTAACTAACGGGCAATTGGACTATGTAGGTTCCCTAGCGGGCACTTGGACTATTTAGGTTCCCTATCGGGTACTTGGACTGTCTAAGTTAACTAGTGGGCAATTGGACTGTCTAGGTTACTTAGTGGGCACATGGACTATGTAAGTTCCCTAGCGGGCACTTGGGCTGTCTACGTTACCTAGGGGGCACTTGGACTATGTACCTTCCCTAGCGGGCACTTGGACTATCTATGTTAAGTAGCGGTCACGTGGACTATGTAGGTTACCTAGCAGACACTTGCACTATGTAGGTTACTTAGCGGGCACTTGGATTATGTATGTTAACTAGAGGACATTTGTACGATCTAGGTTAACTAGCGGGCAATTGGACGATCTAGGTTAACTAACGGGCACTTGGACTATCAAAGTTAACAAGCGTGCCCTTGGACTATCTAGGTTAACAAGCGGGCCCTTGGACTCTCTAGGTTACCTAGATAGCAATTGGAAGATATAGGTTCCCTAGCGGAGACTTGGACTATGTAGGTTAACGAACGGGCACTTGGACTATGCAAGTAACCTAGCGGGCACTTAGAATGTCTAGGTTACAGAGCGGGCACTTGGACTTCCAGGTTAACGAACGGGCACTTGGAATATGTATGTTGCCTAGCGGGCACTTGGACAATCTAGGTTAGGTAACGGGCACATGGACTATCTAGGTTACCTAGCGGGAACTTTGACAATGTAGGTTACCTAGCAGGCCCTTGGACTATCTGGGTTAACTAGCGGGCACTTGGACTATCTAGGTTACCTAGCGGGCACTTGGACTATCTAGGTTACCTAGCGGGCCCTTGGACTATGTAGGTTACCTAGCGGGCACATGGACTATCTAGGTTAACGAACGGGCACTTGGACTATGTAGGTAACCTAACGGGCACATGGACTGTCTAGGTTACCCAGCGGGCACTTTGACGATCTAGGTTAACTAGCAGACCTTGGACTATGTAGGTTAACTAGCGGGCCTTTGGACTATGTAGGTTAACTAGCGGGCTCTTGGACTATCTAGGTTTCCTAGCAGGCACTTGGACTATGTACATACCCTAGCGCGCACTTGGACTATCTAGGTTACCTAGCGGGCACTTGGACTATCTAGGTTAACTAACGGGAACTAGGACTATCTAGGTTAACTAGCGGGCACTTGGACTATCTAGGTTACCTAGCAGGCACTTGGATTATGAAGGATCCCTAGCGGGCACTTGCACTATCTATGTTAACTAGCGGGCACTTGGACTATGTAGGTTAACTAGCGGACACTTGCACAATCTAGGTTAACTAGCGGGCCCTTGCACTATGTAGGTTTACTAACGGGCCCTTGGACTATCTAGGTTCCCTAAAGGGCACTTGGACTATCTAGGTTACCGAACGGGCATTTGGACTTTGTAGGTTACCTAGCGGGCACTTGGACTATCTAGGTTTACTAGCTGGCACTTGGACTATCTAGGTAAACTAGCGTGCACTTGGACTATGTAGGTTCCTTAGCGGGCACTTGGACTATCTAGGTTGCTTAGCGGGCACTTGTACTATGTAGGTTAACTAGTGTGCCCTTGGACTATCTAGGTTACGTAGCGGGCACTTGGTATATAGCTTAACTAGCGGGCATTTGGACTATGTAGGTTAACTAGCAGACACTTACACGATCTAGGTTAACTAGCGGGCCCATTGATTATGTAGGTTTACTAGCAGGCACTTGGACTATCTAGGCAAACTAACGAGCACTTGGACTATGTAGTTTCCCTAGCGGGCATTTGGACTATCTAGGTTACCTAGCGGGCACTTGGACAATCTAGGTTACCTAGCGAGCACTTGGACTATCTAAGTTACCTAGCAGGCACTTTGACTATCTAGGTTAACTAACAGGCACTTGGACTATGTAGGTTGCCTAGCGGGCACTTGGATTATGTAGGTTCCCTAGCGGGCACTTGGACTATCTAGGTTAACGAACGGGCACTTGGACTGTCTAGGTTACATAGCGGGCACTTGGACTTCTAGGTTAACGAACGGGCACTTGGACTATGTATGTTGCCTAGCAGGCACTTGGATTATCTAGGTTAGATTACGGGCACTTGGACTATCTAGGTTACCTAGCCGGCACTTGGACTATCTAGGTTACCTAGCGGGCACTTGGATGATACATGTTCCCTAGCCAGCACTAAGACTATTGGTTCCCTAACGGGCACTTGGACTATGTAGGTTCCATAGAGGGCACTTGGACTATATATTTTTCTATCGGGCACTTGGACTATGTAGGTTAACTAGCGGGCACATGAACTATCTAGATTACCTAGCGGGTACTTGGACTATCTAGGTTAACTAGGGGTCCCTTGGACTACGTAGGTTAACTAGCGGACACTTGCACTATGTAGGTTACCTAGCGGGCACTTGGACTATCTAGGTTAACTAGCGTGCACTTGGACTATGTAGGTTAACTACCGGACAATTGCACTATGTAGGTTACCTAGCGGGCTCTTGGACTATGTAGGTTAACTAGCAGGCCCTTGGACTATGTAGGTTTCCTAGCAGGAATAGGATTATGAAGGATCCCTAGCGGGCATTTGGACTATCTAGGTTAAATGGCTGGCGCTTGGACTATGTAGGTTAACTAGCGGACCCATGGATTATGTAGGTTTACTAGGGGACACTTGGACTATGTAGTTTACCTAGCGGGTATTTGGACAATTTAGGTTACCTAGCGGGCACTTGGACTATGTAGGTTACCTAGCGGGCACTTGGACTATCTAGGTTACCTAGCAGGCACTTTGACTATCTAGGTTAACTAACGGGCACTTGGACTATGTATGGTAACTAGCGGGCACTTGCACAGTCAAGGTTACCTAACGGGCACTTGGATTATCTACGTTAACGAACGGGCACTTGGATTTTGTAGGTTACCTAGCCGCCACTTGGACTATCTAGGTTAGCTAACAGGCACTTGGAATATCTAGGTTCCCTAGCCGGCACTTGTACTATCTAGGTTACCTAGCTGGCACTTGGACTATGTAGGTCAACTAGCGGGCCCTTGGACTACCTAGGTTATGTAACGGGAACTTAGATTATGTAGGTTAACTAGGGGGCACTTGCACTATGTAGGTTAACTAGCGGGCCCATGGACTATGTAGGTTTACTAGCGGGCCCTTGGACTATCTAGGTTCCCTAAAGGGCACTTGGACTATCTAGGTTACCTAGCGGGCACTTGGATGATAGAGGTTCCCTAGCCAACACTAAGACTATTGGTTCCCTCACGGGCACTTGGACATTGTAGGTTCCATAGAGGGCACTTGGACTATATAGTTTTCTATCGGGCACTTGGACTATGTAGGGTAACTAGCGGGCACATGGACTATCTAGGTTACCTAGCGGGTACTTGGACTATCTAGGTTAACTAGGGGTCCCTTGGACTACGTAGGTTAACTAGTGGACACTTGCACTATGTAGGTTACCTAGCGGGCACTTGGACTATCTAGGTTAACTAGCGTGCACTTGGACTATGTAGGTTAACTAGCGGACACTTGCACTATGTAGGTTACCTAGCGGGACTTGGACTATGTAGGTTAACTAGCAGGCCCTTGGACTATCTAGGTTACCTAGCAGGAATAGGATTATGAAGGATCCCTAGCGGGCAATTGGACTATCTAGTTTAAATGGCTGGCGCTTGGACTATGTAGGTTAACTAGCGGGCCCATGGATTATGTAGGTTTACTAGGGGGCACTTGGACTATCTAGGTTAACTAGCGGGCATTTGGACTATGTAGTTTCCCTAGCGGGCATTTGGACAATTTAGGTTGCCTAGCAGGCACTTGGATTATGTAGGTTACCTAGCGGGCACTTGGACTATCTAGGTTACCTAGCAGGCACTTTGACTATCTAGGTTAACTAACGGGCACTTGGACTATGTAGGGTAACTAGCGGGCACTTGGACTGTCTAGGTTACCTAACGGGCACTTGGATTATCTAGGTTAACAAACGGGCACCTGGACTATGTAGGTTACCTAGCCGCCACTTGGACTATCTAGGTTAGCTAACAGGCACTTGGACTATTTGGGTTCCCTAGCGGGCACTTGTACTATCTAGGTTAACTAGCTGGCACTTGGACTATGTAGGTCAACTAGCGGGCCCTTGGACTCTCTAGGTTAGCTAACGGGCAGTTGGACTATGTATGTTTCAGAGCGGACACTTGGATTATGTAGGTTGCCTAGCAGGCATTTAGACTATGTAGGTTTCCTTGCGGGCATTTGGACTATGTAGGTTCCTTAACGGGCACTTGGAATATGTAGGTTACCCAATGGGCACTTGGACTATCTAGGTTAACGAACGGACACTTGGACTATGTAGGTTAGCTATCAGGCACTTGGACTATCTGGGTTACCTAGCAGGCACTTGGACTATCTAGGTTAACTAGCGGCCCTTGGACTATGAAATTTCCCTAGCGGGCATTTGTATTATTTAGGTTACCTAGTGGGCACTTGGACTATGTAGGTTACCTAGTGGGCACTTGGACTACGGAGGTTAACTACAAGGCACTTGGACTATTAAGGTTACCTAGCGGGCCCTTGGACTATGTAGGTTACCAGCGGGCACTTGGACTATCTAGGTTAACGAACGTGCACTTGGACTATGTAGGTAACCTAGCGGGCACTTGGACTGTCTAGGTTACCTAGCGGGCACTTGGACTATGTAGGTTCCCTAGCGGGCACTTGGACTATTTAGGTTACCTAGCAGGCACTTTAACTATCTAGGTTAACTAACGGGCAATTGGACTATGTAGGTTGCCTTGCGAGCACTTGGACTATGTAGGTTCCCTAGCGGGCACTTGGACTATTTAGGTTCCCTATCGGGTACTTGGACTGTCTAGGTTAACTAGTGGGCAATTGGACTGTCTAGGTTACTTAGTGGGCACATGGACTATGTAAGTTCCCTAGCGGACACTTGGGCTATCTACGTTACCTAGGGGGCACTTGGACTATGTAGGTTACCTAGCAGACACTTGCACTATGTAGGTTACCTAGCGGGCACTTGGACTATGTATGTTAACTAGAGGACATTTGGACGATCTAGGTTAACTAGAGGGCAATTGGACGATCTAGGTTAACTAACGGGCACTTGGACTATCAAAGTTAACAAGCGAGCCCTTGGACTATCTAGGTTAACAAGCGGGCCCTTGGACTCTCTAGGTTACCTAGATAGCACTTGGAATATATAGGTTCCCTAGCGGAGACTTGGACTATGTAGGTTAACGAACGGGCACTTGGACTATGCAAGTACCCTAGTGGGCAATTGGAATGTCTAGGTTACATAGCGGGCACTTGGACTTCTAGGTCAACGAACGGGCACTTGGAATATGTATGTTGCCTAGCGGGCACTTGGACAATCTAGGTTAGGTAACGGGCACATGGACTATCTAGGTTACCTAGCGGGAACTTGGACAATCTAGGTTACCTAGCAGGCAATTGGACTATCTAGGTTAACTAGCGGGCACTTGGACTATCTAGGTTACCTAGCGGGCCCTTGGACTATCTAGGTTACCTAGCGGGCACATGGACTATCTAGGTTAACGAACGGGCACTTGGACTATGCAAGAACCTAGCGGGCACATAGAATGTCTAGGTTACATAGCGGGCACTTGGACTTCTAGGTTAACGAACGGGCACTTGGAATATGTATGTTGCCTAGCGGGCACTTGGACAATCTAGGTTAGGTAACGGGCAAATGGACTATCTAGGTTACCTAGCGGGAACTTGGACAATCTAGGTTACCTAGCAGGCACTTGGACTATCTAGGTTAACTAGCGGGCACTTGGACTATCTAGGTTACCTAGCGGGCACTTGGACTATCTAGGTTACCTAGCGGGCCCTTGGACTATGTAGGTTACCTAGCGGGCACATGGACTATCTAGGTTAACGAACGGGCACTTGGACTATGTAGGTAACCTAACGGGCACTTGGACTGTCTAGGTTACCCAGCGGGCACTTTGACTATCTAGGTTAACTAGCAGACCTTGGACTATGTAGGTTAACTAGCGGGCCCTTGGACTACGTAGGTTAACTAGCGGGCTCTTGGACTATCTAGATTTCCTAGCAGGCACTTGGACTATGTACATACCCTAGCGCGCACTTGGACTATCTAGGTTAACTAACGGGAACTAGGACTATCTAGGTTAACTAGCGGGCACTTGGACTATCTACGTTACCTAGCAGGCACTTGGATTATGAAGGATCCCTAGCGGACACTTGCACGATCTAGGTTAACTAGCGGGCCCTTGCACTATGTAGGTTTACTAGCGGGCCCTTGGACTATCTAGGTTCCCTAAAGGGCACTTGGACTATCTAGGTTACCTAGCGGGCACTTGGACTATCTAGGTTACCTAGCGGGCACTTGGATGATACAGGTTCCCTCGCCAGCACTAAGACTATTGGTTCCCTAACGGGCACTTGGACTATGTAGGTTCCATAGAGTGCACTTGGACTATATAGTTTTCTGTCGGGCACTTGGACTATGTAGGTTAACTAGCGGGCACATGGACTATCTAGGTTACCTAGCGGGTACTTGGACTATCTAGGTTAACTAGGGGTCCCTTGGACTACGTAGGTTAACTAGCGGACACTTGCACTATGTAGGTTACCTAGCGGGAACTCGGACTATGTAGGTTAACTAGCGTGCACTTGGACTATGTAGGTTATCTAGCGGAACTTCCAGTATGTAGGTTACCTAGCGGGCTCTTCGACTATGTAGGTTAACTAGCAGGCCCTTGGACTATCTAGGTTACCTAGCAGGAATAGGATTATGAAGGATCCCTAGCGGGCAATTGGACTATCTAGGTTAAATGGCTGGCGCTTGGACTATGTAGGTTAACTAGCGGGCCCATGGATTATGTAGGTTTACTAGGGGGCACTTGGACTATCTAGGTTAACTAGCGGGCACTTGGACTATGTAATTTCCCTAGCGGGCATTTGGACAATTTAGGTTACCTAGCGGGCACTTGGACTATGTAGGTTACCTAGCGGGCACTTGGACTATCTAGGTTACCTAGCAGGCACTTTGACTATCTAGGTTAAATAACGGGCACTTGGTCTATGTAGGGTAACTAGCGGGCACTTGGACTGTCTAGGTTACCTAACGGGCACTTGGATTATCTAGGTTAACGAACGGTCACTTGGACTATGTAGGTTACCTATCCGCCACTTGGACTATCTAGGTTTGCTAACAGGCACTTGGACTATCTAGGTTCCGTAGCGGGCATTGTACTGTCTAGGTTACCTAGCTGGCACTTGGACTATGTAGGTCAACTAGCGGGCCCTTGGACTCTCTAGGTTAGCTAACGGGCACTTGGACTATGTATGTTCCAGAGCGGGCACTTGGATTATGTAGGTTGCCTAGCGGGCATTTAGACTATGTAGGTTTCCTTGCGGGCATTTGGACTATGTAGGTTCCCTAACGGGCACTTGGACTATGTAGGTTCCCTAGCGGTCACGTGGACTATGTAGACTTCCTAGAAGGCACTTGGACTATGTAGGTTAACTAGCGGGCACTTGGACTATCCAGGTTAGCAAGCAGGCAATTGGACTATGTAGGTTACCCAATGGGCACTTGGACTATCTAAGTTAACGAACGGACACTTGGAATATGTATGCTGCCTAGCGGGCACTTGGACAATCTAGGTTAGGTAACGGGCACATGGACTATCTATGTTACCTAGCGGGAACTTGGACAATGTAGGTTACCTAGCAGGCACTTGGACTATCTAGGTTAACTAGCTGGCACTTGGACTATCTAGGTTACCTAGCGGGCACCCTGACTATCTAGGTTACCTAGCGGGCCCTTGGACTATGTTGGTTACCTAGCGGGCACATGGATTATCTAGGTTAACGAACGGGCACTTGGACTATGTAGGTAACCTAACGGGCACTTGGACTGTCTAGGTTACCCAGCAGGCACTTTGACTATCTAGGTTAACTACCAGACCTTGGACTATGTAGGTTAACTAGCGGGCCCTTGGACTATGAAGGTTAACTAGCGGGCTCTTGGACTATCTAGGTTTCCTAGCAGGCACTTGGACTATGTACATACCCTAGCGCGTACTTGGACTATCTAGTTTACCTAGCGGGCACTTGGACTATGGACGTCCCCTAGTGGGCACTTGGACTATCTAGGTTAACTAACGGGAACTAGGACTATCTAGGTTAACTAGCGGGCACTTGGACTATGTAGGTTAACTAGCGGACACTTGCACGATCTAGGTTAACAAGCGGGCCCTTGCACTATGTAGTTTAACTAGCGGGCCCATGGACTATTTAGGTTTACTAGTGGGTACTTGATATATCTAGGTTAAATAGGGGTCCCTTGGACTACGTAGGTTAACTAGCGGACACTTGCACTATGTAGGTTACCTAGCGGGCACTTGGACTATCTAGGTTACCGAGCAGGCACTTGGACTATCTAGATTAACTAACGGGCACTTGGACTATGTAGGGTAACTAGCGGGCACTTGGACTATCTAGGTTAACGGACGTGCACTTGGACTATGTAGGTAACCTAGCGGGCACTTGGACTGTCTAGGTTACCTAGCGGGCAATTTGACTATCTAGCTTACCTAGCGGGAACTTGGACTATGTAGGTTCCCTAGCGGGCACTTGGACTATTTAGGTTACCTAGCAGGCACTTTGACTATCTAGGTTAACTAACGGGCACTTGGACTATGTAGGTTGCTGAGCGAGCGCTTGGACTATGTAGGTTCCCTAGCGGGCACTTGGGCTATGTAAGTTTCCTATCGGGTACTTGGACTGTCTAGGTTAACTAGTGGGCAATTGGACTGTCTAGGTTACCTAGTGGGCAATTGGACTATGTAAGTTCCCTAGCGGGCACTTGGGCTATCTACGTTACCTAGGGGCACTTGGACTATGTAGGTTAACTAGCGGGCGCTTGCACTCTCTAGGTTACCTAGCGGGCACTTGGACTATGTACCTTCCCTAGCGGGCACTTTGACTATCTATGTTAAGTAGCGGGCACTTGGTCTATGTAGGTTACCTAGCAGACACTTGCACTATGTAGGTTACCTAGCGGGCACTTGGACTATGTAGGTTAACTAGAGGACATTTGGACGAACTAGGTTAACTAGCGGGCACTTGGACGATCTAGGTTAACTAACGGGCACTTGGACTATCAAAGTTAACAAGCGAGCCCTTGGACTATCTAGGTTAACTAGCGGGCCCTTGGACTATCTAGGTTACCTAGATAGCACTTGGAATATATAGGTTCCCTAGCGGACACTTGGACTATCTAGGTAAACGAACGGGCACTTGGACTATGCAAGTAACCTAGCGGGCACTTGGACTGTCTAGGTTACATAGCGGGCACTTGGACTTCTAGGTTAACGAACGGGCACTTGGAATATGTATGTTGCTTAGCGGGCACTGGACAATCTAGGTTAAGTAACGGGCCCTTGGACTATGTAGGTTACCTAGCGGGCACATGGACTATCTAGGTTAACGAACGGGCACTTGGACTATGTCGGTCACCTAACGGGCACTTGGACTGTCTAGGTTACCCAGCGGGCACTTTGACTACCTAGGTTATCTAGCAGACCTTGGACTATGTAGGTTAACTAGCGGGCTCTTGGACAATCTAGGTTTCCTAGCAGGCACTTGGACTATGTACATACCCTAGCGCGCACTTGGACTATCTAGGTTACCTAGCGGGCACTTGGACTATGTACGTCCTCTAGTGGGCACTCGGACTATCTAGGTTAACTAACGGGAACTAGGACTATCTAGGTTAACTATCGGGTACTTGGACTATCTAGGTTACCTAGCAGGCACTTGGATTACGAAGGATCCCTAGCGGGAACTTGGACTATCTAAGTTAACTAGCGGGCACTTGGACTATGTAGGTTAACTAGCGGACACTTGCACGATCTAGGTTAACTAGCGGGCCCTTGCACTATGTAGGCTAACTAGCGGGCCCAGGGACTATGTAGGTTTACTAGCGGGCCCTTGGACTATCTAGGTTCCCTAAAGAGCACTTGGACTATCTAGGTTACCGAACGGGCACTTGGACTTTGTAGGTTACCTACCGGGCACTTGGACTATCTAGGTTACCTAGCGGGCACTTGGATGATACAGGTTCCCTAGCCAGCACTATACTATTGGTTCCCTCACGGGCACTTGGACTTTGTAGGTTCCATAGAGGGCACTTGGACTATATAGTTTTCTATCGGGCACTTGGACTATGTAGGGTAACTAGCGGGCACATGGACTATCTAGGTTACCTAGCGGGTACTTGGACTATCTAGGTTAACTAGGGGTCCCTTGGACTACGTAGGTTAACTAGCGGACACTTGCACTATGTAGGTTACCTAGCGGGCACTTGGACTATCTAGGTTAACTAGCGTGCACTTGGACTATGTAGGATAACTAGGGGACACTTGCACTATGTAGGTTACCTAGCGGGCTCTTGGACTATGTAGGTTAACTAGCAGGCCCTTGGACTATCTAGGTTACCTAGCAGGAATAGGATTATGAAGGATCCCTAGCGGGCAATTGGATTATCTAGGTTAAATGGCTGGCGCTTGGACTATGTAGGTTAACTAGCGGGCCCATGGATTATGTAAGTTTACTACGGGGCACTTGGACTATCTAGGTTAACTAGCGGGCACTTGGACTATGTAGTTTCCATAGCGGGCATTTGGACAATTTAGGTTGCCTAGCAGGCACTTGGATTATGTACGTTACCTAGCGGGCACTTGGACTATCTAGGTTACCTAGCAGGCACTTGGACTATGTAGGGTAACTAGCTGGCACTTGGACTGTCTAGGTTACCTAACGGGCACTTGGATTATCTAGGTTAACAAACGGGCACTTGGACTATGTAGGTTACCTAGCCGCCACTTGGACTATCTAGGTTAGATAACAGGCACTTGGACTATCTAGGTTCCCTAGCGGGCACTTGTACTATCTAGGTTACCTAGCTGGCACTTGGACTATGTAGGTCAACTAGCGGGCCCTTGGACTCTCTAGGTTAGCTAACGGGCACTTGGACTATGTATGTTCCAGAGTGGACACTTGGATTATGTAGGTGGCCTAGCAGGCATTTAGACTATGTAGGTTTCCTTGCGGGCATTTGGATTTTGTAGGTTCCCTAACGGGCACTTGGAGTATGTAGGTTCCCTAGCGGTCACTTGGACTATGTAGATTTCCTAGAAGGCACTTGGACTATGTAGGTTAACTAGCGGCTACTTGGACTATCCAGGTTACCAAGCGGGCACTTGGACTATGTAGGTTACCCAATGGGCACTTGGACTATCTAGGTTAACGAACGGACACTTGGACTATGTAGGTTAGCTATCAGGCACTTGGACTATCTAGGTTACCTAGCAGGCACTTGGACTATGTAGGTTACCTAGCGGACACTTGGACGATTTAGGTTAACTAGCGGGCACTTGGACTATCTAGGTTAACTAGCGGGCCCTTGGACTATGAAGTTTCCCTAGCGGGCATTTGTATTATTTAGGTTACCTAGTGGGCACTTGGACTATGTAGGTTACCTAGTGGGCACTTGGACTACGGAGGTTAACTACAAGGCACTTGGACTATCAAGGTTACCTAGTGGGCTCTTGGACTATGTAGGTTACCAGCGGGCACTTGGAGTATCTAGGTTAACGAACGTGCACTCGGACTATGTAGGTAACCTAGGGGGCACTTGGACTGTCTAGGTTACCTAGCGGGCAATTGGACTACCTAGGTTACCTAGCGGGCACTTGGACTATGTAGGTTCCCTAGCGGGCACTTGGACTATTTAGGTTACCTAGCAGGCACTTTAACTATCTAGGTTAACTAACGGGCAATTGGACTATGTAGGTTGCCTAGTGAGCACTTGGACTATGTAGGTTCCCTAGCGGGCACTTGGACTATGTAGGTTCCCTATCGGGTACTTGGACTGTCTAGGTTAACTAGTGGGCAATTGGACTGTCTAGGTTACTTAGTGGGCACACGGACTATGTAAGTTCCCTAGCGGGCACTTGGGGTATCTACGTTACCTAGGGGGCACTTGGACTATGTAGGTTAACGAACGGGCACTTGGACTATGTAGTTTACCTAGCAGGCACTTGGACTATGTGAGTTAACTAGCGGGCACTTGCACTCTCTAAGTTACCTAGCTGGCACTTGGACTATGTACATTCCCTAGCGGGCACATGGACTATCTATGTTAAGTAGCGGGCACTTGGACTATGTAGGTTACCTAGCAGACACTTGCACTATGTAGGTTACCTAGCGGACATTTGGACTATGTATGTTAACTAGAGGACATTTGGACGATCTAGGTTACTAGCGGGCACTTGGACGATCTAGGTTAACTAACGGGCACTTGGACTATCAAAGTTAACAAGCGAGCCCTTGGACTATCTAGGTTAACAAGCGGGCCCTTGGACTCTCTAGGTTACCTAGATAGCACTTGGAATATATAGGTTCCCTAGCGGAGACTTGGACTATGTAGGTTAACGAACGGGCACTTGGACTATGCAAGTAACCTAGCGGGCACTTGGAATGTCTAGGTTACATAGCGGGCACTTGGACTTCTAGGTTAACGAACGGGCACTTGGATATGTATGTTGCCTAGCGGGCTCTTGGACAATCTAGGTTAGGTAACGGGCACATGGACTATCTAGGTTACGTAGCGGGAACTTGGACAATGTAGGTTACCTAGCAGGCCCTTGGACTATCTTGGTTAACTAGCGGGCACTTGGACTATCTAGGTTACCTAGCGGGCACTTGGACTATCTAGGTTACCTAGCGGGCCCTTGGACTATGTAGGTTACCTAGCGGGCACATGGACTATCTAGGTTAACGAACGGGCATTTGGACTATGTAGGTAACCTAATGGGCACTTGGACTGTCTAGGTTACCCAGCGGGCACTTTGACGATCTAGGTTAACTAGCAGACCTTGGACTATGTAGGTTAACTAGCGGGCCCTTGGACTATGTAGGTTAACTAGCGGGCTCTTGGACTATCTAGGTTTCCTAGCAGGCACTTGGACTATGTACATACCCTAGCGCGCACTTGGACTATCTAGATTAACTAACGGGAACTAGGACTATATAGGTTAACTAGCGGGCACTTGGACTATCTAGGTTACCTAGCAGGCACTTGGATTATGAAGGATCCCTAGCGGGCACTTGGACTATCTATGTTAACTAGCGGGCACTTGGACTATGTAGGTTAACCAGCGGACACTTGCACAATCTAGGTTAACTAGCGGGCCCTTGCACTATGTAGGTTTACTAGCGGGCCCTTGGACTATCTAGGTTCCCTAAAGGGCACTTGGACTATCTAGGTTACCGAACGGGCACTTGGACTTTGTAGGTTACCTAGCGGGCACTTGGACTATCTAGCTTACCTAGCGGGCACTTGGATGATACAGGTTCCCTAGCCAGCACTAAAACTATTGGTTCCCTAATGGGCACTTGGACTATGTAGGTTCCATAGAGGGCACGTGGACTATATAGTTTTCTATCGGGCACTTGGACTATGTAGGTTAACTAGCGGGCACATGGACTATCTAGGTTACCTAGCGGGTACTTGAACTATCTAGGTTAACTAGGGGTCCCTTGGACTACGTAGGTTAACTAGCGGACACTTGCACTATGTAGGTTACCTAGCGGGCACTTGGACTATCTAGGTTAACTAGCGTGCACTTGGACTATGTAGGTTAACTAGCAGAATTTGCACTATGTAGGTTACCTAGCGGGCTCTTGGACTATTTAGGTTAACTAGCAGGCCCTTGGACTATCTAGGTTACCTAGCAGGAATAGGATTATGAAGGATCCCTAGCGGGCAATTGGACTATCTAGGTTAAATGGCTGGCGCTTGGACTATGTAGGTTAACTAGCGGGCCCATGGATTATGTAGGTTTACTAGCGTGCACTTGGACTATCTAGGTTAACTAGCGGGCACTTAGACTATGTAGTTTCCCTAGCGGGCATTTGGACAATTTAGGTTACCTAGCGGGCACTTGGACTATGTAGGTTACCTAGCGGGCACTTGGACTATCTAGGTTACCTAGCAGGCACTTTGAGTATCTAGGTTAACTAACGGGCACTTGGACTATGTAGGGTAACTAGCGGGCACTTGGATTGTCTAGGTTACCTAACGGGCACTTGGATTATCTAGGTTAAGGAACGGGCACTTAGACTATGTAGGTTACCTAGCCGCCACTTGGACTGTCTAGGTTAGCTAACAGGCACTTGGACTACCTAGGTTCCCTAATGGGCACTTGTACTATCTAGGTTACCTAGTTGGCACTTGGACTATGTAGGTCAACTAGTGGGCCCTTGGACTCTCTAGGTTAGCTAACGGGCACTTGGACTATGTATGTTCCAGAGCGGCACTTGGATTATGTAGGTTGCCTAGCGGGCATTTAGACTATGTAGGTTTCCTTGCGGGCATTTGGACTATGTAGGTTCCCTAACGGGCACTTGGACTATGTAGGTTCCCTAGCGGTCACGTGGACTATGTAGACTTCCTAGAAGGCACTTGGATTATGTAGGTTAAATAGCGGGCACTTGGACTTTGTAGGTTACCAAGCGGGCACTTGGACTATGTAGGTTACCCAATGGGCACTTGGACTATCTAGGTTAACGAACGGACACTTGGAATATGTATGTTGCCTAGCGGGCACTTGGACAATCTAGGTTAGGTAACGGGCACTTGGACTATCTAGGTTACCTAGCGGGAACTTGGACAATGCAGGTTACCTAGCAGGCACTTGGACTATCTAGGTTAACTAGCGGGCACTTGGACTATCTAGGTTACCTAGCGGGCACCCTGACTATCTAGGTTACCTAGCGGGCCCTTGGACTATGTAGGTTACCTAGCGGGCACATGGATTATCTAGGTTAATGAACGGGCACTTGGACTATGTAGGTAACCTAACGGGCACTTGGACTGTCTAGGTTACCCAGCGGGCACTTTGACTATCTAGGTTAACTAGCAGACCTTGGACTATGTAGGTTAACTAGCGGGCCCTTGGACTATGTAGGTTAACTAGCGGGCTCTTGGACTATCTAGGTTTCCTAGCAGGCACTTGGACTATGTACATACCCTAGCGCGCACTTGGACTATCTAGGTTACCTAGCGGGCACTTGGACTATGTACGTCCCCTAGTGGGCACTTGGACTATCTAGGTTAACTAACGGGAACTAGGACTATCTAGGTTAACTAGCGGGCACTTGGACTATCTAGGTTACCTAGCTGGCACTTGGACTATGTAGGTCAACTAGCGGGCCCTTGGACTACCTAGGTTAGCTAACGGGAACTTAGATTATGTAGGTTAACTAGGGGGCACTTGCACTATGTAGGTGAACTAGCGGGCCCATGGACTATGTAGGTTTACTAGGGGGTACTTGGAATATCTAGGTTAACCAGGGGTCCCTTGGACTATGTAGGTTAACTAGCGGACACTTGCACTATGGAGGTTACCTAGCGGGCACTTGGACTATCTAGGTAACCTAGCAGGCACTTGGACTATCTAGGTTAACTAACGGGCACTTGGACTATGTAGGGTAACTAGCGGGCACTTGGACTGTCTAGGTTACCTAGCGGGCACTTGGATTATCTACGTTAAAGAACGGGCACTTGGACTATGTAGGTTACCTAGCCGCCACTTGGGCTATCTAGGTTAGCTAACAGGCACTTGGACTATCTAGGTTCCCTAGGGGGCACTTGTACTATCTAGGTTACCTAGCTGGCACTTGGACTATGTAGGTTAACTAGCGGGCCCTTGGACTACCTAGGTTAGCTAATGGGAACTTAGATTATGTTGGTAACTAGGGGACACTTGCACTATGTAGGTTAACTAGCGGGCCCATGGACTATGTAGGTTTACTAGAGGGCCCTTCGACTATCTAGGTTCCCTAAAGGGCACTTGGACTATCTAGGTTACCGAACGGGCACTTGGACTTTGTAGGTTACCTAGCGGGCACTTGGACTATCTAGGTTACCTAGCGGGCACTTGGATGATACAGGTTATCTAGCCAGCACTAAGACTATTGGTTCCCTAACGGGCACTTGGACTATGTAGTTTCCATAGAGGGAACTTGGACTATATAGTTTTCTATCGGGCACTTGGACTATGTAGGGTAACTAGCGGGCACATGGACTATCTAGGTTACCTAGCGGGTACTTGGACTATCTAGGTTAACTAGGGATCCCTTGGACTACGTAGGCTAACTAGCGGACACTTGCACTATGTAGGTAACCTAGCGGGCATTGGACTATCTAGGTTAACTAGTGTGCACTTGGATTATGTAGGTTAACTAGCGGACACGTGCACTATGTAGGTTACCTAGCGGGCTCTTGGACTATGTAGGTTAACTAGCAGGCCCTTGGACTATCTAGGTTACCTAGCAGGAATAGGATTATGAAGGATCCCTAGCGGGCAATTGGACTATCTAGGTTAAATGGCTGGCGCTTGGAATATGTAGGTTAACTAGCAGGCCCATGGATTATGTAAGTTTACTAGGGGACACTTGGACTATCTAGGTTAACTAGCGGGCACTTGGACTATGTAGTTTCCCTAGCGGGCATTTGGACAATTTAGGTTACCTAGCGGGCACTTGCACTATGTAGGTTACCAAGGGGCACTTGGACTATCTAGGTTACCTAGCAGGCACTTTGACTATCTAGGTTAACTAACGGGCACTTGGACTATGTAGGGTAACTAGCGGGCACTTGGACTGTCTAGGTTACCTAACGGGCACTTGGATTAACTAGGTTAACGAACGGGCACTTGGACTATGTAGGTTACCTAGCCGCCACTTGGACTATCTAGGTTAGCTAACAGGCACTTGGACTATCTAGGTTCCCTAGCGGGCACATGTACTATCTAGGTTACCTAGTTGGCACTTGGACTATGTAGGTCAACTAGCGGGCACTTGGACTATGTAGGTTAACTAGCGGACACTTGCACAATCTAGGTTAACTAGCGGGCCCTTGCACTATGTAGGTTTACTAGCGGGCCCTTGGACTATCTAGGTTCCCTAAAGGGCACTTGGACTATCTAGGTTACCGAACGGGCACTTGGACTTTGTAGGTAAACTAGCGGGCACTTGGACTATCTAGGTTACCTAGCGGGCACTTGGATGATACAGGTTCCCTAGCCAGCACTAAAACTATTGGTTCCCTAATGGGCACTTGGACTATGTAGGTTCCATAGAGGGCACGTGGACTATATAGTTTTCTATCGGGCACTTGGACTAAGTAGGTTAACTAGCGGGCACATGGACTATCTAGGTTACCTAGCGGGTACTTGAACTATCTAGGTTAACTAGGGGTCCCTTGGACTACGTAGGTTAACTAGCGGACACTTGCACTATGTAGGTTACCTAGCGGGCACTTGGACTATCTAGTTTAACTAGCGTGCACTTGGACTATGTAGGTTAACTAGCAGAACTTGCACTATGTAGGTTACCTAGCGGGCTCTTGGACTATGTAGGTTAACTAGCAGGCCCTTGGACTATCTAGGTTACCTAGCAGGAATAGGATTATGAAGGATCCCTAGCGGGCAATTGGACTATCTAGGTTAAATGGCTGGCGCTTGGACTATGTAGGTTAACTAGCGGGCCCATGGATTATGTAGGTTTACTAGCGGGCACTTGGACTATCTAGGTTAACTAGCGGGCACTTAGACTATGTAGTTTCCCTAGCGGGCATTTGGACAATTTAGGTTATCTAGCGGGCACTTGGACTATGTAGGTTACCTAGCGGGCACTTGGACTATCTAGGTTACCTAGCAGGCACTTTGAGTATCTAGGTTAACTAACGGGCACTTGGACTATGTAGGGTAACTAGCGGGCACTTGGACTGTCTAGGTTACCTAACGGGCACTTGGATTATCTAGGTTAACGAACGGGCACTTAGACTATGTAGGTTACCTAGCCGCCACTTGGACTGTCTAGGTTAGCTAACAGGCACTTGGACTATCTAGGTTCCCTAACGGGCACTTGTACTATCTAGGTTACCTAGTTGGCACTTGGACTATGTAGGTCAACTAACGGGCCCTTGGACTCTCTAGGTTAGCTAACGGGCACTTGGACTATGTATGTTCCAGAGCGGGCACTTGGATTATGTAGGTTGCCTAGCGGGCATTTAGACTATGTAGGTTTCCTTGCGGGCATTTGGACTATGTAGGTTCCCTAACGGGCACTTGGACTATGTAGGTTCCCTAGCGGTCACGTGGACTATGTAGACTTCCTAGAAGGCACTTGGATTATGTAGGTTAAATAGCGGGCACTTGGACCTTGTAGGTTACCAAGCGGGCACTTGGACTATGTAGGTTACCCAATGGGCACTTGGAATATCTAGGTTAACGAACGGACACTTGGAATATGTATGTTGCCTAGCGGGCACTTGGACAATCTAGGTTAGGTAACGGGCACTTGGACTATCTAGGTTACCTAGCGGGAACTTTGACAATGCAGGTTACCTAGCAGGCACTTGGACTATCTAGGTTAACTAGCGGGCACTTGGACTATCTAGGTTACCTAGCGGGCACCCTGACTATCTAGGTTACCTTGCGGGCCCTTGGACTATGTAGGTTACCTAGCGGGCACATGGATTATCTAGGTTAATGAACGGGCACTTGGACTATGTAGGTAACCTAACGGGCACTTGGACTGTCTAGGTTACCCAGCGGGCACTTTGACTATCTAGGTTAACTAGCAGACCTTGGACTATGTAGGTTAACTAGCGGGCCCTTGGACTATGTAGGTTAACTAGCGGGCTCTTGGACTATCTAGGTTTCCTAGCAGGCACTTGGACTATGTACATACCCTAGCGCGCACTTGGACTATCTAGGTTACCTAGCGGGCACTTGGACTATGTACGTCCCCTAGTGGGCACTTGGACTATCTAGGTTAACTAACGGGAACTAGGACTATCTAGGTTAACTAGCGGGCACTTGGACTATCTAGGTTACCTAGCTGGCACTTGGACTATGTAGGTCAACTAGCGGGCCCTTGGACTACTTAGGTTAGCTAACGGGAACTTAGATTATGTAGGTTAACTAGGGGGCACTTGCACTATGTAGGTGAACTAGCGGGCCCATGGACTATGTAGGTTTACTAGCGGGTACTTGGAATATCTAGGTTAACTAGGGGTCCCTTGGACTATGTAGGTTAACTAGCGGACACTTGCACTATGGAGGTTACCTAGCGGGCACTTGGACTATCTAGGTAACCTAGCAGGCACTTGGACTATCTAGGTTAACTAACGGGCACTTGGACTATGTAGGGTAACTAGCGGGCACTTGGACTGTCTAGGTTACCTAGCGGGCACTTGGATTATCTACGTTAAAGAACGGGCACTTGGACTATGTAGGTTACCTAGCCGCCACTTGGGCTATCTAGGTTAGCTAACAGGCACTTGGACTATCAAGGTTCCCTAGGGGGCACTTGTACTATCTAGGTTACCTAGCTGGCACTTGGACTATGTAGGTTAACTAGCGGGCCCTTGGACTACCTAGGTTAGCTAATGGGTACTTAGATTATGTTGGTAACTAGGGGACACTTGCACTATATAGGTTAACTAGCGGGCCCATGGACTATGTAGGTTTACTAGCGGGCCCTTCGACTATCTAGGTTCCCTAAAGGGCACTTGGACTATCTAGGTTACCGAACGGGCACTTGGACTTTGTAGGTTACCTAGCGGGCACTTGGACTATCTAGGTTCCCTAGCGGGCACTTGGATGATACAGGTTATCTAGCCAGCACTAAGACTATTGGTTCCCTAACGGGCACTTGGACTATGTAGTTTCCATAGAGGGAACTTGGACTATATAGTTTTCTATCGGGCACTTGGACTATGTAGGGTAACTAGCGGGCACATGGACTATCTAGGTTACCTAGCGGGTACTTGGACTATCTAGGTTAACTAGGGATCCCTTGGACTACGTAGGCTAACTAGCGGACACTTGCACTATGTAGGTAACCTAGCGGGCATTGGACTATCTAGGTTAACTAGTGTGCACTTGGATTATGTAGGTTAACTAGCGGACACGTGCACTATGTAGGTTACCTAGCGGGCTCTTGGACTATGTAGGTTAACTAGCAGGCCCTTGGACTATCTAGGTTACCTAGCAGGAATAGGATTATGAAGGATCCCTAGCGGGCAATTGGACTATCTAGGTTAAATGGCTGGCGCTTGGAATATGTAGGTTAACTAGCAGGCCCATGGATTATGTAGGTTTACTAGGGGGCACTTGGACTATCTAGGTTAACTAGCGGGCACTTGGACTATGTAGTTTCCCTAGCGGGCATTTGGACAATTTAGGTTACCTAGCGGGCACTTGGACTATGTAGGTTACCAAGGGGCACTTGGACTATCTAGGTTACCTAGCAGGCACTTTGACTATCTAGGTTAACTAACGGGCACTTGGACTATGTAGGGTAACTAGCGGGCACTTGGACTGTCTAGGTTACCTAACGGGCACTTGGATTATCTAGGTTAACGAACGGGCACTTGGACTATGTAGGTTACCTAGCCGCCACTTGGACTATCTAGGTTAGCTAACAGGCACTTGGACTATCTAGGTTCCCTAGCGGGCACATGTACTATCTAGGTTACCTAGTTGGCACTTGGACTATGTAGGTCAACTAGCGGGCCCTTGGACTCTCTAGGTTAGCTAACGGGCACTTGGACTATGTATGTTCCAGAGCGGGCACTTGGATTAAGTAGGTTGCCTAGCGGGCATTTAGACTATGTAGGTTTCCTTGCGGGCATTTGGACTATGTAGGTTCCCTAACGGGTACTTGGACTATATAGGTTCCCTAGCGGTCACGTGGACTATGTAGACTTCCTAGAAGGCACTTGGACTATGTAGGTTAACTAGCGGGCACTTGGACTATCCAGGTTACCAAGCAGGCACTTGGACTATATAGTTTACCCAATGGGCACTTGGACTATCTAGGTTAACGAACGGACACTTGGAATATGTATGTTGCCTAGCGGGCACTTGGACAATCTAGGTTAGGTAACGGGCACATGGACTATCTAGGTTACCTAGCGGGAACTTGGACTTTGTAGGTTACCAAGCGGGCACTTGGACTATGTAGGTTACCCAATGGGCACTTGGACTATCTAGGTTAACGAACGGACACATGGAATATGTATGTTGCCTAGCGGGCACTTGGACAATCTAGGTTACCTAGCGGGCACTTGGACTATCTAGGTTACCTAGCGGGCACTTGGACTATGTACGTCCCCTAGTGGGCACTTGGACTATCTAGGTGAACTAACGGGAACTAGGACTATCTAGGTTAACTAGCGGGCACTTGGACTATCTAGGTTACCTAGCAGGCACTTGGATTATGAAGGATCTCTAGCGGGAACTTGGACTATCTAAGTTAACTAGCGGGCACTTGGACTATGTAGGTTAACTAGCGGGCCCATGGACTATGTAGGTTTACTAGCGGGCCCTTGGACTTTCTAGGTTCCCTAAAGGGCACTTGGACTATCTAGGTTACCGAACGGACACTTGGACTTTGTAGGTTACCTAGCGGGCACTTGGACTATCTAGGTTACCTAGCGGGCACTTGGATGATAGAGGTTCCCTAGCCAACACTAAGACTATTGGTTCCCTCACGGGCACTTGGACTTTGTAGGTTCCATAGAGGGCACTTGGACTATATAGTTTTCTATCGGGCACTTGGACTATTCAGGTTAACTAGCGGGCACATGGACTATCTAGGTTACCTAGCGGGTACTTGGACTATCTAGGTTAACTAGGGGTCCCTTGGACTACGTAGGTTAACTAGTGGACACTTGCACTATGTAGGTTACCTAGCGGGCACTTGGACTATCTAGGTTAACTAGCGTGCACTTGGACTATGTAGGTTAACTAGCGGACACTTGCACTATGTAGGTTACCTAGCAGGACTTGGACTATGTAGGTTAACTAGCAGGCCCTTGGACTATCTAGGTTACCTAGCAGGAATAGGATTATGAAGGATCCCTAGCGGGCAATTGGACTATCTAGGTTAAATGGCTGGCGCTTGGACTATGTAGGTTAACTAGCGGGCCCATGGATTATGTAGGTTTACTAGGGGGCACTTGGACTATCTAGGTTAACTAGCGGGCATTTGGACTATGTAGTTTCCCTAGCGGGCATTTGGACAATTTAGGTTGCCTAGCAGGCACTTGGATTATGTAGGTTACCTAGCGGGCACTTAGACTATCTAGGTTACCTAGCAGGCACTTTGACTATCTAGGTTAACTAACGGGCACTTGGACTATGTAGGGTAACTAGCGGGCACTTGGACTGTCTAGGTTACCTAACGGGCACTTGGATTATCTAGGTTAACAAACGGGCACTTGGACTATGTAGGTTACTTAGCCGCCACTTGGACTATCTAGGTTAGCTAACAGGCACTTGGACTATCTAGGTTCCCTAGCGGGCACTTGTACTATCTAGGCTAACTAGCTGGCACTTAGACTATGTAGGTCAACTAGCGGGCCCTTGGACTCTCTAGGTTAGCTAACGGGCACTTGGACTATGTATGTTCCAGAGCGGACACTTGGATTATGTAGGTTGCCTAGCAGGCATTTAGACTATGTAGGTTTCCTTGCGGGCATTTGGACTATGTAGGTTCCCTAACGGGCACTTGGAATATGTAGGTTCCATAGCGGTCATTTGGACTATGTAGACTTCTTAGAAGGGACTTGGACTATGTAGGTTAACTAGCGGGCACTTGGACTATGTAGGTTACCCAATGGGCACTTGGACTATCTAGGTTAACGAACGGACACTTGGACTATGTTGGTTAGCTATCAGGCACTTGGACTATCTAGGTTACCTAGCAGGCACTTGGACTATGTAGGTTACCTAGCGGACACTTGGACGATTTAGGTTAACTAGCGGGCCTTTGGACTATCTAGGTTAACTAGCGGGCCCTTGGACTATGAAGTTTCCCTAGCGGGCATTTGTATTATTTAGGTTACCTAGTGGGCACTTGGACTATGTAGGTTACTTAGTGGGCACTTGGACTACGGAGGTTAACTACAAGGCACTTGGACTATCAAGGTTACCTAGCGGGCCCTTGGACTATGTAGGTTACCAGCGGGCACATGGAGTATCTAGGTTAACGAACGTGCACTTGGACTATGTAGGTAACCTAGCGGGCACTTGGACTGTCTAGGTTACCTAGCGGGCACTTGGACTATGTAGGTTCCCTAGCGGGCACTTGGACTATTTAGGTTACCTAGCAGGCACTTTAACTATCTAGGTTAACTAACGGCCAATTGGACTATGTAGGTTGCCTAGCGAGCACTTGGACTATGTAGGTTCCCTAGCGGGCACTTGGACTATTTAGGTTCCCTATCGGGTACTTGGACTGTCTAGGTTAACTAGTGGGCAATTGGACTGTCTAGGTTACTTAGTGGGCACATGGACTATGTAAGTTCCCTAGCGGGCACTTGGGCTATCTACGTTACCTAGGGGTCACTTGGACTATGTAGGTTACCTAGCAGGCACTTGGACTATGTAGGTTAACTAGCGGGCACTTGCACTCTCTAGGTTACCTAGCGGGCACTTGGACTATGTACCTTCCCTAGCGGGCACTTTGACTATCTATGTTAAGTAGCGGGCACTTGGACTATGTAGGTTACCTAGCAGACACTTGCACTATGTAGGTTACCTAGCGGGCACTTGGACTATGTATGTTAACTAGAGGACATTTGGACGATCTAGGTTAACTAGAGGGCAATTGGACGATCTAGGTTAACTAACGGGCACTTGCACTATCAAAGTTAACAAGCGAGCCCTTGGACTATCTAGGTTAACAAGCGGGCCCTTGGACTCTCTAGGTTACCTAGATAGCACTTGGAATATATAGGTTCCCTAGCGGAGACTTGGACTATGTAGGTTAACGAACGGGCAATTGAACTATGCAAGTACCCTAGTGGGCAATTGGAATGTCTAGGTTACATAGCGGGCACTTGGACTTCTAGGTCAACGAACGGGCACTTGGAATATGTATGTTGCCTAGCGGGCACTTGGACAATCTAGGTTAGGTAACGGGCACATGGACTATCTAGGTTAACAAGCGGGAACTTGGACAATGTAGGTTACCTAGCAGGCCCTTGGACTATCTAGGTTAACTAGCGGGCACTTGGACTATCTAGGTTACCTAGCGGGCACTTGGACTATCTAGGTTACCTAGCGGGCCCTTGGACTATGTAGGTTACCTAGCGGGCACATGGACTATCTAGGTTAACGAACGGGCACTTGGACTATGTAGGTAACCTAACGGGCACTTGGACTATCTAGGTTACCTAGCAGGCACTTGGATTATGAAGGATCCCTAGCGGGCACACGGACTATCTATGTTAACTAGCGGGCACTTGGACTATGTAGGTTAACAAGCGGACACTTGCACGATCTAGGTTAACTAGCGGGCCCTTGCACTATGTAGGTTTACTAACGGGCCCTTGGACTATCTAGGTTCCCTAAAGGGCACTTGGACTATCTAGGTTACCGAACGGGCACTTGGACTTTGTAGGTTACCTAGCGGGCACTTGGACTATCCAGGTTAACTAGCTGGCACTTGGACTATCTAGGTAAACTAGCGTGCATTTGGACTATGTAGGTTCCTTAGCGGGCACTTGGACTATCTAGGTTGCTTAGCGGGCACTTGTACTATGTAGGTTAACTAGCGTGCCCTTGGACTATCTAGGTTACGTAGCGGGCACATGGTATATAGGTTAACTAGCGGGCATTTGGACTATGTAGGTTAACTAGCAGACACTTACACGATCTAGGTTAACTAGCGGGCCCATTGATTATGTAGGTTTACTAGCAGGCACTTGGACTATCTAGGCAAACTAACGAGCACTTGGACTATGTAGTTTCCCTAGCGGGCATTTGGACTATCTAGGTTACCTAGCGGGCACTTGGACTATCTAGGTTACCTAGCGGGCACTTGGACTATCTAGGTTACCTAGCGAGCACTTGGACTATCTAAGTTACCTAGCAGGCACTTTGAGTATCTAGGTTAACTAACGGGCACTTGGACTATGTAGGTTGCCTAGCGGGCACTTGGATTATGTAGGTTCCCTAGCGGGCACTTGGACTATCTAGGTTAATGAACGGGCACTTGGACTGTCTAGGTTACATAGCGGGCACTTGGACTTCTAGGTTAACGAACGGGCACTTGGACTATGTATGTTTCCTTGCAGGCACTTGGACTATCTAGGTTAGGTTACGGGCACTTGGACTATCTAGGTTACCTAGCGGGCACTTGGACTATCTAGGTTACCTAGCTGACACTTGAACTATCTAAGTTACCTAGCAGGTACTTGGAATATGTAGGTTATCTACCGGGCTGTTGGACTATCTAGGTTACCTTGCGGGCACTTGGAATATCTAGGTTAACTAACGGGCACTTGGACTATGTAGGTTCTCTAGCGGCCCTTGGACTATGTAAGTTCCCTAGCGGGCACTTGGACTATGTGGGTTCCCTAGCGGGCATTTGGACTATCTAAGTTACCTAACGGGAACTTGGACTATGTAGGTTAACTAGCGGGCATTTGGACTATGTTGGTTACCTAGCCGGCACTTGGACTATCTAGGTTACCTAACGGGAACTTGGACTATTTAGGTTCCCTAGCGGGCATTTAGACTATATAGATTACCTAGCGGGCACTTGGACTTTGTAGGTTACCTAGCGGGCACTTGGACTATCTAGGTTACCTAGCAGGCACTTGGATGATACAGGTTCCCTAGCCAGCACTAAGACTATTGGTTCCCTAACGGGCACTTGGACTATGTAGGTTCCATAGAGGGCACTTGGACTATATAGTTTTCTATCGGGCACTTGGACTATGTAGGTTAACTAGCGGGCACATGAACTATCTAGATTACCTAGCGGGTACTTGGACTATCTAGGTTAACTAGGGGTCCCTTGGACTACGTAGGTTAACTAGCGGACACTTGCACTATGTAGGTTACCTAGCGGGCATTTGGACTATCTAGGTTAAATGGCTGGCGCTTGGACTCTGTATGTTACCTAGCGGACCCATGGATTATGTAGGTTTACTAGGGGGCACTTGGACTATGTAGTTTCCCTAGCGGGTATTTGGACAATTTGGGTTACCTAGCGGGCATTTGGACTATGTAGGTTACCTAGCGGGCACTTGGACTATCTAGGTTACCTAGCAGGCACTTTGACTATCTAGGTTAACTAACGGGCACTTGGACTATGTAGGGTAACTAGCGGGCACTTGCACTGTCTAGGTTACCTAACGGGCACTTGGATTATCTAGGTTAACGAACGGGCACTTGGATTTTGTAGGTTACCTAGCCGCCACTTGGACTATCTAGGTTACCTGGCAGGCACTTTGACTATCTAGGTTAACTAACGGGCACTTGGACTATCTAGGTTACCCAGCAGGCACTTGGACTATCTAGGTTAACTAACGGGCACTTGGACTATGTAGGGTAACTAGCGGGCACTTGGACTGTCTAGGTTACCTAGCGGGCACTTGGATTATCTACGTTAAAGAACGGGCACTTGGACTATGTAGGTTACCTAGCCGCCACTTGGACTATCTAGGTTAGCTAACAGGCACTTGGACTATCTAGGTTCCCTAGCGGGCACTTATACTATCTAGGTTACCTAGCTGGCACTTGGACTATGTAGGTCAACTAGCGGACCCTTGGACTACCTAGGTTAGCTAATGGGAACTTAGATTATGTTGGTAACTAGGGGACACTTGCACTATGTAGGTTAACTAGAGGGCCCATGGACTATGTAGGTTTACTAGCGGGCTCTTCGACTATCTAGGTTCCCTAAAGGGCACTTGGACTATCTAGGTTACCGAACGGGCACTTGGACTTTGTAGGTTACCTAGCGGGCACTTGGACTATCTAGGTTCCCTAGCGGGCACTTATACTATCTAGGTTACCTAGCTGGCACTTGGACTATGTAGGTCAACTAGCGGGCCCTTGGACTACCTAGGTTAGCTAATGGGAACTTAGATTATGTTGGTAATTAGCGGACACTTGCACTATGTAGGTAACCTAGCGGGCACTTGGACTATCTAGGTTAACTAGTGTGCACTTGGATTATGTAGGTTAACTAGCGGACACGTGCACTATGTAGGTTACCTAGCGGGCTCTTGGACTATGTAGGTTAACTAGCAGGCCCTTGGACTATCTAGGTTACCTAGCAGGAATAGGATTATGAAGGATCCCTAGCGGGCAATTGGACTATCTAGGTTAAATGGCTGGCGCTTGGACTATGTAGGTTAACTAGCAGGCCCATGGATTATGTAGGTTTACTAGGGGGCACTTGGACTATCTAGGTTAACTAGCGGGCACTTGGACTATGTAGTTTCCCTAGCGGGCATTTGGACAATTAAGGTTACCTAGCGGGCACTTGGACTATGTAGGTTACCAAGGGGCACTTGGACTATCTAGGTTACCTAGCAGGCACTTTGACTATCTAGGTTAACTAACGGGCACTTGGACTATGTAGGGTAACTAGCGGGCACTTGGACTGTCTAGGTTACCTAACGGGCACTTGGATTATCTAGGTTAACGAACGGGCACTTGGACTATGTAGGTTACCTAGCCGCCACATGGACTATCTAGGTTAGCTAACAGGCACTTGGATTATCTAGGTTCCCTAGCGGGCACATGTACTATCTAGGTTACCTAGTTGGCACTTGGACTATGTAGGTCAACTAGCGGGCCCTTGGACTCTCTAGGTTAGCTAACGGGCACTTGGACTATGTATGTTCCAGAGCGGGCACTTGGATTATGTAGGTTGCCTAGCGGGCATTTAGACTATGTAGGTTTCCTTGCGGGTATTTGGACTATGTAGGTTCCCTAACGGGCACGTGGACTATGTAGACTTCCTAGAAGGCACTTGGACTATGTAGGTTAACTAGCGGGCACTTGGACTATCCAGGTTACCAAGCGGGCACTTGGACTATGTAGGTTACCCAATGGGCACTTGGACTATCTAGGTTAACGAACGGACACTTGGAATATGTATGTTGCCTAGCGGGCACTTGGACAATCTAGGTTAGGTAACGGGCACATGGACTATCTAGGTTACCTAGCGGGAACTTGGACTTTGTAGGTTACCAAGCGGGCACTTGGACTATCTAGGTTAAAGAACGGACACATGGAATATGTATGTTGCCTAGCGGGCACTTGGACAATCTAGGTTACCTAGCGGGCACTTGGACTATCTAGGTTACCTAGCGGGCACTTGGACTATGTACGTCCCCTAGTGGGCACTTGGACTATCTAGGTTAACTAACGGGAACTAGGACTCTCTAGGTTAACTAGCGGGCACTTGGACTATCTAGGTTACCTAGCAGGCACTTGGATTATGAAGGATCCCTAGCGGGAACTTGGACTATCTAAGTTAACTAGCGGGCACTTGGACTATGTAGGTTAACTCGCGGGCCCATGGACTATGTAGGTTTACTAGCGGGCCCTTGGACTATCTAGGTTCCCTAAAGGGCACTTGGACTATCTAGGTTACCGAACGGGCACTTGGACTTTGTAGGTTACCTAGCGGGCACTTGGACTATCTAGGTTACCTAGCGGGCACTTGGATGATAGAGGTTCCCTAGCCAACACTAAGACTATTGGTTCCCTCACGGGCACTTGGACTTTGTAGGTTCCATAGAGGGCACTTGGACTATATAGTTTTCTATCGGGCACTTGGACTATGTAGGGTAACTAGCGGGCACATGGACTATCTAGGTTACCTAGCGGGTACTTGGACTATCTAGGTTAACTAGGGGTCCCTTGGACTACGTAGGTTAACTAGCGGACACTTGCACTATGTAGGTTACCTAGCGGGCATTTGGACTATCTAGGTTAAATGGCTGGCGCTTGGACTCTGTATGTTACCTAGCGGACCCATGGATTATGTAGGTTTACTAGGGGGCACTTGGACTATGTAGTTTCCCTAGCGGGTATTTGGACAATTTGGGTTACCTAGCGGGCATTTGGACTATGTAGGTTACCTAGCGGGCACTTGGACTATCTAGGTTACCTAGCAGGCACTTTGACTATCTAGGTTAACTAACGGGCACTTGGACTATGTAGGGTAACTAGCGGGCACTTGCACTGTCTAGGTTACCTAACGGGCACTTGGATTATCTAGGTTAACGAACGGGCACTTGGATTTTGTAGGTTACCTAGCCGCCACTTGGACTATCTAGGTTACCTGGCAGGCACTTTGACTATCTAGGTTAACTAACGGGCACTTGGACTATCTAGGTTACCCAGCAGGCACTTGGACTATCTAGGTTAACTAACGGGCACTTGGACTATGTAGGGTAACTAGCGGGCACTTGGACTGTCTAGGTTACCTAGCGGGCACTTGGATTATCTACGTTAAAGAACGGGCACTTGGACTATGTAGGTTACCTAGCCGCCACTTGGACTATCTAGGTTAGCTAACAGGCACTTGGACTATCTAGGTTCCCTAGCGGGCACTTATACTATCTAGGTTACCTAGCTGGCACTTGGACTATGTAGGTCAACTAGCGGACCCTTGGACTACCTAGGTTAGCTAATGGGAACTTAGATTATGTTGGTAACTAGGGGACACTTGCACTATGTAGGTTAACTAGAGGGCCCATGGACTATGTAGGTTTACTAGCGGGCTCTTCGACTATCTAGGTTCCCTAAAGGGCACTTGGACTATCTAGGTTACCGAACGGGCACTTGGACTTTGTAGGTTACCTAGCGGGCACTTGGACTATCTAGGTTCCCTAGCGGGCACTTATACTATCTAGGTTACCTAGCTGGCACTTGGACTATGTAGGTCAACTAGCGGGCCCTTGGACTACCTAGGTTAGCTAATGGGAACTTAGATTATGTTGGTAATTAGCGGACACTTGCACTATGTAGGTAACCTAGCGGGCACTTGGACTATCTAGGTTAACTAGTGTGCACTTGGATTATGTAGGTTAACTAGCGGACACGTGCACTATGTAGGTTACCTAGCGGGCTCTTGGACTATGTAGGTTAACTAGCAGGCCCTTGGACTATCTAGGTTACCTAGCAGGAATAGGATTATGAAGGATCCCTAGCGGGCAATTGGACTATCTAGGTTAAATGGCTGGCGCTTGGACTATGTAGGTTAACTAGCAGGCCCATGGATTATGTAGGTTTACTAGGGGGCACTTGGACTATCTAGGTTAACTAGCGGGCACTTGGACTATGTAGTTTCCCTAGCGGGCATTTGGACAATTAAGGTTACCTAGCGGGCACTTGGACTATGTAGGTTACCAAGGGGCACTTGGACTATCTAGGTTACCTAGCAGGCACTTTGACTATCTAGGTTAACTAACGGGCACTTGGACTATGTAGGGTAACTAGCGGGCACTTGGACTGTCTAGGTTACCTAACGGGCACTTGGATTATCTAGGTTAACGAACGGGCACTTGGACTATGTAGGTTACCTAGCCGCCACATGGACTATCTAGGTTAGCTAACAGGCACTTGGATTATCTAGGTTCCCTAGCGGGCACATGTACTATCTAGGTTACCTAGTTGGCACTTGGACTATGTAGGTCAACTAGCGGGCCCTTGGACTCTCTAGGTTAGCTAACGGGCACTTGGACTATGTATGTTCCAGAGCGGGCACTTGGATTATGTAGGTTGCCTAGCGGGCATTTAGACTATGTAGGTTTCCTTGCGGGTATTTGGACTATGTAGGTTCCCTAACGGGCACGTGGACTATGTAGACTTCCTAGAAGGCACTTGGACTATGTAGGTTAACTAGCGGGCACTTGGACTATCCAGGTTACCAAGCGGGCACTTGGACTATGTAGGTTACCCAATGGGCACTTGGACTATCTAGGTTAACGAACGGACACTTGGAATATGTATGTTGCCTAGCGGGCACTTGGACAATCTAGGTTAGGTAACGGGCACATGGACTATCTAGGTTACCTAGCGGGAACTTGGACTTTGTAGGTTACCAAGCGGGCACTTGGACTATCTAGGTTAAAGAACGGACACATGGAATATGTATGTTGCCTAGCGGGCACTTGGACAATCTAGGTTACCTAGCGGGCACTTGGACTATCTAGGTTACCTAGCGGGCACTTGGACTATGTACGTCCCCTAGTGGGCACTTGGACTATCTAGGTTAACTAACGGGAACTAGGACTCTCTAGGTTAACTAGCGGGCACTTGGACTATCTAGGTTACCTAGCAGGCACTTGGATTATGAAGGATCCCTAGCGGGAACTTGGACTATCTAAGTTAACTAGCGGGCACTTGGACTATGTAGGTTAACTCGCGGGCCCATGGACTATGTAGGTTTACTAGCGGGCCCTTGGACTATCTAGGTTCCCTAAAGGGCACTTGGACTATCTAGGTTACCGAACGGGCACTTGGACTTTGTAGGTTACCTAGCGGGCACTTGGACTATCTAGGTTACCTAGCGGGCACTTGGATGATAGAGGTTCCCTAGCCAACACTAAGACTATTGGTTCCCTCACGGGCACTTGGACTTTGTAGGTTCCATAGAGGGCACTTGGACTATATAGTTTTCTATCGGGCACTTGGACTATGTAGGGTAACTAGCGGGCACATGGACTATCTAGGTTACCTAGCGGGTACTTGGACTATCTAGGTTAACTAGGGGTCCCTTGGACTACGTAGGTTAACTAGTGGACACTTGCACTATGTAGGTTACCTAGCGGGCACTTGGACTATCTAGGTTAACTAGCGTGCACTTGGACTATGTAGGTTAACTAGCGGACACTTGCACTATGTAGGTTACCTAGCGGGACTTGGACTATGTAGGTTAACTAGCAGGCCCTTGGACTATCTAGGTTACCTAGCAGGAATAGGATTATGAAGGATCCCTAGCGGGCAATTGGACTATCTAGGTTAAATGGCTGGCGCTTGGACTATGTAGGTTAACTAGCGGGCCCATGGATTATGTAGGTTTACTAGGGGGCACTTGAACTATCTAGGTTAACTAGCGGGCATTTGGACTATGTAGTTTCCCTAGCGGGCATTTGGACAATTTAGGTTGCCTAGCAGGCACTTGGATTATGTAGGTTACCTAGCGGGCACTTGGACTATCTAGGTTACCTAGCAGGCACTTTGACTATCTAGGTTAACTAACGGGCACTTGGACTATGTAGGGTAACTAGCGGGCACTTGGACTGTCTAGGTTACCTAACGGGCACTTGGATTATCTAGGTTAACAAACGGACACTTGGACTATGTAGGTTACCTAGCCGCCACTTGGACTATCTAGGTTAGCTAACAGGCACTTGGACTATCTAGGTTCCCTAGCGGGCACTTGTACTATCTAGGTTTACTAGCTGGCACTTAGACTATGTAGGTCAACTAGCGGGCCCTTGGACTCTCTAGGTTAGCTAACGGGCACTTGGACTATGTATGTTCCAGAGCGGACACTTGGATTATGTAGGTTGCCTAGCAGGCATTTAGACTATGTAGGTTTCCTTGCGGGCATTTGGACTATGTAGGTTCCCTAACGTGCACTTGGAATATGTAGGTTCCCTAGCGGTCACGTGGACTATGTAGACTTCTTAGAAGGGACTTGGACTATGTAGGTTAACTAGCGGGCACTTGGACTATGTAGGTTACCCAATGGGCACTTGGACTATCTAGTTTAACGAACGGACACTTGGACTATGTAGGTTAGCTATCAGGCACTTGGACTATCTAGGTTACCTAGCAGGCACTTGGACTATGTAGGTTACCTAGCGGACACTTGGACGATTTAGGTTAACTAGCGGGCACTTGGACTATCTAGGTTAACTAGCGGGCCCTTGGACTATGAATTTTCCCTAGCGGGCATTTGTATTATTTAGGTTACCTAGTGGGCACTTGGACTATGTAGGTTACCTAGTGGGCACTTGGACTACGGAGGTTAACTACAAGGCACTTGGACTATCAAGGTTACCTAGCGGGCCCTTGGACTATGTAGGTTACCAGCGGGAACTTGGAGTATCTAGGTTAACGAACGTGCACTTGGACTATGTAGGTAACCTAGCGGGCACTTGGACTGTCTAGGTTACCTAGCGGGCACTTGGACTATGTAGGTTCCCTAGCGGGCACTTGGACTATTTAGGTTCCCTATCGGGTACTTGGACTGTCTAGGTTAACTAGTGGGCAATTAGACTGTCTAGGTTACTTAGTGGGCACATGGACTATGTAAGTTCCCTAGCGGGCACTTGGGCTATCTACGTTACCTAGGGGGCACTTGGACTATGTAGGTTAACGGACGGGCACTTGGACTATGTAGTTTACCTAGCAGGCACTTGGACTATGTAGGTTAACTAGCGGGCACTTGCACTCTCTAGGTTACCTAGCAGGCACTTGGACTATGTACCTTCCCTAGCGGGCACTTGGACTATCTATGTTAAGTAGCGGGCACTTGGACTATGTAGGTTACCTAGCAGACACTTGCACTATGTAGGTTACCTAGCGGGCACTTGGACTATGTATGTTAACTAGAGGACATTTGGACTATCTAGGTTAACTAGAGGGCATTTGGACGATCTAGGTTAACTAACGGGCACTTGGACTATCAAAGTTAACAAGCGAGCCCTTGGACTATCTAGGTTAACAAGCGGGCCCTTGGACTCTCTAGGTTACCTAGATAGCACTTGGAATATATAGGTTCCCTAGCGGAGACTTGGACTATGTATGTTAACGAACGGGCACTTGGACTATGCAAGTACCCTAGTGGGCAATTGGAATGTCTAGGTTACATAGCGGGCACTTGGACTTCTAGGTTAACGAACGGGCACTTGGAATATGTATGTTGCCTAGCGGGCACTTGGACAATCTAGGTTAGGTAACGGGCACATGGACTATCTAGGTTACCTAGCGGGAACTTGGACAATGTAGGTTACCTAGCAGGCCCTTGGACTATCTAGGTTAACTAGCGGGCACTTGGACTATCTAGGTTACCTAGCGGGCACTTGGACTATCTAGGTTACCTAGCGGGCCCTTGGACTATGTAGGTTACCTAGCGGGCACATGGACTATCTAGGTTAACGAACGGGCACTTGGACTATGTAGGTAACCTAACGGGCACTTGGACTGTCTAGGTTACCCAGCGGGCACTTTGACGATCTAGGTTAACTAGCAGACCTTGGACTATGTAGGTTAACTAGCGGGCCCTTGGACTATGTAGGTTAACTAGCGGGCTCTTGGACTATCTAGGTTTCCTAGCAGGCACTTGGACTATTTACATACCCTAGCGCGCACTTGGACTATCTAGGTTACCTAGCGGGCACTTGGACTATCTAGGTTAACTAACGGGAACTAGGACTATCTAGGTTAACTAGCGGGCACTTGGACTATCTAGGTTACCTAGCAGGCACTTGGATTATGAAGGATCCCTAGCGGGAACATGGACTATCTATGTTAACTAGCGGGCACTTGGACTATGTAGGTTAACTAGCGGACACTTGCACGATCTAGGTTAACTAGAGGGCCCTTGCATTATGTAGGTTTACTAACGGGCCCTTGGACTATCTAGGTTCCCTAAAGGGCACTTGGACTATCTAGGTTACCGAACGGGCACTTGGACTTTGTAGGTTACCTAGCGGGCACTTGGACTATCTAGGTTAACTAGCTGGCACTTGGACTATCTAGGTAAACTAGCATGCACTTGGACTATGTAGGTTCCTTAGCGGGCACTTGGACTATCTAGGTTGCTTAGCGGGCACTTGTACTATGTAGGTTAACTAGCGTGCCCTTGGACTATCTAGGTTACGTAGCGGGCACATGGTATATAGGTTAACTAGCGGGCATTTGGACTATGTAGGTTAACAAGGAGACACTTACACGATCTAGGTTAACTAGCGGGCCCATTGATTATGTAGGTTTACTAGCAGGCACTTGGACTATCTAGGCAAACTAACGAGCACTTGGATTATGTAGTTTCCCTAGCGGGCATTTGGACTATCTAGGTTACCTAGCGGGCACTTGGACTATCTAGGTTACCTAGCGGGCACTTGGACTATCTAGGTTACCTAGCGAGCACTTGGACTATCTAAGTTACCTAGCAGGCACTTTGACTATCTAGGTTAACTAACGGGCAATTGGACTATGTAGGTTGCCTAGCGAGCACTTGGATTATGTAGGTTCCCTAGCGGGCACTTGGACTATTTAGGTTCCCTATCGGGTACTTGGACTGTCTAGGTTAACTAGTGGGCAATTGGACTGTCTAGGTTACTTAGTGGGCACATGGACTATGTAAGTTCCCTAGCGGGCACTTGGGCTATCTACGTTACCTAGGGGGCACTTGGACTATGTAGGTTAACGAACGGGCACTTGGACTATGTAGTTTACCTAGCAGGCACTTGGACTATGTAGGTTAACTAGCGGGCACTTGCACTCTCTAGGTTACCTAGGGGGCACTTGGACTATGTACCTTCCCTAGCGGGCACTTGGACTATCTATGTTAAGTAGCGGGCACTTGGACTATGTAGGTTACCTAGCAGACACTTGCACTATGTAGGTTACCTAGCGGGCACTTGGACTATGTATGTTAACTAGAGGACATTTGGACGATCTAGGTTAACTAGAGGGCATTTGGACGATCTAGGTTAACTAACGGGCACTTGGACTATCAAAGTTAACAAGCGAGCCCTTGGACTATCTAGGTTAACAAGCGGGCCCTTGGACTCTCTAGGTTACCTAGATAGCACTTGGAATATATAGGTTCCCTAGCGGAGACTTGGACTATGTATGTTAACGAACGGGCACTTGGACTATGCAAGTACCCTAGTGGGCAATTGGAATGTCTAAGTTACATAGCGGGCACTTGGACTTCTAGGTTAACGAACGGGCACTTGGAATATGTATGTTGCCTAGCGGGCACTTGGACAATCTAGGTTAGGTAACGGGCACATGGACTATCTAGGGTACCTAGCGGGAACTTGGACAATGTAGGTTACCTAGCAGGCCCTTGGACTATCTAGGTTAACTAGCCGGCACTTGGACTATCTAGGTTACCTAGCGGGCATTTGGACTATCTAAGTTACCTAACGGGAACTTGGACTATGTAGGTTAACTAGCGGGCATTTGGACTATGTAGGTTACCTAGCGGGCACTTGGACTATCTAGGTTACCTAACGGGAACTTGGACTATTTAGGTTCCCTAGCGGGCATTTAGACTATATAGATTACCTAGCGGGCACTTGGACTTTGTAGGTTACCTAGCGGGCACTTGGACTATCTAGGTTACCTAGCGGGCACTTGGATGATACAGGTTCCCTAGCCAGCACTAAGACTATTGGTTCCCTAACGGGCACTTGGACTATGTAGGTTCCATAGAGGGCACTTGGACTATATAGTTTTCTATCGGGCACTTGGACTATGTAGGTTAACTAGCGGGCACATGAACTATCTAGATTACCTAGCGGGTACTTGGACTATCTAGGTTAACTAGGGGTCCCTTGGACTACGTAGGTTAACTAACGGACACTTGCACTATGTAGGTTACCTAGCGGGCACTTGGACTATCTAGGTTAACTAGCAGGCCCTTGGACTATGTAGGTTTCCTAGCAGGAATAGGATTATGAAGGATCCCTAGCGGGCATTTGGACTATCTAGGTTAAATGGCTGGCGCTTGGACTATGTAGGTTACCTAGGGGACCCATGGATTATGTAGGTTTACTAGGGGGCACTTGGACTATGTAGTTTCCCTAGCGGGTATTTGGACAATTTAGGTTACCTAGCGGGCACTTGGACTATGTAGGTTACCTAGCGGGCACTTGGACTATCTAGGTTACCTAGAAGGCACTTTGACTATCTAGGTTAACTAACGGGCACTTGGACTATGTAGGGTAACTAGCGGGCACTTGCACTGTCTAGGTTACCTAACGGGCACTTGGATTATCTAGGTTAACGAACGGGCACTTGGATTTTGTAGGTTACCTAGCCGCCACTTGGACTATCTAGGTTAGCTAACAGGCACTTGAACTATCTAGGTTCCCTAGCGGGCACTTGTACTATCTAGGTTACCTAGCTGGCACTTGGACTATGTAGGTCAACTAGCGGGCCCTTGGACTACCTAGGTTAGCTAACGGGAACTTATATTATGTAGGTTAACTAGGGGGCACTTGCACTATGTAGGTGAACTAGCGGGCCCATGGACTATGTAGGTTTACTAGCGGGCCCTTGGACTATCTAGGTTCCCTAAAGGGCACTTGGACTATCTAGGTTACCGATCGGGCACTTGGACTTTGTAGGTTACCTAGTGGGCACTTGGACTATCTAGGTTACCTAGCGGGCACTTGGATGATACAGGTTCCCTAGCCAGCACTAAGACTATTGGTTCCCTAACGGGAACTTGGACTATGTAGGTTCCATAGAGTGCACTTGGACTATATAGTTTTCTATCGGGCACTTGGACTATGTAGGTTAACAAGCGGGCACATGGACTATCTAGGTGACCTAGCGGGTACTTGGACTATCTAGGTTAACTAGGGGTCCCTTGGAATACGTAGGTTAACTAGTGGACACTTGCATTATGTAGGTTACCTAGCGGGCACTTGGACTATCCAGGTTAACTAGCGTGCACTTGGACTATGTAGGTTAACTAGCGGACACTTGCACTATGTAGGTTACCTAGCGGGATCTTGGACTATGTAGGTTAACTAGCAGGCCCTTGGACTATCTAGGTTACCTAGCAGGAATAGGATTATGAAGGATCCCTAGCGGGCAATTGGACTATCTAGGTTAAATTGCTGGCAATTGGACTATGTAGGTTAACTAGTGGGCCCATGGATTATGTAGGTTTACTAGGGGGCACTTGGACTATCTAGGATAACTAGCGGGCACTTGGACTATGTAGTTTCCCTAGCGGGCATTTGGACAATTTAGGTTGCCTAACAGGCACTTGGATTATGTAGGTTACCTAGCGGGCACTTGGACTATCTAGGTTACCTAGCAGGCACTTTGACAATCTAGGTTAACTAACGGGCACTTGGACTATGTAGGGTAACTAGCGGGCACTTGGACTGTCTAGGTTACCTAACGGGCACTTGGATTATCTAGGTTAACAAATGGGCACTTGGACTATGTAGGTTACTTAGCCGCCACTTGGACTATCTAGGTTAGCTAACAGGCACTTGGACTCTCTAGGTTCCCTAGCGGGCACTTGTACTATCTAGGTTACCTAGCTGGCACTTGGACTATGTAGGTCAACTAGCGGGCCCTTGGACTCTCTAGGTTAGCTAACGGGTACTTGGACTATGTATGTTCCAGAGCGGACACTTGGATTATGTAGGTTGCCTAGCAGGCATTTAGACTATGTAGGTTTCCTTGCGGGCATTTGGACTATGTAGGTTCCCTAACGGGCACTTGGAGTATGTAGGTTCCCTAGCGGTCACTTGGACTATGTAGACTTCCTAGAAGGCACTTGGACTATGTAGGTTAACTAGCGGCTACTTGGACTATCCAGGTTACCAAGCGGGCACTTGGACTATGTAGGTTACCCAATGGGCACTTGGACTATCTAGGTTAACGAACGGACACTTGGACTATGTAGGTTAGCTATCAGGCACTTGGACTATCTAGGTTACCTAGCAGGCACTTGGACTATGTAGGTTACCTAGCGGACACTTGGACGATTTAGGTTAACTAGCGGGCACTTGGACTATCTAGGTTAACTAGCGGGCCCTTTGGACTATGAAGTTTCCCTAGCGGGCATTTGTATTATTTAGGTTAACTAGTGGGCACTTGGACTATGTAGGTTACCTAGTGGGCACTTGGACTACGGAGGTTAACTACAAGGCACTTGGACTATCAAGGTTACCTAGTGGGCCCTTGGACTATGTAGGATACCAGCGGGCACTTGGAGTATCTAGGTTAACGAACGTGCACTTGGACTATGTAGGTAACCTAGGGGGCACTTGGACTGTCTAGGTTACCTAGCGGGCAATGGGACTACCTAGGTTACCTAGCGGGCACTTGGACTATGTAGGTTCCCTAGCGGGCACTTGGACTATTTAGGTTACCTAGCAGGCACTTTAACTATCTAGGTTAACTAACGGGCAATTGGACTATGTAGGTTGCCTAGCGAGCACTTGGACTATGTAGGTTCCCTAGCGGGCACTTGGACTATGTAGGTTCCCTATCGGGTACTTGGACTGTCTAGGTTAACTAGTGGGCAATTGGACTGTCTAGGTTACTTAGTGGGCACATGGACTATGTAAGTTCCCTAGCGGGCACTTGGGGTATCTACGTTACCTAGGGGGCACTTGGACTATGTAGGTTAACGAACGGGCACTTGGACTATGTAGTTTACCTAGCAGGCACTTGGACTATGTAGGTTAACTAGCGGGCACTTGCACTCTCTAGGTTACCTAGCGGGCACTTGGACTATGTACCTTCCCAAGCGGGCACATGGACTATCTATGTTAAGTAGCGGGCACTTGGACTATGTAGGTTACCTAGCAGACACTTGCACTATGTAGGTTACCTAGCGGGCATTTGGACTATGTATGTTAACTAGAGGACATTTGGACGATCTAGGTTAACTAGCGGGCACTTGGACGATCTAGGTTAACTAACGGGCACTTGGACTATCAAAGTTAACAAGCGAGCCCTTGGACTATCTAGGTTAACAAGCGGGCCCTTGGACTCTCTAGATTACCTAGATAGCACTTGGAATATATAGGTTCCCTAGCGGAGACTTGGACTATGTAGGTTAACGAACGGGCACTTGGACTATGCAAGTAACCTAGTGGGCACTTGGAATGTCTAGGTTACATAGCGGGCACTTGGACTTCTAGGTTAACGAACGGGCACTTGGAATATGTATGTTGCCTAGCGGGCACTTGGACAATCTAGGTTAGGTAACGGGCACATGGACTATCTAGGTTACCTAGCGGGAACTTGGACAATGTAGGTTACCTAGCAGGCCCTTGGACTATCTAGGTTAACTAGCGGGCACTTGGACTATCTAGGTTACCTAGCGGGCACTTGGACTATCTAGGTTACCTAGCGGGCCATTGGACTATGTAGGTTACCTAGCGGGCACATGGACTATCTAGGTTAACTATCGGGCACTTGGACTATGTAGTTTCCCTAGCGGGCATTTGGACAATTTAGGTTACCTAGCGGGCACTTGGACTATGTAGGTTACCTAGCAGGCACTTTTAGTATCTAGGTTAACTAACGGGCACTTGGACTATGTAGGGTAACTAGCGGGCACTTGGACTGTCTAGGTTACCTAACGGGCACTTGGATTATCTAGGTTAACGAACCGGCACTTAGACTATGTAGGTTACCTAACCGCCACTTGGACTGTCTAGGTTAGCTAACAGGCACTTGGACTATCTAGGTTCCCTAACGGGCACTTGTACTATCTAGGTTACCTAGTTGGCACTTGGACTATGTAGGTCAACTAGCGGGCCCTTGGACTCTCTAGGTTAGCTAACGGGCACTTGGACTATGTATGTTCCAGAGCGGGCACTTGGATTATGTAGGTTGCCTAGCGGGCATTTAGACTATGTAGGTTTCCTTGCGGGCATTTGGACTATGTAGGTTCCCTAACAGGCACTTGGACTATGTAGGTTCCCTAGCGGTCACGTGGACTATGTAGACTTCCTAGAAGGCACTTGGATTATGTAGGTTAAATAGCGGGCACTTGGACTTTGTAGGTTACCAAGCGGGCACTTGGACTATGTAGGTTACCCAATGGGCACTTGGACTATGTATGTTCCAGAGCGGGCACTTGGATTATGTAGGTTGCCTAGCGGGCATTTAGACTATGTAGGTTTCCTTGCGGGCATTTGGACTATGTAGGTTCCCTAACAGGCACTTGGACTATGTAGGTTCCCTAGCGGTCACGTGGACTATGTAGACTTCCTAGAAGGCACTTGGATTATGTATGTTGCCTAGCGGGCACTTGGACTTTGTAGGTTACCAAGCGGGCACTTGGACTATGTAGGTTACCCAATGGGCACTTGGACTATCTAGGTTAACGAACGGACACTTGGAATATGTATGTTGCCTAGCGGGCACTTGGACAATCTAGGTTAGGTAACGGGCACTTGGACTATCTCGGTTACCTAGCGGGAACTTGGACAATGCAGGTTACCTAGCAGGCACTTGGACTATCTAGGTTAACTAGCGGGCACTTGGACTATCTAGGTTACCTAGCGGGCACCCTGACTATCTAGGTTACCTAGCGGGCCCTTGGAATATGTAGGTTACCTAGCGGGCACATGGATTATCTAGGTTAAGGAACGGGCACTTGGACTATGTAGGTAACCTAACGGGCACTTGGACTGTCTAGGTTACCCAGCGGGCACTTTGACTATCTAGGTTAACTAGCAGACCTTGTACTATGTAGGTTAACTAGCGGGCCCTTGGACTATCTAGGTTTCCTAGCAGGCACTTGGACTATGTACATACCCTAGCGCGCACTTGGACTATCTAGGTTACCTAGCGGGCACTTGGACTATGTACGTCCCCTAGTTGGCACTTGGACTATCTAGGTTAACTGACGGGAACTAGGACTATCTAGGTTAACTAGTGGGCACTTGGACTATGTAGGTTAACTAGCGGACACTTGCACGATCTAGGTTAATAGCGGGCCCTTGCACTATGTAGGTTAACTAGCGGGCTCATGGACTATGTAGATTTACTAGCGGGTACTTGGAATATCTAGGTTAACTAGGGGTCCCTTGGACTACGTAGGTTACCTAGCGGACACTTGCACTATGGAGGTTACCTAGCGGGCACTTGGACTATCTAGGTTAGCTAGCGTGCACTTGGACTATGTAGGTTAACTAGCGGACACTTGCACTATGTAGGTTACCTAGCGGGCTCTTGGACTATGTAGGTTAACTAGCATTCCCTTGGACTATCTAGGTTACCTAGCAGGAATAGGATTATGAAGGATCCCTAGCGGGCAATTGGACTATCTAGGTGAAATGGCTGGCGCTTGGACTATGTAGGTTAACTAGCGGGCCCATGGATTATGTAGGTTTACTAGGGGGCACTTGGACTATCTAGGTTAACTAGCGGGCACTTGGACTATGTAGTTTCCCTAGCGGGCATTTGGACAATTTAGGTTACCTAGCGGGCACTTGGACTATGTAGGTTACCAAGGGGCACTTGGACTATCTAGGTTACCTAGCAGGCACTTTGACTATCTAGGTTAACTAACGGGCACTTGGACTATGTAGGGTAACTACGGGCACTTGGACTGTCTAGGTTACCTAACGGGCACTTGGATTATCTAGGTTAACGAACGGGCACTTGGACTATGTAGGTTACCTAGCCGCCACTTGGACTATCTAGGTTAGCTCACAGGCACTTGGACTATCTAGGTTCCCTAGCAGGCACTTGTACTATCTAGGTTACCTAGCTGGCACTTGGACTATGTAGGTCGACTAGCGGGCCCATGGACTCTCTAGGTTAGCTAACGGGCACTTGGACTATGTATGTTCCAGAGCGGGCACTTGGATTATGTAGGTTGCCTAGCGGCATTTAGACTATGTAAGTTTCCTTGCGGGCATTTGGACTATGTAGGTTCCCTAACGGGCACTTGGACTATGTAGGTTCCCTAGCGGTCACGTGGACTATGTAGACTTCTTAGAAGGCACTTGGACTATGTAGGTTAACTAGAGGGCACTTGGACTATCCAGGTTACCAAGCGGGCACTTGGACTATGTAGGTTACCCAATGGGCACTTGGACTATCTAGGTTAACGAACGGACACTAGGACAATGTAGGTTAACTATCAGGCACTTGGAATATCTAGGTTACCTAGCAGGCACTTGGACTATGTAGGTTACCTAGCGGACACTTGGACGATTTAGGTTAACTTGCGGGCACTTGGACTATCTAGGTTAACTAGTGGGCCCTTGGACTATGAAGTTTCCCTAGCAAGCATTTGTATTATTTAGGTTACCTAGTGGGCACTTGGACTATGTAGGTTACCTAGCGGGCACTTGTACTACGGAGGTTAACTACAAGGCACTTGGACTATCAAGGTTACCTAGCGGGCCCTTGGACTATGTAGGTTACCAGCGGGCACTTGGACTATCTAGGTTAACGAACGTGCGCTTGGACTATGTAGGTAACCTAGCGGGCACTTGGACTGTCTAGGTTACCTAGCGGGCAATTGGACAACTAGGTTACCTAGCGGGCACTTGGACTATGTAGGTTCCCTAGCGGGCACTTGGACTATTTAGGTTACCTAGCAGGCACTTTGACTATCTAGGTTAACTAACGGGCACTTGGACTATGTAGGTTGCTGAGCGAGCGCTTGGACTATGTAGGTTCCCTAGCGGGCACTTGGACTATGTAGGTTCCCTATCGGGTACTTGGACTGTCTAGGTTAACTAGTGGGCAATTGGACTGTCTAGGTTACCTAGTGGGCACTTGGACTATGTAAGTTCCTTAGCGGGCACTTGGGCTATCTACGTTACCAAGGGGGCACTTGGACTATGTAGGTTAACGAACGGGCACTTGGACTATATAGTTTACCTAGCAGGCACTTGGACTATGTAGGTTAACTAGCGGGCATTTGCACTCTCTAGGTTACCTAGCGGGCATTTGGACTATGTACCTTCCCTAGCGGGCACTTGGACTATCTATGTTAAGTAGCGGGCACTTGGACTATGTAGGTTACCTAGCAGACACTTGCACTATGTAGGTTACCTAGCGGGCACTTGGACTATGTAGGTTAACTAGAGGACATTTGGACGATCTAGGTTAACTAGCGGACACTTGGACGATCTAGGTTAACTAACGGGCACTTGGACTATCAAAGTTAACAAGCGAGGCCTTGGACTATCTAGGTTAACTAGCGGGCCCTTGGACTATCTAGGTTACCTAGATAGCACTTGGAATATATAGGTTCCCTAGCGGACTCTTGGACTATCTAGGTTAACGAACGGGCACTTGGACTATGCAAGTAACCTAGCGGGCACTTGGACTGTCTAGGTTACATAGCGGGCACTTGGACTTCTAGGTTAACGAACAGGCACTTGGAATATGTATGTTGCTTAGCGGGCACTTGGACAATTTAGGTTAGGTAACGGGCCTTTGGACTATGTAAGTTACCTAGCGGGCACATGGACTAGCTGGGTTAACGAACGGGCACTTGGACTATGTAGGTAACCTAACGGGCACTTGGACTGTCTAGGTTACCCAGCGGGCACTTTGACGATCTAGGTTAACTAGCAGACCTTGGACTATGTAGGTTAACTAGCGGGCTCTTGGACTATCTAGGTTTCCTAGCAGGCACTTGGACTATGTACATACCCTAGCGCGCACTTGGACTATCTAGGATACCTAGCGGGCACTTGGACTATGTACGTCCCCAGTGCGCACTTGGACTATCTAGGTTAACTAACGGGAACTAGGACTATCTAGGTTAACTAGCGGGCACTTGGACTATCTAGGTTACCTAGCAGGCACTTGGATTATGAAGGATCCCTAGCGGGAACTTGGACTATCTAAGTTAACTAGCGGGCACTTGGACTATGTAGGTTAACTAGCGGACACTTGCACGATCTAGGTTAACTAGCGGGCCCTTGCACTATGTAGGTTAACTAGCGGGCCCATGGACTATGTAGGTTTACTAGCGGGCCCTTGGACTATCTAGGTTCCCTAAAGAGCACTTGGACTATCAAGGTTGCCGAACGGGCACTTGGACTGTGTAGGTTACCTAGCGGGCACTTGGACTATCTAGGTTACCTAGCGGGCACTTGGATGATACAGGTTCCCGAGCCAGCACTAAGACTATTGGTTCCCTCACGGGCACTTGGACTTTGTAGGTTCCATACAGGGCACTTGGTCTATATAGTTTTCTATCGGGCACTTGGACTATGTAGGGTAACTAGCGGGCACATGGACTATCTAGGTTACGTAGCGGGTACTTTGACTATCTAGGTTAACTAGGGGTCCCTTGGACTACGTAGGTTAACTAGCGGACACTTACACTATGTAGGTTACCTAACGGGCACTTGGACTATCTAGGTTAACTAGCGTGCACTTGGACTATGTAGGTTAACTAGCGGACACTTGCACTATGTAGGTTACCTAGCGGGCTCTTGGACTATGTAGGTTAACTAGCAGGCCCTTGGACTATCTAGGTTACCTAGCAGGAATAGGATTATGAAGGATCCCTAGCGGGCAATTGGACTATCTAGGTTAAATGGCTGGCGCTTGGACTATGTAGGTTAACTAGCAGGCCCATGGATTATGTAGGTTTACTTGGGGCACTTGGACTATCTAGGTTAACTAGCGGGCACTTGGACTATGTAGTTTCCCTAGCGGGCATTTGGACAATTTAGGTTACCTAGCGGGCACTTGGACTATGTAGGTTACCTAGCGGGCACTTGGACTATATAGGTTACCTAGCAGGCACTTTGACTATCTAGGTTAACTAACGGGCACTTGGACTATGTTTGGTAACTAGCGGGCACTTGGCCTGTCTAGGTTACCTAACGGGCACTTGGATTATCTAGGTTAACGAACGGGCACTTGGACTATGTAGGTTACCTAGCCGCCCCTTGGACTAACTAGGTTAGCTAACAGGCACGTGGACTATCTAGGTTCCCTAACGGGCACATGTACTATCTAGGTTACCTAGCGGGCACATGTACTATCTAGGTTACCTAGCTGGCACTTGGACTATGTAGGTCAACTAGCGGGCCCTTGGACTACCTAGGTTAGCTAACGGGAACTTAGATTATGTAGGTTAACTAGGGGGCACTTGCACTATGTACGTTAACTAGCGGGCCCATGGACAATGTAGGTTTACTAGCGGGCCCTTGGACTATGTAGGTTCCCTCAAGGGCACTTGGACTATCTATTTTACCGAACGGGCACTTGGACTTTGTAGGTTACCTAGCGGGCACTTGGACTATCTAGGTAACCTAGCGGGCACTTGGATGATTCAGGTTCCCTAGCCAGCTCTAAGACTATTGGTTCCCTAACGGGCACTTGGACTATGGAGGTTCCATAGAGGGCACTTGGACTATATAGTTTTCTATCGGGCACTTGGACTATGTAGGTTAACTAGCGGGCACATGGACTATCTAGGTTACCTAGCGGGTACTTGGACTATCTAGGTTAACTAGGGGTCCCTTGGACTACGTAGGTTAACTAGCGGACACTAGCACTATGTAGGTTACCTAGCGGGCATTTGGACTATCTAGGTTGACTAGCGTGCACTTGGACTATGTAGGTTAACTAGCGGACACTTGCACTATGTAGGTTACCTAGCGGGCTCTTGGACTATGTAGGTTAACTAGCAGGCCCTTGGACTATCTAGGTTACCTAGCAGGAATAGGATTATGAAGGATCCCTAGCGGGCAATTGGACTATCTATGTTAAATGGCGGGCGCTTGGACTATGTAGGTTAACTAGCGGGTCCATGGATTATGTAGGTTTACTAGGTGGCACTTGGACTATCTAGGTTAACTAGCGGGCACTTGGACTATGTAGTTTCCCTAGCGGGCATTTGGACAATTTAGGTTACCTAGCGGGCACTTGGACTATGTAGGTTACCTAGCGGGCACTTGGACTATCTAGGTTACCTAGCAGGCACGTTGACTATCTAAGTAAACTAACGGGCACTTTGACTATGTAGGGTAACTAGCGGGCACTTGGACTGTCTAGGTTACCTAACGGGCACTTGGATTATCTAGGTTAACGAACGGGCACTTGGACTATGTAGGTTACCTAGCCGCCACTTGGAATATCTAGGGTAGCTAACAGGCACTTGGACAATCTAGGTTCCCTAGCAGGCACTTGTACTATCTAGGTTACCTAGCTGGCACTTGGACTATGTAGGTCAACTAGCGGGCCCACGGACTCTCTAGGTTAGCTAATGGGCACTTGGACTATGTATGTTCCAGAGCGGACACTTGGACTATCTAGGTTAACGAACGGGCACTTGGACTATGTAGGTAACCTAGCGGGCACTTGGACTGTCTAGGTTACCCAGCGGGCACTTTGACGATCTAGGTTAACTAGCAGACCTTGGACTATGTAGGTTAACTAGCGGGCTCTTGGACTATCTAGGTTTCCTAGCAGGCACTTGGACTATGTACATACCCTAGCGCGCACTTGGACTATCTAGGTTACCTAGCGGGCACTTGGACTATGTACATCCCCTAGTGGGCACTTGGACTATCTAGGTTAACTAACGGGAACTAGGACTATCTAGGTTAACTAGCGGGCACTTGGACTATCGAGGTTACCTAGCAGGCACTTGGATTATGAAGGATCCCTAGCGGGAACTTGGACTATCTAAGTTAACTAGCGGGCACTTGGACTATGTAGGTTAACTAGCGGACACTTGCATGATCTAGGTTAACTAGCGGGCCCTTGCACTATGTAGGTTAACTAGCGGGCCCATGGACTATGTAGGTTTACTAGAGGGCCCTTGGACTATCTAGGTTCCCTAAAGTGCACTTGGACTATCTAGGTTACCGAACGGGCACTTGGACTTTGTAGGTTACCTAGCAGGCACTTGGACGATCTAGGTAACCTAGCGGGCACTTGGATGATTCAGGTTCCCTAGCCAGCTCTAAGACTATTGGTTCCCTAACAGGCACTTGGACTATGGAGGTTCCATAGAGTGCACTTGGACTATATAGTTTTCTATCGGGCACTTGGACTATGTAGGTTAACTAGCGGGCACATGGACTATCTAGGTTACCTAGCGGGTACTTGGACTATCTAGGTTAACTAGGGTCCCCTTGGACTACGTAGGTTAACTAGCGGACACTTGCACTATGTAGGTTACCTAGCGGGCACTTGGACTATCTAGGTTAACTAGCGTGCACTTGGACTATGTAGGTTAACTAGCGGACACTTGCACTATGTAGGTTACCTAGCGGGCTCTTGGACTATGTAGGTTAACTAGCAGGCCCTTGGACTATCTAGGTTACCTAGCAGGAATAGGATTATGAAGGATCCCTAGCGGGCAATTGGACTATCTAGGGTAAATGGCTGGCGCTTGGACTATGTAGGTTAACTAGCGGGCCCATGGATTATGTAGGTTTACTAGGGGGCACTTGGATTATCTAGGTTAACTAGCGGGAACTTGGACTATGCAGTTTCCCTAGCGGGCATTTTGACAATTTAGGTTACCTAGCGGGCACTTGGACTATGTAGGTTACCTAGCGGGTACTTGGACTATCTAGGTTACCTAGCAGGCACTTTGACTATCTAGGTTAACTAACGGGCACTTGGACTATGTAGGTTGCTGAGCAAGCGCTTGGACTATGTAGGTTCCCTAGCGGGCACTTGGATTATGTAGGTTCCCTATCGGGTACTTGGACTGTCTAGGTTAACTAGTGGGCAATTGGACTGTCTAGGTTACCTAGTGGGCACTTGGACTATATAAGTTCCCTAGCGGCACTTGGGCTATCTACGTTACCTAGGGGGCACTTGGACTATGTAGGTTAACGAACGGGCACTTGGACTATGTAGTTTACCTAGCAGGCACTTGGACTATGTAGGTTAACTAGCGGGCACTTGCACTCTCTAGGTTACCTAGCGGGCCCTTGGACTATGTACCTTCCCTAGTGGGCACTTGGACTATCTATGTTAAGTAGCGGGCACTTGGACTATGTAGGTTACCTAGCAGACACTTGCACTATGTAGGTTACCTAGCGGGCACCTCGACTATGTAGGTTAACTAGAGGACATTTGGACGATCTAGGCTAACTAGCGGGCACTTGGACGATCTAGGTAAACTAACGGGCACTTGGACTATCAAAGTTAACAAGCGAGGCCTTGGACTATCTAGGTTAACTAGCGGGCCCTTGGACTATCTAGTTTACCTAGATAGCACTTGGAATATATAGGTTCCCTAGCGGACACTTGGACTATCTAGGTTAACGAACGGGCACTTGGACTATGCAAGTAACCTAGCGGGCACTTGGACTGTCTAGGTTACATAGCGGGCACTTGGACTTCTAGGTTAACGAACGGGCAATTGGAATATGTATGTTGCTTAGCGGGCACTTGGACAATCTAGGTTAGGTAACGGGCCCTTGGACTATGTAGGTTACCTAGCGGGCACATGGACTAGCTAGGTTAACAAACGGGCACTTGGACTATGTAGGTAACCTAACGGGCACTTGGACTGTCTAGGTTACCTAGCGGGCACTTTGACTATCTAGGTTAACTAGCAGACCTTGGACTATGTAGGTTAACTAGCGGGCTCTTGGACTATCTAGGTTTCCTAGCAGGCACTTCGACTATGTACATAACCTAGCGCGCACTTGGACTATCTAGGTTACCTAGCGGGCACTTGGACTATGTACGTCCCCTAGTGGGCACTTGGACTATCTAGGTTAACTAACGGGAACTAGGACTATCTAGGTTAACTAGCGGGCACTTGGACTATCTAGGTTACCTAGCAGGCACTTGGTTTATGAAGGATCCCTAGCGGGAACTTGGACTATCTCAGTTAACTAGCGGGCACTTGGACTATGTAGGTTAACTAGCGGACACTTGCACGATCTAGGTTAACTAGCGGGCCGTTGCACTATGTAGGTTAACTAGCGGGCCCATGGACTATGTAGGTTTACTAGCGGGCCCTTGATCTATCTAGGTTCCCTAAAGGGCACTTGGACTATCTAGGTTACCGAACGGGCACTTGGACTTTGAAGGTTAACTAGCGGGCACTTGGACTATCTAGGTTACCTAGCGGGCACTTGGACTATCTAGGTTACCTAGCGGACACTTGGATTATACAGGTTCCCTAGCCAGCACTAAGACTATTGGTTCCCTCACGGGCACTTGGACTTTGTAGGTTCCATAGAGGGCACTTGGACTATATAGTTTTCTATCGGGCACTTCGACTATGTAGGGTAACTAGCGGGCACATGGACTATCTAGGTTACCTAGCGGGTACTTGGACTATCTAGGTTAACTAGGGGTCCCTTGGAATACGTAGGTTAACTAGCGGACTCTTGCACTATGTAGGTTACCTAGCGGGCACTTGGACTATCTAGGTTAACTAGCGTGCACTTGGACTATGTAGGATAACTAGCGGACACTTGCACTATGTAGGTTACCTAGCGGGCTCTTGGACTATGTAGGTTAACTAGCAGGCCCTTGGATTATCTAGGTTACGTAGCAGGAATAGGATTATGAAGGATCCCTAGCGGGCAATTGGACTATCTAGGTTAAATGGCTGGCGCTTGGACTATGTAGGTTAACTAGCAGGCCCATGGATTATGTAGGTTTACTAGGGGGCACTTGGACTATCTAGGTTAACTAGCGGGCACTTGGACTATGTAGTTTCCCTAGCGGGCATTTGGACAATTTAGGTTACCTAGCGGGCACTTGGAGTATGTAGGTTACCTAGCGGGCACTTGGACTATCTAGGTTACCTAGCAGGAATAGGATTATGAAGGATCCCTAGGGGGCAATTGGACTATCTAGGTTAAATGGCTGGCGCTTGGACTATGTAGGTTAACTTGCGGGCCCATGGATTATGTAGGTTTACTAGGGGGCACTTGGACTATCTAGGTTAACTAGCGGGCACTTGGACTATGTAGTTTCCCTATCGGGCATTTGGACAATTTAGGTTACCTAGCGGGCACTTGGACTATGTAGGTTACCTAGCGGGCACTTGGACTATCTATGTTACCTAGCAGGCACTTTGACTATCTAGGTTAACTAACGGGCACTTGGACTATGTAGGGTAACTAGCGGGCATTTGGCCTGTCTAGGTTACCTAACGGGCACTTGGATTATCTAGGTTAACGACCGGGCACTTGGATTATCTAGGTTACCTTGCCGCCCCTTGGACTATCTAAGTTAGCTAACAGGCACTTGGACTATCTAGGTTCCCTAGCGGGCACATGTACTATCTATGTTACCTATCTGTCACTTGGACTATGTAGGTCAACTAGCGGGCCCTTGGACTACCTAGGTTAGCTAACGGGAACTTAGATTATGTAGGTTAACTAGGGGACACTTGCACTATGTTGGTTAACTAGCGGGCCCATGGACTATGTAGGTTTACTAGGGGGCCCTTGGACTATCTAGGTTCCCTAAAGGGCACTTGGACTATCTAGGTTAACGAACGGGCACTTGGATTTTGGAGGTTACCTAGCGGGCACTTGGACTATCTGGGAAACCTAGCGGGCACTTGGATGATACATGTTCCCTAGCTAACTCTAAGACTATTGGTTCCCTAACGGGCACTTGGATTATGGAGGTTCCATAGAGGTCACTTGGACAATATAGTTTTCTATCGGGCACTTGGACTATGTAGGTTAACTAGCGGGCACATGGACTATCTAGGTTCCCTAGCGGGTACTTGGACTATCTAGGTTAACTAGGGGTCCCTTGGACTACGTAGGTTAACTAGCGGACACTTGCACTATGTAGGTTACCTAGCGTGCACTTGGACTATCTAGGTTAACTAGCGTGCACTTGGACTATGTAGGTTAACTAGCGGACACTTGCACTATGTAGGTTACCTAGCGGGCTCTTGGACTATGTAGGTTAACTAGCAGGCCCTTGGACTATCTAGGTTACCTAGCAGGAATAGGATTATGAAGGATCCCTAGCGGGCAATTGGACTATCTAGGTTAAATGGCTGGCTCTTGGACTATGTAGGTTAACTAGCGGGCCCATGGATTATGTAGGTTTACTACGGAGCACTTGGACTATCTAGGTTAACTAGCGGGCACTTGGACTATGTAGTTTCCCTAGCGGGCATTTGGACAATTTAGGTTACCTAGCGGGCACTTAGACTATGCATGTTACCTAGCAGGCACATTGACTATCTAGGTTAACTAACGGGCACTTGGACTCTGTAGGGTAACTAGCAGGCGCTTGGACTGTCTAGGTTACCTAACGGGCACTTGGATTATCTAGGTTAACGAACGGGCACTTGGACTATGTAGGTTACCTAACCGCCACTTGGACTATCTAGGTTAGCTAACAGGCACTTGGACTATCTAGGTTCCCTAGCGGGCACTTGTACTATCTAGGTTGCCTAGCTGGCACTTGGACTATGTAGGTCAACTAGCGGGCCCTTGGACTACCTAGGTTAGCTAACGGGAACTTAGATTATGTAGGTTAACTAGGGGGCAGTTGCACTATGTAGGTTAACTAGCGGGCCCATGGACTATGTAGGTTTACTAGCGGGCCCTTGAACTATCTATGTTCCCTAAAGGGCACTTGGACTATCTAGGTTCCGAATGGGCACTTGGACTTTGAAGGTTAACTAGCGGGCACTTGGACTGTCTAGGTTACCTAGTGGGCACTTGGATGATACAGGTTCCCTAGCCAGCACTAAGACTATTGGTTCCCTAACGGGCACTTAGACTATGTAGGTTCCATAGAGGGAACTTGGACTATATAGTTTTCTATCGGGAACTTGGACTATGTAGGTTAACTAGCGGGCACATGGACTATCTAGGTTACCTAGCGGGTACTTGGACTATCTAGGTTAACTAGGGGTCCCTTGAACTACGTAGGTTAACTAGCGGACACTTGCACTATGTAGGATACCTAGCGGGCACTTGGACTATCTAGGTTAACTAGCAGGCCCTCGGACTATCTAGGTTACCTAGCAGGAATAGGATTATGAAGGATCCCTAGCGGGCAATTGGACTATCTAGGTTAAATGGCTGGCGCTCTGACTATGTAGGTTAACTAGCGGGCCCATAGATTATGTAGGTTTACTAGGGGGCACTTGGACTATCTAGGTTAAATAGCGGGCACTTGGACTATGTAGTTTCCTTAGCGGGCATTTGGACAATTTAGGTTACCTAGCGGGTACTTGGACTATGTAGGTTACCTAGCGGGCACTTGGACTATCTATGTTACCTAGCAGGCACTTTGACTATCTAGGTTAACTAACGGGCACTTGGACTATGTATGTTCCAGAGCGGGCACTTGGATTATGTAGGTTGCCTAGCGGGCATTTTGACTATGTAGGTTTCCTTGCGGGCATTTGGACTATGTAGGTTACCTAGCGGGCACTTGGACTATGTAGGTTCCCTAGCGGTCACGTGGACTATGTAGGCTCCCTAGAAGGCACTTGGACTATGTAGGTTAACTAGCGGGCACTTGGATTATCCAGGTTACCAAGCGGGCACTTAGACTATGTAGGTTACCCAATGGGCACTTGGACTATCTATGTTAACGAACGGACACTTGGACTATGTAGGTTAGCTATCAGGAACTTGGAATATCTAGGTTACCTAGCAGGCACTTGGACTATGTAGGTTACCTAGCGGACACTTGGACGATTTAGGTTAACTAGCGGGCACTTGGACGATCTAGGTTTAGTAGCGGGCACTTGGACTATCTAGGTTACCTAGCAGGCACTTGAATTATGAAGGATCTCTAGCGGGCAATTGGACTATCTAGGTTACATAGCTGGCACTTGGACTATGTAGGTTAACTAGCGGACACTTGCATGATCTAGGTTAACTAGCGGGCCCTTGCACTATGTAGGTTAACTAGTGGGCCCATGGATTATGTAGGTTTACTAGCGGGCACTTGACTATCTAGGTTAACTAGCGGGCACTTGGACTATGTAGTTTCCCTAGCGGGCATTTGGACTATTTAGGTTGCCTAGCAGGCACTTGGACTATGTAGGTTACCTACCGGGCACTTGGACTATCTATGTTACCTAGCAGGCACTTTGACTATCTAGGTTAACTAACGGGCACTTGGACTATGTAGGGTAACTAGCGGGCACTTGGACTGTCTAGGTTACATAACGGGCACTTTAATTATCTAGGTTAACGAACGGGCACTTGGACTAAGTAGGTCAACTAGCGGGCCCTTGGACTATCTAGGTTACCTAACGGGCACTTGGACTATGTATGTTCCAGAGCGGGCACTTGGATTATGTAGGTTGCCTAGCGGGCATTTAGACTATGTAGGTTTCCTTGCGGGCATTTGGACTATGTAGGTTACCTAGCGGGCACTTGGACTATGTAGGTTCCCTAGCGGTCATGTGGACTATGTAGGCTCCCTAGAAGGCAATTGGACTATGTAGGTTAACTAGCGGACACGTGCACTATGTAGGTTACCTAGCGGGCACTTGGACTATGTAGGTTAACTAGCAGGCCCTTGGACTATCTAGGTTACCTAGCAGGAATAGGATTATGAAGGATCCCTAGCGGGCAATTGGATTATCTAGGTTACCTAGCTGGCGCTTGGACTATGTAGGTTAACTAGCGGGCCCATGGATTATGTAGGTTTACTAGGGGGCAATTGGACTATCTAGGTTAACTAGCGGGCACTTGGACTATGTAGTTTCCCTAGCGGGCATTTGGACAATTTAGGTTACCTAGCGGGCACTTGGACTATCTAGGTTACCTAGCAGGCACTTTGACTATCTAGGTTAACTAACGGGCACTTGGACTATGTAGGGTAACTAGCGGGCACTTGGACTGTCTAGGTTACCTGACGGGCACTTGGATTATCTAGGTTAACGAATGGGCACTTGGACTATGTAGGTTACCTAGCCGCCACTTGGACTATCTAGGTTAGATAACAGGCACTTGGACTATCTAGGTTCCCTAGTGGGCACTTGTACTATCTAGGTTACCTAGCTGGCTCTTGGACTATGTAGGTCAACTAGCGGGCCCTGGACTATCTAGGTTAGCTAACGGGCACTTGGACTATATATGTTCCAGAGCGGGCACTTGGATTATGTAGGTTGCCTAGCGGGCATTTTGACTATGTAGGTTTCCTTGCGGGCATTTGGAATATGTAGGTTACCTAGCGGGCACTTGGACTATGTAGGTTCCCTAGCGGTCACGTGGACTATGTAGGCTCCCTAGAAGGCACTTGGACTATGTAGGTTAACTAGCGGACACTTGGACTATCCAGGTTACCAAGCGGGCACTTGGACAATGTAGGTTACCCAATGGGCACTTGGACTATCTACGTTAACGAACGGACACTTGGACTATGTAGGTTAGCTATCAGGAACTTGGAATATCTAGGTTACCTAGCAGGCACTTGGACTATGTAAGTTACCTAGCGGATACTTGGACGATTTAGGTTAACTAGCGGGCACTTGGACTATCTAGGTTAACTAGCAGGCCCTTGGACAATCTAGGTTTACTAGCGGGCACTTGGACTATCTAGGTTACCTAGCAGGCACTTGGATTATGAAGGATCCCTAGCGGGCAATTGGACTATCTAGGTTACATAGCTGGCACTTGGACTATGTAGGTTAACTAGCGGACACTTGCACGATCTAGGTTAACTAGCAGGCCCTTGCAGTATGTAGGTTAACTAGCGGGCCCATGGATTATGTAGGTTTACTAGGGGGCACTTGACTATTTAGGTTAACTAGCGGGCACTTGGTCTATGTAGTTTCCCTAGCGGGCATTTGGACTATTTAGGTTGCCTAGCAGGCACTTGGACTATGTAGGTTACCTAGCGGGCACTTGGACTATCTAGGTTACCTAGCAGGCACTTTGACTATCTAGGTTAACTAACGGGGACTTGGACTATGTTGGGTAACTAGCGGGCACTTGGACTGTCTAGGTTACATAACGGGCACTTGGACTTCTAGGTTAACGAACGGGCACTTGGACTATATATGTTGCCAGCGGGCACTTGGACTATCTAGGTTAGGTAACGGGCACTTGGACTATCTAGGTTACCTACAAGGAACATGGACAATGTAGGTTACCTAGCAGGCACTTGGACTATCTAGGTTACCTAACGGGCACTTTGTCTGTCTAGGTTACCTAGCTTGCCCTTGGACTATGTAGGTTACCTAGCAGGCACGTGGACTATCTAGGTTAACGAACGGGCACTTGAACTATGTAGGTAACCTACTGGGCACTTGGACTGTCTAGGTTACCTAGCGGGCACTTTGACTATCTAGGTTAACTAGCAGACCTTGGACTATGTAGGTTAACTAGCGGCCCTTGGACTATGTAGGTTCCCTAGCGGGCACTTGGACTGTCTAGGTTAACTAGGGGGCAATTGGACTGTCTAGGTTACCTAGTGGGCACTTGGACTATCTACGTTACCTAGCGGGCACTTGGACAATGTAGGTTAACGAACGGGCACTTGGACAATGTAGTTTACCTAGCAGGCACTTGGACTATCTATGTTACCTACGGGCACTTGGACTATCTATGTTACCTACGGGCACTTGGACTATGTAGGTTACCTAGTGGGCACTTGGACTATATAGGTTAACGAACGGGATACTTGGACTATGCAGGTAACCTAGCGGGCACTTGGACTGTCTAGGTTAACTAGCGGGCACTTGGACAATCTAGGTTAACTAGCGTGCACTTGGACTATGTACTTTCCCTAGGGGGCACTTGGGCTATGAAGGTTAACGAACGGGCAATTAGACTATGTAGGTAACCTAGTGGTCACTTGGACTGTCTAGGTTACCTAGCGGGAACTTGGACTATGTAGGTTAACTAGCGGGCACTTGGACTATCTAGGTTAACTAGCGGGCCCTTGGTCTATGTAGGTTAACTAGCAGGCCTTTAGACGATGTAAATTAACTAGAGGGCACTTTGATGATCCTGGTTAACTAGCGGGCACTTGGACTATGTAGGTTAACTAGCAGGCCCTTGGACTATCTAGGTTACCTAGCAGGAATAGGATTATGAAGGATCCCTAGCGGGCAATTGGATTATCTAGGTTACCGAGCTGGCGCTTGGACTATGTAGGTTAACTAGCGGGCCCATGGATTATGTAGGTTTACTAGGGGGCATTTGGACTATCTAGGTTAACTAGCGGGCACTTGGACTATGTAGTTTCCCTAGCGGGCATTTGGACAATTTAGGTTACCTAGCGGGCACTTGGACTATCTAGGTTACCTAGCAGGCACTTTGACTATCTAGGTTAACTAACGGGCACTTGGACTATGTAGGGTAACTAGCGGGCACTTGGACTGTCTAGGTTACCTGACGGGCACTTGGATTATCTAGGTTAACGAATGGGCACTTGGACTATGTAGGTTACCTAGCCGCCACTTGGACTATCTAGGTTAGATAACAGGCACTTGGACTATCTAGGTTCCCTAGTGGGCACTTGTAGTATCTAGGTTACCTAGCTGGCTCTTGGACTATGTAGGTCAACTAGCGGGCCCTTGGACTATCTAGGTTAGCTAACGGGCACTTGGACTATATATGTTCCAGAGCGGGCACTTGGATTATGTAGGTTGCCTAGCGGGCATTTTGACTATGTAGGTTTCCTTGCGGGCATTTGGAATATGTAGGTTACCTAGCGGGCACTTGGACTATGTAGGTTCCCTAGCGGTCACGTGGACTATGTAGGCTCCCTAGAAGGCACTTGGACTATGTAGGTTAACTAGCGGACACTTGGACTATCCAGGTTACCAAGCGGGCACTTGGACTATGTAGGTTACCCAATGGGCACTTGGATTATCTACGTTAACGAACGGACACTTGGACTATGTAGGTTAGCTATCAGGAACTTGGAATATCTAGGTTACCTAGCAGGCACTTGGACTATGTAAGTTACCTAGCGGATATTTGGACGATTTAGGTTAACTAGCGGGCACTTGGACTATCTAGGTTAACTAGCAGGCCCTTGGACAATCTAGGTTTACTAGCGGGCACTTGGACTATCTAGGTTACCTAGCAGGCACTTGGATTATGAAGGATCCCTAGCGGGCAATTGGACTATCTAGGTTACATAGCTGGCACTTGGACTATGTAGGTTAACTAGCGGACACTTGCACGATCTAGGTTAACTAGCGGGCCCTTGCAGTATGTAGGTTAACTAGCGGGCCCATGGATTATGTAGGTTTACTAGGGGGCACTTGACTATTTAGGTTAACTAGCGGGCACTTGGTCTACGTAGTTTCCCTAGCGGGCATTTGGACTATTTAGGTTGCCTAGCAGGCACTTGGACTATGTAGGTTACCTAGCGGGCACTTGGACTATCTAGGTTACCTAGCAGGCACTTGGACTATCTAGGTTAACTAACGGGGACTTGGACTATGTTGGGTAACTAGCGGGCACTTGGACTGTCTAGGTTACATAACGGGCACTTGGACTTCTAGGTTAACGAACGGGCACTTGGACTATATATGTTGCCAGCGGGCACTTGGACTATCTAGGTTAGGTAACGGGCACTTGGACTATCTAGGTTACCTACAAGGAACATGGACAATGTAGGTTACCTAGCAGGCACTTGGACTATCTAGGTTACCTAACGGGCACTTTGTCTGTCTAGGTTACCTAGCTTGCCCTTGGACTATGTAGGTTACCTAGCAGGCACATGGACTATCTAGGTTAACGAACGGGCACTTGAACTATGTAGGTAACCTACTGGGCACTTGGACTGTCTAGGTTACCTAGCGGGCACTTTGACTATCTAGGTTAACTAGCAGACCTTGGACTATGTAGGTTAACTAGCGGGCCCTTGGACTATGTAGGTTCCCTAGCGGGCACTTGGACTGTCTAGGTTAACTAGGGGGCAATTGGACTGTCTAGGTTACCTAGTGGGCACTTGGACTATCTACGTTACCTAGCGGGCACTTGGACAATGTAGGTTAACGAACGGGCACTTGGACAATGTAGTTTACCTAGCAGGCACTTGGACTATTTAGGTTAACTAGCGGGCACTTGGACTATCTATGTTACCTACGGGCACTTGGACTATGTAGGTTACCTAGTGGGCACTTGGACTATATAGGTTAACGAACAGGCACTTGGACTATGCAGGTAACCTAGCGGGCACTTGGACTGTCTAGGTTAACTAGCGGGCACTTGGACAATCTAGGTTAACTAGCGTGCACTTGGACTATGTACTTTCCCTAGGGGGCACTTGGGCTATGAAGGTTAACGAACGGGCAATTAGACTATGTAGGTAACCTAGTGGTCACTTGGACTGTCTAGGTTACCTAGCGGGAACTTGGACTATGTAGGTTAACTAGCGGGCACTTGGACTATCTAGGTTAACTAGCGGGCCCTTGGTCTATGTAGGTTAACTAGCAGGCCTTTAGACGATGTAAATTAACTAGAGGGCACTTTGATGATCCTGGTTAACTAGCGGGCACTTGGACTATCTAGGTTAACTAGAGCGCTCTTGGACTATGTAGGTTCCCTAGCGGGCATTTGGAGTATATAGGTTACCTAGCGGGCACTTGGACTATGTAGGTTACCTAGCGGGTACTGGACTATCTAGGTTAACTAGCGGGCACTTGGATTATCTAGGTTAACTAACGGGCACTTGGACTATGTATGTTCCAGATCGGGCAATTGGACTATGTAGGTTCCCTAGCGGGCACTTGGACTATCTAGGTTCCCTAAAGGGCACTTGGACTATCTAGGTTACCTAGCGGGCACTTGCACTATGTAGGTTACCTAGTGGGCACTTGGACTATGTAGGTTAACTAGCAGGCCCTTGGACTATCTAGGTTACCTAGCAGGCACTTGGACTATGTAGGTTAACTAGCGGGCACTTGCACTCTCTAGGTTACCTAGCGGGCACTTGGACTATGTACCTTCCCTAGCGGGCACTTGGACTATCTATGTTAACTAGCAGGCACTTGGACTATGTAGGTTACCTAGTGGGCACTTGGACAATCTAGGTTAACGAACGGGCACTTGGACTATGCAGGTAACCTAGCGGGCACTTGGACTGTCTAGGTTACATAGCGGGCACTTGGACTTCCAGGTTAACGAACGGGCACTTGGTCTATGTATGTTGCCTAGCGGGCACTTGGACTATCTAGGTTAGGTAACGGGCACTTGGACTATCTAGGTTACCTAGAGGGAAAATGGACAATGTAGGTTACCTATCAGGCACTTGGACTATCTAGGTTACCTAATGGGCACTTTGTCTGTCTAGGTTACCTAGCGGGCCCTTGGACTATGTAGGTTACCTAGCAGGCACTTGGACTATCTAGGTTAACGAAAGGGCACTTGGGCTATGTAGGTAACCTAGCAGGCACTTGGACTGTCTAGGTTACCTAGCGGGCACTTTGATTATCTAGGTTAACTAGCAGATCTTGGACTATGTAGGTTAACTAGCGGGCCCTTGGACTATGTAGGTTAACTAGCGGGCACTTGGACTATCTAGGTTTCCTAGCAGGCACTTGGACTATGTACATACCCTAGCGCGCACTTGGACTATCTAGGTTACCTAGTGGGCACTTGGACTATGTACGTCCCCTAGTGGGCACTTGGACTATCTAGGTTAACTAATGGGCACTAGTACTATCTAGGTTAACTAGCGGGCACTTGGACTATCTAGGTTACCTAGAATGCACTTGTATTATGAAGGATCCCTAGCGGGCACTTGGACTATCTAGGTTAACTAGCGGGCACTTGGACTATATAGGTTAACTAGCGGACACTTGCACTATCTAGGTTAACTAGCGGGCCCTGCACTATGTAGGTTAACTAGCGGACCCATGGATTATGTAGGTTTACTAGCAGGCACTTGGACTATCTAGGTTAACTAGCGGGCCCTTGCACTATGTAGGTTAACTAGCGGGCCCATGGATTATGTAGGTTTACTAGCAGGCACTTGGACTATCTAGGTTAACTAGTGGGCACTTGGACTATGTAGTTTCCCTAGCGGGCATTTGTACTATTTAAGTTACCGAGCGGGCACTTGGACTATGTAGGTTACCTAGCGGGCACTTGGACTATCTAGGTTACCTAGAAGGCACATTGACTATCTAGGTTAACTAACGGGCACTTGGACTATGTAGGGTAACTAGCGGGCACTTGGACTGTCTAGGTTACCTAACGGGCACTTAGATTATCTAGGTTAACGAACGGGCACTTGGACTATGTAGGTTACCTAGCCGCCACTTGGACTATCTAGGTTAGCTAACAGGCACTTGGACTATCTAGGTTCCCTAGCGGGCACTTGTACTATCTAGGTTACCTAGCTGGCACTTTGACTATGTAGGTCAACTAGCGGGCCCTTGGACTATCTAGGTTAGCTAATGGGCACTTGGACTATGTAGGTTCCTTAGCGGTCACGTGGACTATGTAGGCTCCCTAGAAGGCACTTGGACTATGTAGGTTAACTACCGGGCACTTGGACTATACAGGTTACCAGGCGGCACTTGGACTATGTAGGTTACCCAATGGG